>NC_058134.1:28846178-28865588 GCF_016433145.1 Gracilinanus agilis
GAAAAAAGGAAGGAAGGAAGGAAGGAAGGAAGGAAGGAAGGAAGGAAGGAAGGAAGGAAGGAAGGAAGGAAGGAAGGAAGGAAGGAAGGAAGAAAGAGGAGAAGAAGAAGAAGAAGAAGATGATGATGATGATGATGATGATGATGATGATGATGATGATGATGATAACATTCATGTTCCAAGTACTGTGCTTAGGAAACATTGTTTGGAGGGAAGGCTTTTGAGCCAGGGAATAATATGTCAGACTCATGCTCCAGGCAGATGGGAAAGGGTAGGAAATAAACATTTATTAAGCACCTACTTTTTGCCAGATGCTATGCTGTGCTGTATACATATTATCTCATTTAATCCTCACAACAACCCTGGGAGGTAGGTGTTGTTATTATTCCCATTTTACAGCTGAAGAAATTGAGGCAGACAGAGGTTAAGTGATTTGTCCAGGTTCACATAGCTGGCAAATATCTGAAGTTACATTGAGCTCAGATCTTCCTCATTCCAGGTCCAGTGCTCTGTTCGCTGTTTTATTTGGCTGATTTGAACACCTATGTTGAGGATGGATTGGAAAGAAGAACATCTACAACACCAGCTGACTGGAAATAGAGAAAAAATTAGGAAGCTACTGCAGAAGAGCCCACTGTAATTAGGACTTAAATTAGGTGCTTCTATGAGTGGAAATAATAAAACTAACTGGATCTAGGGTTGGAAGAGAGGTAAAGATTAGGGATGATTCTTAGATTGCTGGGTGATTGGGCATTGTTGGTAAAGGAAAATGGCCCCAGAGAGACTGAGAAAGAAATTAAAACATAGATAAATTATTGAGTGACTACAGAGCAAGTGATTAATATTTGGGAGACAATATACAAAGGGAAGGCCATTCAAGTGAGGATTCTCAAAGTCAAGTTCATACTAAGAATGTGAGAATGAGAAAAAGGAAATAAAGTGGATGTATTATGTGATTCTTAGAGCCAATATCTCATGGAGAGTGTGTCCCAAGGACAGGCCAAGGCAAGTCAATCCTTCCTACTAGGCTGATTAAAAAGGCTACCAGATCAGGGTGTCCCGCCCATTTTGACAGAACAGAATCAAGAGTGTTTTGACTAGAATAACTTACCCAGGGAAGTTCAGACCCAGAAGTCTCTGAATAGGAAGAACATATCAAAAGAGAAAAACCAGATCCCAAGAATCTGAATGTAGTCATAATCCATAGAAAGAGGATGTGTCTGTAAGTTGGATTGCTGGTAAAAAGGGAACAGTTGATTGGCATGAGGAAAAACTGAGGAAAAATATCACTTTTATATGGGGATATCAATGGGGGGTTTCATGGAGGAGGTAATATCTGATCTGACCCTGTAAGGAAGCAAAGAAAGGTAAAAAGTGGTGGTGGTGATGGTGATGGTGATGGTGGTAGTAGTGATAGTAGTAGCGACTATAGTAGAAGTAGTACTTAGCATTTATAGAATTTTTACATAATTCTTTCCATGTTATCTTATTTGATCATGAAAACAATCCTTTGGGGTAAGTGCTGTGATTATCCTCATTTTCCATTCAAGGGAACAGGCTAAATGATTTTCCCAGAGCCACATAACTAGTAAGAGTTTACAAGGCAAGATTAGAACTCAGGATTCCTAACATCACGGTAGGAATTTAATTTACCAACAAATGTTCAGGAAATCATCCTCCTTCACATTACACTCTAGTTTTATCAGGAAAGGAAACAGAGAGGATTTGTTTAAGGTTTTCCTCCCTATCTTCACCCAATGCCAACAGTCACCCAAATGCAAAGCTGAGATTCAGGCTGGTTCCATGTCATGTGCTTATCTGACTATTAAAATGTGGCAGATACTGTGCGAAAATAGTACCAATGTACTGAAGTGAGAATATTCTCACTTTGGAAATTAATTCTCACAAGCAGATGGAAACTTAATATAAAACAGTTATTAGCTGGAATGCGAGTAATTCTTTTCCCACCACCTTTGTTTTAGCCTGGAAAATGTATAATTCTTTATGAGCTAATTAATAGAATCTACACTGATCTCAGAGCACTTTACATATCTCTGATACGCTTAGGCCATTCTAATTTTACTTGCTTTTCCTCTCTTCTAGATTGTGAGCTCTTTGAGGGCAGGAATAATGCCTCCTTTTTCTCTTAATGAACCATTCAAAGATTCATTCAATACCTACTATGTGTTAGGCACTGAGGTCAAAAACACAATAAATGAAGTAATCCCTACTCTCATCTCTAAGCATTTACTATCACTTCCCCAGAATCTCCAATAGTTCTAGCTTACATAATGCTCAATGAATGATTCGGTTAATTAATTAGTTATTATCACTCCTTTTGTAAGAATTCCACTGACTCTTTGAACAGGAAGAGTTCTCAGAAAAATAGAGTCCAACCTCCTACCCAGTGCAGAAACTTAAAAACACCTTAACATCCTCCGACTTTTAAATAAATACTTCCAGTGATAGGAAATTAACTACTACACTAAATGTTAAAATGCCACACGGAGAACTAAAATCTACCCCATTATTTCTACCCATCAGTCCTATTTCTGCCCTCAAAAACCTATAATAATAAATTTAATCTTCCTTGAACATGAGTCTGTCATGTCCTACCCAAACACTTCTCTTTTCCGTTCTCAGAATTTCCAATGTCTTCAAACATTCTCTACATGACAATATTTCTAGATCCTTCACCCTCCAGGTCACTCTCCTTTATCCATTTTGTCAGCATTTCTCTTCAAGTGTGCTCAGAAATGGATGCAGTATTATGAATGGGGTCTCACCAGTAAAGAGCACAATATGACCTTTACAACTGTGGTTTCCATGTTTTATTCTAGAAATTCAGTCTTTGATGGTTTGAACTTTCTTAGCTCCTACAACATACTATATTGACTTCTATTCAACTTGCAGCACATGAATTGCTGTTAATCCAGGTCTCCATCATCATGTACCTGTGCAGTTAATCTTATGATCAAACATAGTATTAGTTATGACTTAACTGTGCTAATTATTCATTTGGTTGGTTCTGATCCATTGTGCCAAGCTTGTGAACAATTTTTTTTGAGTTTTAATTCTACTCTTCTCTATATTGTTCCATCTCTTCTGGCTCTGCGTTATCTAAGAAAAAATTATAAATGTATCTTCTGTCCTATGAATGAGTCAGGATGAAGGATGGAACCCTAGAGAATGTCACTTGTTGACAATACCTCCATCCATGCTCTCCAGGTAGGGTCCTTCCACCATTTATAAATCCTTCTAGTTAATGTATCATTCAAGCTACATTTCTCCATCTAATTCACAAGGAGTGGATTGGGTGCCAGACTTGGAGTCAGGAGGAGAATATGAGTCCAAATCCTGTCTCACACATTTACTAGCTGTGTGATGCTGACCAATCAATTATCCTCTCTGTATCTCAATTTCTTCATCTATAAAATTTGGGGGTTGGATTCAATGCCTTCTCTAAGGTCCCTTCAAGCTCTAAATCTTTCAATATTCAAAAAATCATCTCCATGACAACAGAGACTGACTTTCTTTTTGCTTATATTTGCATCCCTAAGGCTTAGCACAGTACCTGGAACTTAGTAAATGTTTAATAAATGCTTGTTAACTTGACTTGCTTTCAGAAAGCAAAGATGCTGAACACTTTGCTGAAATATTGGTATATAATGTATATGAAGTTCTCCAGATCTCCTAAGCTCTTTCCTCCTCATCCAAAATAAAAAGAAAAAAAAGGAAAGCTGTTTTTTCATGTCATGTCTTGCTTTGAGTGAACCCAACCCCTCTGGATTCTAGTGCCTTCCCTGGGTTCATTATTCCTTTTTATCCTGCAAGACATCCATGGATAGTGCATTCACTGAGTAACATGGCAACTTGGACCCAGTTAGATGACTCAGCCATGCCCCACCTAAGGGAATCGACAGGGGCCTCCTATCAATAGAGCTCCAGCTACTGCTAGAAACTGAGGATTAATTAGAGACATTTGAGTATACTCTGGGCATTTTTTTAAGTTTCTTTTAAAAGATAGCAAGGCGATGGGGGCAGCTGGGTAGCTCAGTGGAGTGAGAGTCAGGCCTAGAGACAGGAGGTCCTAGGTTCAAACCCAGCCTCAGCCACTTCCCAGCTGTGTGACCCTGGGCAAGTCACTTGACCCCCCATTGCCCACCCTTACCAATCTTCCACCTATGAGACAATACACCGAAGTACAAGGGTTTAAAAAAAATCTAAAAAAAAAAAAAAGATAGCAAGGCGGGTGTTACTTTATCTTATCCCCATTTTCATATACCTGTGCTAATATAGTGTCTACCTCCAGAGAGTTCCAAGAGGTTCACAAGTACTTTTTAGCTAATTAATCCTGACAAATTCTCTGGTGAGACGGGTAGGTATTCTACTGGAGCAAAACATGATTAATTAAAAGGCCCAGGAATTCAGAGAGGGAGAGCAAGTAAGTTTCCAAAGGTAATAGACTGGTTACCTAAGTGGATAAATGCACCCCAACCCTGCCGAGAAATTCATTAAACAGGGCACACCTCCCTAATACCTTTTCTTCACTGAAAGCAAAATCCAGCCCCTTATGCCAAAGAGAATTACTCAACCCTGAAATAAAATAAGCAGAATGATTTCTTCCTTTTGCTTCCCAGAGGCAGGCTGTCTCCCTGTGCCCATGCTCAAGAAGATACCCTCTTCTTACCTCAAGCCTGAAAATTGCTAGAACCCTGAGGCCAGTCACTGAGGATCAACAAAAACTCAGATTTCTGGCATTAATCCTTCCTCCATCCAACCTCTAGCTACCCGTCTCTTCTACCTTTAACTAAAATGAAAGGTTTTTTTTTTCAAAAATGCTATTTTTCTTTCATTAGTATGCATTTCTCGCACAAATGCTATTTATTTTCAGTTAACAGCATTTATTTTCCCTCCCTCCATCAAAAAGAAAAACAAAGTTCTTCTAGCAAATATATCCAGTCAAGCAAAATATCTGTCTCAAAGTTTCCTCAATAGTAATATGGAGATAATGATAGCATCTACCTCCCAGGATCGCTGTGAGATGAATGAAATAATACTTGTAAGGTTTTTAGCACAATTGCCTGGTACATAGTAGACTTCTTTCCTATCATGAGCAATCATTTCATCAATAAACTTTTTTTTTTTAATTTTAAGTCTTAACTTCTGTGTATTGACTTATAGGTGGAAGATTGGTAAAGGTAGGCAATGGGGGTCAAGTGACTTGCCCAGGGTCACCAATAAACTTTTTAAAGCACCAACTATATGCCAAACACGGGCCATACAAAGATATGAAAATGGTCCCTGCTTTAAGTATCTTATATCCTTAAAGGAAGACAACATGTGTACACACAAGCATATGGGAATATGCCTATATACAAATAAATAATAAATGCAAATAAATACAAAACAATTTGAGGTGATATGTTTGCACTAACAGCTGGGGGGGTAGAGGTCACGTTCAGAGGAAAGGCCTCTGAACATGGTCGTGTTTGAGCTAAACTTTGAAGAAAACTAGAAATTCTTTTTTTTTAAACCCTTTCCTTCCATCTTGGAATCAATACTGTGTATTGGTTCCAAGACAGAAGAGCGGTAAGGGTGGGCAATAGGGATTAAGTGACTTGCTCAGGGTCACGCAGCTGGGAAGTGTCTGAGGCCAGATTTGAACCCAGGACCTCCCATCTCTAGGCCTGGCTCTCAATCCACTGAGCTACCCAGCTGCCTCCCAAACTAGAAATTCTAAAAGGTGAGGAGGGAATTTTTTTCAGGCATGGGGTACCCAGTACCCAGCATGAAGATGGGAGAGGAAGAGCCAGGCCAATTTACCTGGGTCGAAAAGTGGATTGAAGGAATTTCTGTGTAATAAGACTGGAAAGAATGGTTAGAGACTATTATAGAAGGTTTTCAAAGACCAGCAGAGGCATCTGAATTTGGTCCTAGAGGTAAGAGAGAACCACTAGAGTTTATTGACTAGAATTGTATTCAGACCTGGTCCAAACTGCCCCTCCCTACTCCCAATTTTTTCTTGCAGGCAAAAGTTGTCCTAAGACAAAACAACTGTTCTGGTGGACCTGACCATGTTTCATCCAACTTTACTGATTTTCTCTAAAATATTGATGACAAATTTTTTTTTTATTATTAAGGACTATTTGAAACAAAGAAGTTAAAAGTCAATTGAGGAGGGGGCAACTGGGTAGCTCAGTGGAGTGAGAGTCAGGCCTAGAGACAGGAGGTCCTAGGTTCAAAACCCGGCCTCAGCCACTTCCCAGCTGTGTGACCCTGGGCAAGTCACTTGACCCCCATTGCCCACCCTTACCAATCTTCCACCTATGAGACAATACACCGAAGTACAAGGGTTTAAAAAAAAAAAAAGTCAATTGAGGACCACACAATAGGAAAAGGCAACTTTTGTTGACTTGTCATCATTTAGAAAAGCAAAAACACAGAATTGAAATCTGTATTATCTTCAAGCCAGCCATCATAGCAGTGTACATTTAACAATAATACCTCCATGTAAAATATTATACAAGGCGTTCAACTGGGTGCCATGGGGAAAATTATCAAAAACAAAACCATCATAACATCGCAGACTTAGAACTAAAAAGGATGCTAAAGGTCATCTGGACCAACNCACCTATGAGACAATACACCGAAGTACAAGGGTTTAAAAAAAAAAGTCAATTGAGGACCACACAATAGGAAAAGGCAACTTTTGTTGACTTGTCATCATTTAGAAAAGCAAAAACACAGAATTGAAATCCGTATTATCTTCAAGCCAGCCATCATAGCAGTGTACATTTAACAATAATACCTCCATGTAAAATATTATACAAGACGTTCAACTGGGTGCCATGGGGAAAATTATCAAAAACAAAACCATCATAACATCGCAGACTTAGAACTAAAAAGGATGCTAAAGGTCATCTGGACCAACTTCCTCCTATTTTAGAGATGAGACTCAGAGAGGTTGTGACCTGACTAAGGTCACACAGGTATGTAGACAGAAGCTAGCCACAACTGAAGGAAAATCCTCTGACTTTAAATACAAGATCCTTTCTACTGCACCATGATGCTACTCTGCCTTCAAGAAGAATCTGACCTATGATCCAAAAGTGTGATGTCCCAAAGGGAAAATATGATAAAGGGTTCAAACAAAACACTGTGAACAATGAACATCAGACAACTCTTTCAGGTATGGGCATCCTTGAAAGCTTTACAAAAGAGATGTGTAAACTGGAACATGATAGAAGATCATTAAGACCACAGATTTAGAAGTTGAAGAGAACTTTAGAGACATCTAGTCAAACTCTGTCATTTTACAAATGAGGAAACTGAGGCCCAAGTACCTTAAAGTGGCCCTGGTTCATACAAGTATGTCATGGAATTGAGGTTTAAATGAGAGCCTTCTAATTATAACTCCAGTGTTCTTTCAATAGGCAAAAGGTGGGAAGGAGTCCATTCCAGGCATTGAGGCAGAAAAAAATTATATATAAAGAATATTAAATTTTGTTCTTAGATATACCAAATAATTACATTTTTACCTACTATGATGGCAGGAGGGAAGAGGAAAGAAAGCACTAAAAGAAGCAAAAGGACCCAGAAGGGAAGATGTATACTTCTTTGATTACCATCTCTCTCCCACACTGCCCAAGGACTGTCATCTTTACTCCTGAAGTCCTTCACCCTCAGGTGGGCACAGCTGTATTGGAGGGTCTCGCATTGGTCCAGTGATCTATTTTTCAGAAGAACCACAAAATTTGAACCTTCCTCAACTCTGCCACCAGAAACAAAGCCAGCTTCCAAGATGACAACTGAACAAACAGAGCCTCGGTCCATGTCAACCCCTCTTGAAAATGGTCTGTTAAACACCAAAGTCTAAACTGCATCACTTTGGCACAGCAGAATCCACCCCAAGGGAAAAATAACCATTTTCTTAAAATTTGACATAGGAAACAGAAAGCTTCATAAACTGTGAGACATGGCAAGTAGCTCACAAATAAAATATAATTAGAAATGTCAAAAGCTAGGTGTAGTTTATGGGAAAATAGTCTGGTGAGGAGAAATGACTATTACAATCATCATTACCTCTTGGCTTCCTTTCCAGTTGTCTTTGGGTAAAAAGCATTAAGAATCACTGATCAATCAGCATGCCTTTATTAAGCACCTACTATGCATCAGTAACCAAGCTGGCTCTAGGGATTTAGAAACAAAGGTGAAACAGTTTCTGCCCTCCAAGAGCTTACATTACACAAAAGCAGACAATAGATACATATGTAGGTAAATACAAAATAAATAAAATACAACTGAGGATGGGGTTCCTAAGAACTGAGGAAATCAGGGATGACCTCATGTAGCTAAATTTTGAAGGAAAGGGGATTCTAAGAGGCATAAAAGAGGAGGTGACACATTCCAGGCATGGGGCACAGCCTGTGCAAGAGAACAGAGACAGAAGATCTTGGAGGAGAAACAGTAAAGAAAGTCAATTTGGCTGAAATATAAAGTGCAGGAAGGAGAGGGACAGATAATAAGGTAGAAGGGAGGATTTTTAGAGGTTTCAGTGAAGAAGGCTTCTGAAATAAAACAAGTTGCTGAAGGATTGTGTGTGTGTGTGTGTGTGTGTGTGTGTGTGTGTGTGTGTGTGTGTGTGTGTGTGTTTTAAGTTTAGTGCCAGGAAGAATTAGATCAGAGCCTGGCACATAGTAGGTGCTTCAGTCTACTTACTTCGATCTTAAAATAATCGCATTTGAAACTTCAGGATAATGCTAAGCCAGAAACCTGGCTCTGCTCTCCCAGCACGTTCCCTGTAGAGGTAGGAATAGAAATTATTGTCTCTGGGCAGAAGCAGCCCTCAGAGTGCTCAGAGGAAAGAACTGAATATATGGTGTGTAATTTCTGCAGAATTAAGAGGTCCTACTTTACCAAAAATATCTCCCTTGCCACCTGCCATAGTGGCTGAGTTTCTCATCATTCCAGGCACTTGGCACAAGCTGTGTGAAGATCTATCTGCTTCCACCAGTTTTAAGGCACTCTGCTGACTGAGCTGGAGATTGACCCATTAGCTAGCTAGAACATTAGCAAGGACTAGTTTGTCTCAATAAAATTCCTCTCATCCATTGTTCCTTAGTTTAGATTTGGCATTGAGAGAAATAGACACAACACCGAGAGAGGCATAGAAAGAAATCTGATTCTCAGGGCTTACACAGAGGGAATATTGCTATTTTGTCCTGGGATTAGGATATCCCATGCTCTAGATCACTCTATCCCTCTCCTCTCCTCTCCTCCTCACCCTTCTTTCTCCAACCTTGCCTCCAATCCCTTCAGGAACCAAAACCAAGAGAAATACAAATGTTGATGTGAGACAGAATCTGATTTCACACCTTTCTGGGATATGGTGAGGTGGGGGAAAAAGAGAGGGTAGGAGGGAGAAAGGAGGAGAGATGTACTAGCCACCAGCATATAGGCATGACCCATTCGTTACATGGCTGGTCTTTCTCAGATCCTGTCTTCTTGTCCGGCTGACACATCTAAGCTCTTCATTTCTTAGAATGTACTGACTCATTTGTGCACAAATTCTACATATAATAACCCTTTAAGCCGCCCTCACACAGAACTAACTCATCCTGAAACACATCTCTCCTGCTTGCCAACCCACTACACTCTCATTCTTTACTCTCACTACGACACACGCTTGCTAACTACTCTTCCAAGTCATACTTACATAAGCTTGCCTTCTGTCACCTCTCTCAGGCAAGCCTCTCAACCACCAAACAAGGGACTGCAGTATCTTTGCCAAGAAAACCCCAAATGGGGTCATGAGAGTTGGATGTGCCTGAAAAACGACTGAATAATAGTAATACCAACTTGCACTCCTGATACCCATCTCTATAGACGAGCTTCTCAACCACCAAACAAGGGACTACAGTATCTTTGCCAAGAAAACCTCAAATGGGGTCATGAGAGTTGGATGTACCTGAAAAAAGACTGAACAACAATAATACCAACATGCCCTCCTGATACCCATCTCTATAGACAAGCTTCTCAACTACCAAACAAGGGACTGCAGTATCTTTGCCAAGAAAACCCCAAATGGGGTCATGAGAGTTGGATGAGCCTGAAAAAAGACTGAACAACAATAATACCAACATGCATTCCTAATACCCATCTCTATGGACGAACTTCTCAACCGCCAAACAAGTGACTGCATCCCTTATGCTTAAAAGACTCCTCTAAATTTACCCCAAAAGAATTGCATCTGATTCTGCCTTGCAACCTGCATAATTCCCATTTCTCCTTCCCTTAGCAGCCCCAAATCTGGAAGCTCCTGTCCACCTGCTCCTGGGAATACTAACCATATTCTTTGGACACTATTAGATACATCAAGATTGATGGATATGTCCCATCACCTCCAGGAATTTTTTCCTTTTAACCATCCCTTTTATGGTTAACCATCCCTCCATACTCTTTAGACATATATACTCAGGCCTCCTCATTTGACCTTTGTACTCTCTCAAGCTATGTCCCTTATGGTGGATCATCACTTATATTCCACTTTCAACAAATGGTTATCCCTCAAGGTTCTGCCCCGAGACCTCTTCTTTTCTCTTTCTACATCCTCTCTCTTGATGATCTTCTCAGTTTCCATAGATTCAGCTCTCAGACTCCCAGATCTACATGCAAAGCCCTCACCTCTCTTGAGTTCCACACATTCACCACTAACCACTTGCTTGCATATCTACTTGGATTTCCATATATAGTTCAAATTCAAAATGTCCAAAGTGAAATCCATTCATTATGTTCCTCCCTAAATCCACATCTCCAGACTTCCATATTTCTGCTAAAATCATCATCCTTTTTATCATTCAAAAATCTCCAAATCATCTTTTACTTCACTATCTAATTTCAGAGACACTTTAACATCTTATATCCAGTCCAATAAACATTTAACATTCGTCTATTATGTGCCAGGCACTATATGAAGCACTGGGGATATAATTTTTATAAAGAAAGACAGTCCCTGCCCTCAAGGTGCTTACAGTCTAATGGGGGAGCTGACACACAAAAGGAGGCAGAAAGTAGGGAAGGAGATATGGAACATCAATGGATAACTGCCTGGGGACATCTTGTTCTGTGGAGTTGAAACTAGATATGGAAGCAGAAGCAAAGTGGAGTGATCTAAAAGTTCAGTTTTTGTCCTCAATAAAAGGAAGGCATTGGGAGTAACTTAGTACTCTGCACCTTCAATATGAGGGGAGAGGAGGCTAAAGGGTGTGGTGTCAGCCAAAGCTTAAGTTAGAAGCTTGGTAGTGAGTTTAGAAAGAATGAATTTATCCTAGGAGAAGCATCTTGTTCTAACATCCCTCCCCTTGCTTCACATAGACATTACCCCAGTTCAAGCCCTCATCATCTTTGACCTGGAATGTTCCAGTAGCTTCCTAGTTGACACCCCTGATTTTATTCTCTCTCTCTTTTCTAATCCCTTCCTCAAACAACTGACAACATCTGCTTCCCACATCCCAGTGCTGACTATGTCACCTTTCAACTCAAGAATGTTTAGAGGTCTCTTATTACCTCTCAAATAAAACAAATTCCTTTGCATGGCATTTAAAGTCCTTCACAGTCTTTGTGACTATAGCAGTTCCAATCTCCCTTGCCAGACTGATTTCTTGTTTATTCTCCTGCATTCACTTTCTACTCCACCCAAACTAGCCTAATTGCTGTTTCACAAATTCTATAATCTCCCACCTCTCTGCCTGTGCACAGATTGTCATTTATGTCTGGAATATACTTTCTCCTTCCCTAAATCTTGTTAGAATCCTAACCTTTTTCAAATGAAATGAAAAAAGAAGGTACCACCTTCCATAGGGAAGGCTTTCCTGTTGCTGGTACTTGCTAGTCCTCTCCTCCCACCCAAATAAATAATAATTTGTTTGTGTAATTATATCTGAGAATATATAGGGGGCAGCTAGGTAGCACAGTAGATAGGGTACTGACCTGGAGCCAGGAGGATCTGAGTTCAAATCTACCTTCAGATTCTTACTAGCTGTGTGACCCTGGGCAAACTATGTAACCCTTTTTGCCTCGTTTTCTTCATCTGTAAAATGAGTTAGAGAATCTTTGCCAAGAAAATCTCAAAATGGGAGGGATACAAAGAGTTGGATATGACTGAAAATGACTAAAGAAGAACAAAAAATTAAATTATAAGCACCTTGAGCTCATGAACCACATGACTAAAATTTTGTACCTGCTCAAAAGTCCTGCATTCACAGCTTAAAATGATCCAGAAAACTTAAAGTTTTCTTCTTTGCACTCCTCAACCTACACCAATGTCTTGCATACAGAAGGCATGTAATAAATCCTTTTAAAATGAATAAAATGGAATCCAAAATTTAGCCACCTACTTGATTCCTAGCCTCAGTTTTATCATCACCCATCAGAGAATGAACCAGTCCATTTCTCCTATTCCTATATTGAACATGTTTGGTTATTGCCTACTTTAAAAATCGAAGAAAGTAATTTTTTTTTCATAATGGAATTTGTAAAAACTTTTAACCTGGTTCCTAGGATGATCAAGCATCCTCTCTCATCATGGATTTAGTTTGTGACAAACCTATAGAAATTAAATGGAAAATACTGCATTTGTATGACTAGATTGAATATATTAGGATTTTATAGGCCTTTCAATGCTGCGATACAATGAGGAGAAAATGAGTTTAAATTTTTTTAATTTAGGAAAACTACTTAACCTTATAAAAACTGTAGAGATTATGTCATTCAATGTTTCAAGCTTTTTGAGTTGCGTTTTTCAATTAAAACCAGTGCAGACAACCTTAGGCCAGCATTCTTCTCTGTTAATGGTCCCCTATAATTCTAGCTGAGATTTTATTGTCATGCAACATCTCTCAAGACTTACCATGGTGAATTTCAATTAAAAATCAACCACTGAGTATTTTACAATTAGAAAGTTCCGTGTAGAATGAAGTGTCAGCAAAAATTGTAGGGATGGGAAGCAGTAATCTGTGTCTATCTGTTACTAATAGGAAGAAGTCAAGCTGGAGCCTGCTCAGATTTTTTGAAGAACAGAACAACCAATAATAAGGAACTGGCTCTAGGCTGGATTTAATATACTTTTGTCCAAAAACACAATTCTGTAGAAGACTAGAGCATTCCTTCAGAAAATATCAGGGATAAAGCGTTGAGTAAATGTCTTGTATTTTAATTGTCATTCAATATAATTTAGAAAAGATTTACTAATTCCCTATGATATGCAAGATATTTCATTGGACTGAAGATACAAAGAACAGAAACAAAGCAGTCACTGTTCTCAAGGAACTTATATTCTATCATAGAAAATATGTACAGAGATAAACAAATGAAAACAAATAATCATTATTTGAATGAGTTGATTCACCTAACATCATCAAGCTCAATGTTTCCCAAATGCTAGGTTGTGTGAAATTAGAATCTGTAACCCTAAAAACTATGATCCCCGATGAAGCTATGATCCCCAGCAAAACTACAATTCTCAGAACCTCACTCACTTCCTGTCATTACGTGCTGATGTAGACAGGATAAATTGAGTGGAGTTCCATGTCTAGCCCTCTTCTCTTCCTGTGAGGGCAGCTGTAATGTAGGACTTTTGAGAAAGTAGAAAATCTTAGTCATGTGGTTCTATTATGTCAGATAATAAACTTTATAAACTATAATTCTTGGAGTGTTGTATATTAATTTAAATCCTACATTTATGGCAACCAGAAGTCTGGAATTTAGGACCCTTACTAAGTGATTAGATTAGTTGGAAAAAATGAGTTTCTCTCCTGTTTTGGCCTTCTTGCCACCCCACCCCTGCCCCAGATCTAGGGAACTCCAGCTACTACTGCTATTACTACTGCTGTTGCTGCCATCTGCTGCTTCTGCCTCCCTCACTAACTGCCTGAGGATCCTTGCCGAGCCTGCAGCCTCCTCCTGCCACATCCCACTGATTTTCTCTCACAGCTGCCGCCCCCTGCTGATTGGAGCCACTCTTCAGAGGCTTGGAAAGTATAAAATCCATCTTTCCCTTACACAGTCAATAGCTGAGTGCTTGCTCACTACTTGCCTTGGAAGCCCAGGTGTGTTTTCCTGAGGCAATTCCTCTTAACTCTCTGTCCACGTGGCAGGGGAAGCAAGTTGCTCCCTGGCATTTTACCCCTAGAGGGAAGGTTCAGGAAGGTTACTCTTCCAAACAGGAAGTAGAATTGCAAGCATGGCCTGCTCTATGAAAGAGCAGTGCATTGCCTATTTCAAATAGCTCCCAGTTTTAGAATGTTTTTTCTTCCTACCATTCCTGGGTGCACTGGTCCTTGCAATTAGCTTACCTCAGATTCTAGGGAGAGATTCATCTCCCTATACCCCTTTGCCATTCTGGCCTGCCCAGTCTCTACAATACATCCAATATGGGATTCTTCCACACTATGTTCAGTGCAGAATTCTCCCTCACTATGGGAGATCCCAGAGGGGTGACCAAAAGGAACCTAGATGGATGATGATACTAGGGACGGGAAGGAACCTTAAAGAGTCTGGAGATGGATTTTAAGCCTTTTCAGACTGCATTGGTTTTTTTTTAAATCTCTGTATCGAAATTGGAAAAAGGACCCTTGAATTCAGTGTCTATATCCTGTCTCATATTGTATTTGGTGATTGCTTGTTTTAAGATTTTATTTTGTTTGTTAAGTTCTATTACATTATGTCACTTTAAGTTACTGTGTTTTGACAATTAACTATATATACTGTTACATACTCTTTATTTGTACCTCCCTATATGACTAGACTGGAGAACATATTATAAAAGTGCCTTTGAGTTATTTGTAACAAGAGGTAAAGGATCCATTTAGTAGCTGAAGTGAAGTGCTGTAGCACTATTATAACCCCACCATATCATTTATAAAAATGCAATGGATGAGACATGTAAAGACATGCTTTCACAGCTGTTATAGTCTCATACCAGAGGAGCTAGGAAGATTTTCCTAGGGCATGGTACCCCTGGAAGCCTCCCAAGAGGGAGAATTTTCTCATGAAGTCTAAGTAGCTTCTGGATGATTTTTAACTATTCAGCTTAATCTGCCTCCACCAGAATGATCTAGATTCTTGGTGACATTTTTAGACCCAAAAGGTCTTCTTGAATTAGTTGCTAAACTACTGTTTTTTTTATAAAGCTGTTTTCTCAGTGAAAATTAATGTATCCTGAGTTAATCCATGTGTTTGTCAATACTCTCCTCAGAGGGGATTATATAATTGTCATAAAATTCTTATTTTATAAAAGTTTAAGAAACTTGCTACCTCCAAGAATCCAGGAAGTGAACTCCTTAAAGAAGGTGCCATGGAGATGCCTGCAGAAACCTCACACTGCACCAAAAGATCCAGAATGAACTTTGGGTTGTAGTGAAATTGGGGATTTTAACACATTTATTTTGTACATATACTCTTATGCCAAAGGCTACTGCCCCCAATTGGCTTTTTGTTAATGCACCTAGCAATCATTGGTTTTGTTCTCTTTCCCTTTTATCCCCAAATTTGGTTATATTTACAAGATCCATTGGGGAGACTAGTCTTCCAAAGGATCTTGGGGGGATTGTGAAATTAGAATCTATTGCCCTAAAAATTACAATCCCCAGTTAAGCTATGACTCCCAGCAAAACTAAAGTTCCCAGAATCCCTCACTCCCTGTTGTTACACGCTGATGTAGCTAGGATAAATTGGGTGGAATTCCCTGTCTAGCCCTCTTCTCTTCCTTTAAGGGCAGCTGTGAATGTGGAACTTTTGAGCAGAAAGAAAATCTTAGGCATGTGGTTCTAGTTTGTGTCAGATAATAAACTTTAAAAAAATAATACTTCAACTATTGCACATTAATTTAACTCTTAAAGTTGCAGACCAATATCATACAGTAGTATTTACCAGTCTGCAAATGTTTTATTGTCAAGGGTTCTTAGTGTTATATTCTTGTCTGGAGAAAAGCCAAAACATGCCAGTAATTAAATAAGCACTGTTATTTTTTTAAAAAAAGGTGGGGGAAGCCTCTCCATGGTGTAGGGATTGAAATGGGATGATTTCCAAATCAGGACTTAAATAAACATAAACCAAAAAGCCAGCCCAGATCAATACCAAGATTTCTTAAGTTTGTGGGAATTCAAGGGGTTAAGATGATATTTATAATCAGAAGCAAGTGCAGAAATCCATATCAGGAAGCTAGTGACAGATCAGAAGATGATTCAGAGCATGTCAAGGGAGTTTACCATTTGTCTAACTCAATCTATCTCCCCTAAGTGTCAGACTTTTATGAAGACTATGTATTCTTGTATAATGGATATCATATTGCTTGCCTTCTCAGTGAGTAAGTAGGTAACAAAAAAGGGCAGAGAAAGAATTTTGAATTTAAAATGTTTTTATCTTTAGATCTTAGGATTTATTCATCAGTTCATACATTGAGACGAAAGATACTTCAGAAGCCATGTTCAATCTTTCCCTGTTTTCAAATAAGAAAACTGAAACAGTTTGAGGTAAAGTGACTTGACCATAGTCAACTAGGCAATGAGTGTCTGAACTGGGCTTTGAATCCAAGTCTTCCTGGAACTCAAAAATTTTTAAATGAATGTAAAAAATAAGTCATTAAGTAGAGATACAGACAAAAAAAATTTAATGTAAGACTATACAAACAAACATACATTCTGTGATACTCATACCCTGAATACTGCCCTACTGTTAGCAACATGGTGCTGGGCCATGTACTTCCTACTGAGTCAGTTATGCCAATAAGCAATGTGCTTGCACCCTTATTTCTTAAAACTCCAAAGCTTGAAAGAATGACTATTTCTTCCCCTAAGCTTACAGGGGAAAATATCACAGAGAGAATGAATGACATTCTGCAGATAGAAAGAGAAACCATTCCATTGAGGAGGGAAGATGCAGAGTTGTATAATGAGGCCAGTGTGAATGCACAAGGAAGCCATTAATCAGCCTAGATTTTTTTTAACTCTGCAGAAAATGGGCATAAGATGATCCTTAACAAAGGATAAGTAAAAGAGCATGACAGATATAAGAACTACATTTAAAAAAAAATCAGAAGTGCATCCAGAGAAAGAACTATTGGAGTTAGACTGGTGAGGATCAAAGCATAATATCTTTTAGATCAGTATATTTATGGTTTTATTTGGGGGGGTTGGTTATGTATAAGTGTGTTCTTAAAACAATGACCAATTGTGTTTTGCATGATAATAAAACTATTTTTTAAGTCAGAAGTGCTAAAATCCAAGTCAAATTAAAGGACAATAAAATGTTGTTTTTAATCTATATTGAGGGGAGACAACAAAAGAAGATACATAACTGCTGCTCAGGGTAGATGGGATAATTATAACTGACAACAGAGTGAAGACAGAATCATATAAAACATGTTTTGTTTCTATATTTGCTACTAAAAAGCCATACATAGTCCAATCTTTGCCCTGGAAAAAAATAGGACAAAAATAATAGATATTAGGGAGTTATAACCCAAAGTAAACAGGAAAATGGTAGTAGAACACCGTGGTGAATTCAGGTTACCTGTCCCAGATGAACAAATGGCATCAAGTAATGAAAGAAGTTGGCAGATATTACAGATTCACAGTCCATCACCTTCATAAGTGGAAAAACCTGGGAAACAAAAGTGCTAAGGGATTGGAGAAGGCAAACATTATCCCCAAAAGGGAAGGGAGTATGGTTTGTGCACTACAATACTCTTAGCTTAATTTCTTTTTCCAACCTCATGCCTAGAACACTCTCCTACCTCAGTTCTACCTACTGACCTCCTTGGCTTTCTTTAAATCCTAACTAAAATCCCACCTTCTACAGGAAACCTTCCCCAACCTCTCTTAATTCCAATGCCTTCTCTCTACTAAGTATTTCCTATGTATCCTCTATACATCTTACTTTTGTACAGATCTGTTTGCACATTGACTCCTTCCATTAGACCTTGAGCTCCTTGAGGGCAGGAGATGTTTCTTGCTTCTTTTTGTATCTCCTGCATTGAGCACAATGCCTAGCACAAAATAAGTGCTTAATAAATTATCATTTATTGATTAATAAAACATATTATAAATGAGATAATTAGTGTGTATCTAGAAAAGGACAAAGTGATGACAAAGGGCCAACATGGCTTTATCATGAACAAGTCATGGCAGACTAACCTCATTTCCTTTTTTAACAAGGTCAGTAGCTCCTTCCATCTCTTGATACAAGAACAAAGGAGAGGGAAATGTACACAGCAGCAGAACAGTGGATTTCCAGACAGAATTCACCTACTAGAAGCAGCCCACCATGTTCCAGAAAAACAAATGGATGCCACTTAGGGACACAATCAAAAAGATGCCTCCCAGATACCATAAGACCATTAGACTTGTCTTTCACCCAAAGAAGCCATCAAAGACATCTTTATTGACAAGAAGTATCCATCAGTCAGACATGTGTCTATTCAAGGCAAGATCTTGTCCAGTGTGGTGACCAGGATGAAGATACAAAGGATGATGAACCACCATGACTATCTCAGATTCCATCTGCAAATATAACTGATTCAAGAAGCACTTCCACACTCCTATCACCTTGCTTCCAAGACATTAGTATTAGAGATACTGTGAATGGGTGAGTGCTGGACAAGAGACTGAAGGTCATCAAGGAAGCCAGGACCAAGAAGAAGGTTCAGAAGTTCAGAGCCCTTCCTTTCAGCAGACAAGCTGGTGATGGTTCAAAAAAAGGGAGATAGCATGACACAACAGAAAAATCTCAACTCTATCACTCTTTCAAATGCTTACTAGCTGTATAACCCTGTGCAAGGCAATGATTGGACCTCAGTTTCCCCATCTGAAAATTGAGGGGGTTGTGCTTTATGGAATTCCACCTTTGGTGCTATGAAGAGTCCAATATAATAAAAAACATAATATACCTGAAGAGTTAACATATACAGTTAAGCTAGAAAGGTAGGTAGATTATGAATGACCTTGAAGGCCAGGATCAAGGATTGACTCAGCAAGTTCTGGGGAGTTCCTGAGGGTTTTGCATGAATGAATGGCATGGTCAGAGCAGTGAATTGGGTACATGACCATGATTAACTGTGTGAAGGATGGATTAAAGACTCAAAGTACATCAATTAAGAAGCTAGACAAGAAGCAATGAGGGCCTGAAATGGGTGATTACAACAGGCATGGAAGGGAAGGAAGGAATGAGAGAGAAATCACCAAGGTACAATCTGTAGGATTCAGTGAATCTGATGGATAAAGAAACAGAGTGACGGGGCTAATAGGGCCCCAAAATATGTAGGAGGATGCCGATGTCATAAAAAGCAGAAATTAAGGGAGAGGAGGGGGAGCTGGGGGGCTCAGTGGATTGAGAGCCAGGCCTAGAGATGGG
>NC_058134.1:28865816-28902225 GCF_016433145.1 Gracilinanus agilis
GAGGAAGGGAGGGAGGGAGGGAGGAAGAGAGGGAGGGAGGGAGGAAGAAAGGGAGGGAGGGATAAAGGGAAGGAGTAAGGAGGGAAGGGAGGAAGGGAGAAAGGGAGGAATAAGGAAAGTAAGTCCATGTCCTTTTCATGTATCTTTTTAGGTCTTTCCCTTTAACTACTGTGCTTGGACAAGCCAGTCAACAATTCCAGTGGAGAGTTATCTTGTCCCAATCCAGCTCATGATGGGTTAGGTGACATAGACAAGCTAGGCTGTCCGCTATGTAATCAAGGTTACAAAGTCCTTAGCCCTTATTCTGATGCAAATCCCTGCATATTCGATTAGTTGAGTCAATGTAAAACAGATTTGACTGATCAATGCACAATGAATTACAAAGAGAGGCAAAACAATCAGCTCTGTCACTGGTGCTGGGCCATGGGTGGGAGCAGCCTTAATTCAGGAACTGGCTTGTGCAGTTTAATTGTTTTAGAAGAAATTTATGGCATTAAGTCCTATCTTATTGGCCACGTGGAGAATCAGATTTAAATTACTTATGCAATTTTCTAAGGCCTGGGAGCATTTGTGAAGGATAAAAAGCCCCTGAGATAGCCATCTCTGTTTACAATGCAACAAGCAAAGTGAGAGTACATGAAAATGGAAACCCACGCTCAGATTCTCTATTAAAGAACCCTTGGGAAATCTGGAAGGTAGAAAGCCCAGTTCCCAAGAGTGAACTACATACTCAGCTCAAGCCCCATAGCACTTGATTTCCCAATGAAATATTTCCAGTTTCCTTCTCTAAGAATTCAATGCATATTTTCCTTGGTCCCAAATCCATTGTCTTTAAATGACCTTAGGATCAAAATTCTAGGTCTGAAGGCAGTGGAGTTAATCTAGGTAAATAAAGGAAACAAGAGAAAGAGCTAGGAGCCTGAGGATGTGGTGTGAGGCCAGTGTTCCGTCAGTTGTGATCTGATCATCTCTTAATCTTCTCAGGAAGAGAAACAAGAAAGAGATGCTAAAATCCAGAAATCTTCTGTTCAAGACTGACTTGGCCTGAAACTTTGTTAGTCAAACTTGAGTTCTGAGAACTGTTGTTTGCCAAGAGGCAGCCCCCTGGAAGATGACTTTTAAATCCATGGAATTGATGCTGACAGTAATTTTGAAAAATAGTCTGTGATTGAAAAACCATGGACATCAAACAAGAATGTACTAAGGGGAAGAGACAGGGCACAAAGTAAGAGATGCTGTTCTTCTGGAAAAGTACCCAATTAATTTTTCAAACATCCTGAAAGAAGATAGATGCTATACCTTAGTTCAAAGTGCTGCCAATATCATTTTATTCTATTATGTCTCTGAAATAGAAATTATCCTCAAAAACTATAAGACTATTTGGTTACTTGACTAAATTTTATAGTAAGGAATATTTTGCTTAAAAAAAAAAAAAGTTTATTTGCTGGGGCAGCTAGGTAGCTCAATGGATTGAGAGCCAGGTCTAGAGATGACAGATCCTGGATTCAAATATGAATTCAGACACTTCCTAACTCTGTGACCCTGGGCAAGTCACTTAAACCCCATTGCTTAGCCCTTAGCACTCTATTGCCTTGGATCTAATAATTTTAAGAAGATAAGGACTTAGAAAAATAATAAATAATAAATATGTAAGTAAAAAGCATTGGCTGACTACCTCATGTTTTTCTTACCATAAATATCTATATATTTATTTGTGCATGTACAAACTTTTTGTTGGATGTGTATATTTATTCATGTATTTACATTAAAATTCATTTCTATAACTATTTTCCATGCATGTAAACATTCAAGGGAGGCTGAATGGTTGAGAAGGTGAACTCCAGCAATTTTCTGATGCATGAAGCACCATGGGAAAGTAGAAAAAACACTTGTTGAGAGTCAGAAGATGTGAGTTCAAATTCTACTTCCAATATGCATAATCTGTGTGACCGCCAGGAAATTATTTCATATCTCTGTGCCTCTGTTTCCCCATTTGTAAAAAAAAGAGGAAGTTGTACTTTACAGTTTCTAAGAGCCCTTCTGGTTCTTAGGTCTATACCCCTCAATTCATAGTTTTTGCAACTTATCTTCCCCAATAGGTCAATTAGTTCTTTCTGTCAAAAGTACAAAGGTGCAAAGGTTCAGCCTCAGCCAGCTGTTTCATAGGTGCTCATCATGTAACCTAAGAGGGATTGAACATGAAAGCTTAAAAGGCTCCTTAGAACCCAAAAGTACTCCTGGGAAAATAGCTCCTAGTGAAGGGGTAGCAGGTAGGGAGGCAGGACTGGAGATGCCACCCCTCATGCATAGAAGAGACTGCCTGGCAGTTTCCCTGAAGAGGCAGATGATGCCAGTCCTCAGAGCACCATGCAGCCTGGCTTACCCACAGCTGCCATGCCATCCATGAGCCCTTGGTAGATACTAAGAGAAAGATGGGTGGCAGCAGCAGTTGGAATATGGTCATGAGCAAAACACATCATTGGAGGCTATTTGAGGTCATGGGAGTGTATGATCTTCTGAAGACTGAGGTGGGGGGCAATATGGGGAAAGTGTGTAAGAGGCATTTGTCTAGTGCTGCTATGGTTAAGGGACAGAGGTTTACAATGGCTTAGCCAGTCAGAATGAATCAAAGCAGAAATAGACACTCTCCAAACCATGTCAAACATAATATTCCTTTTTTTTTTTTTAAGTTGAAGTCTCAAGTTTCTAATTCCCTTAATCCCCCTTTCTCTAAATCAGCTTACCATCCTGGCTCATTGGCCCTGCATCCCTCAAGTCCCCATGACTGAGGACACTTAACTCCACCAAGATGCTTGGCTCTGCCCCAGACTTTGGGACCACTCCTGCTTGCATGGAAGAGAGATTTAAGGACTAATGGTGTGGGGATCAGCAACTTCAACCTTATTCCCAGAAGCACACCATTTTTTAGAGTGGGATAGGTTCTCAGAGGCCATCTAACCCAACCCCCCCTAAAAAATCAATTGCCCCTCAACAATATCCTCCACCAATGGTGATCCAACCTTCGTTTGAAACCCTCTAATGAAAAGGAAAACACAAACTTCAGAGGAAACCCAGTACACCCTGGAAAAACTCCCAGAGTTTGGGAGATTTTCCCTGACATCAAACAAACCTCTTTCCATCTTCCAGCCATTACTACTGGCTTTGTCCTCTTGGACCATATAGAACATGCCTAATTCCTCATTCACATGACAGCCCTTTGCCTATTTGAAGATAGGTATCATGACCCACTTACCCAAGTCTTCCCCAAGCTAAAAATTTCGCCCAATTCCTTTCACTCAAGGATTCTTACCCCAGGGTGCATGGAGCCTGAGGTGAATTTGCAGTGGTCCCAGGCCAACAGAAGCTATGCTAGGGGTAGGGAGGATTTAATGCTATGGTGGGGCTCTATATCAATCAATCAATCACTTAGTACAATCTTTTCCAAGGTCCTGGAATGTATTTCAGGGGTTTGATGGATGAGAAAAAGTTGCATCTTTGTTTTCATTAACTTCTTACTGAAATTTAGCATTTCTTTCAGATATAAAAGTGGGCAACAAATAATATTCCAAGAACCGCATAGCCTTCGCCCTACTGCAAGGGTGGACCATGACACAAAAATGAAGGTTGGGGACAACAGCTTTAACTGATTCTTGTATGGCATGGACTCAAGGTGCTTCATCATTCTGGCTGCCCTCCTGGGCACTCGCCAGTTTATCAATATCTTTCCTAAGATGGTGCCTAGAACCAAACTCAATGGTCTAGCTATGGTCTAAAGAAGTCAAAGTACAGAAGGACTCCCTCCTTTCTCCTGGAAGCTTTCTTTATATGCAGCTCCCTTCTCCCTTGGAACCTGAAAACCTATAGCTGGGTCCTCACATTCCTACCCTGTACCTGAGACCCTACCTGGCTTCCCTGGCCAGAGTTTTAGTTTTTCTAAAACTTCCCAAAGACTGAGTTTCAACTCCTGAATCCTGGTGTCTAGTCAGATTCTGGCTACCTGCTATCAGGTAGTCTATCCTACAACCTGCTTGGACCTCACTGATTCCATGATCACAGTGCCTCCAAGGTGATGGCTAGTATACCCACCTACCGCCCACCATGGTTCTGAGGCACTTCACTGATCCTCTAGCACCTGTCCAACCTTCTGTCAATATAAGGTACCTTGTGATGCCCATTACAAGGATCTTCTCAATCGCCTTCCCAGCATCATCAAATCTGCCTGGCCTCTGGCTCCCAGCTACCTCCAACCTGACCCAGGTAATGACCAGGAAGAGCCAAAGTAGGGAGTAAAGGCAAACTTGAACCCTTTTCCAATTCAATTTCATTATATACCAGAGGTTTTTCAGTCTAATAGAATATTCAATTCGAACATTCAGGGCTTCTCCTATTAGCCAGCCTAAGCATCTTTCCCCTTCAGGGAGCTCAGTCTGGAACACCAGTACTGTCTGTGCAGAATCCTGAGGATTGTGGCCGTGAGGCAACACTGAGCAGATATCATTTGAATAAAGCAGTATCCAATGCCCAGTGAGAATCTGAGCCAGATAAGAAAGCAGACTCCAAATACTTAAATGACTAGCAAGTCATCCAGAGGAGATACAGGCTGGGAGTTCAGGGAGGACAAAGGAATTGAAGAAAACCTAGTGACAACAGAACCTCTTCTATTCAGAGCTGAAAGAGACCTCAGAGGTCATCTAACCCAACCCCCTCATTTTACAGATTAAGGAAACTAAAACCCAGAGAAAAATCATGACTTTCCTACGGTCACACAGGTAATAATTAGTAGAACCAAGAGAACACTGGACCTAGTCAGGAGCCTTGGATTTGAATCCCATTTCACACACACTGTGTCAGAACTGGCAAGTCATCTAAGCTCTCAGTACCTCAGTTTCACCATCTGTAAAATGAAAATAATATTTACCCTGCCGCTCTTACAGAATTAAGAAGGAAGTACTTTGTCACTGTACAGTATTGTCTAACTACAAAAGTAATATTATAACCAGAAAGAAAAATGGTTTCCTATAGCTGTGTTTATTCTGTCACAAACCTTTGTCATTCTGGAATGACAGGGAAAGGAAGAAAGGAATAAATATTTATATAGCACCTTCTATGAGTCAAGAACCCTGCTAAGCACTTTATAAATATTATCTCTTTCGAATCCCCAAACCACCCTGGGAGGTAAGTACTGTTATTTATTTTATAGCTGAGGAAACTGAGGCAAATAGAGGTTAAGTGAAGAACTAGTATCTGAAGTAGGATTCGAAATCAGGTCTTCCTAAGTAATCTGTCCACTTTACCGTGTAGCTACTTACAGTATACTTAAAGTGATCCTCAAAGGAAATTAATTAAAGGATTCCAAGAGTAGGACATGAGGAGAAAGTGAATTCCAGACATAGAGAATAGTCAGGGCAAAGTCAAAGAGAGGAGAGATGGACCATCACCACATCTCTCTCACCGGGAGGCAGTTATAATATGAATTCAGTCAGGTAGGCAACAGTATGTACCCTAGTCTGTATAAATAGAGTTTGCATGGGCAGATGCTGGGGTGAGATCAGCCTGAAGCATACTTGGGAAAATCCTCACAGACTGGGGAATGGGGATATAGTACATATATGCTTCAACATAGATAGGAGAGTTACCTAGGACCCCGATTCTTCCATTGAGAAAAGTCAAAAGGAAGCATTTTGTCCTAGATCTCAGCAAGGCAAGAGGAAACCTGAGCTCTATGTTGTCAGCAGCAATTTGAGGGTGTGAGAATGAGATCCAAATGACTATTGAGAAGAGGTGACTGTGTCTCGGTGGCCAAGGCTGGTGTGAGCCTGGAAACGAGGAGATCAAGAAGAATAAACCCAACAAGATCAACCATAAGAAGCCAAGAATATCTGATCCTAGAGAGAAGCCATTTTTTCCCCTTTAGCCTCTTATACTTCCTGTTGACTATGGGTAGACGTGGAGGATTCTGGAAGTAAATGCAACTACTTAGAGAACAGAATTGCTGTAGCTGCCCACTGTGGTCTGTGGTCTTGATATGGTCAGAGCAGAGGTAAGAATTATTGCATATTCTTATGAGCTTTTTACAATCAACTACAGGTCTATTGATCATCTCAGTGTTTATTAGTACCTTCGCCAGGCTCAGACACTCAACTAATCCATTTTTTCCTTTTAGATTCACTTATGAAATGCTGAAAAAGGTTGCACATTCCAATGAAAATTAGATTCAGAAACTATCAATGGATTTTGATTTTCCATGATCTTCATGTCCACTGTGGCTATTTCCCAAACTCAGCATCCCATCTACTTCCCCCATACTTTTGTACAAACTAGGTCTGAGGTGAACTCCCTTCTTCCCTCCTCCTCTCAGAACTCTCAGCTTTCTTCAAGCCTTGGCTAATGTCTCAGTCTCACTCAGTCTGAGGCATGTTTCTTGGCTCCATCCTCCAAACTATAGGGTTTTTTATGGGCATTTCACCAGCCCACCTGACCCCAGAATCTTCCCGTAGGAAGACACCAGATCCTAAGACCCTACTACATGAGGCATGTCTGTACCATATTACAACTGCTTTCCAACTGGAAGGATTCAGTGGAGCTCCATCTCTGGGCTCCATGCATTTGAGGAGTCCCTTAGTCCTTATCATCATAGGATCATAGATCTGGAGCTCAAAGGGACCTTAGAGGTCATCTAGTCAATTCTTTCATTTTAGAAATGAGGAAA
Organism: Gracilinanus agilis; assembly: GCF_016433145.1. Lineage (NCBI taxonomy): Eukaryota > Metazoa > Chordata > Mammalia > Didelphimorphia > Didelphidae > Gracilinanus > Gracilinanus agilis. The sequence continues at coordinate 28,872,526 of NC_058134.1, forward strand.
CTGAGGCCCAGGAAGAAGTGACTCATCCAAAGTCACGCAAATAGTACATGGCAGAGCCAGATTCAATCATTTCCCTATTATCTTGTATCTATCCAAAAAAATCTCATCCAGATTCTAACCCAGATCTCTGGATTTCAAACCCCCTTTTCCTTCCACCTCCTATGAGTCTCCTTTGCACTTCAGATCTGTTTACCAGTTATATCCTTCAGGAGACTGAGGAAAGGAGGAAGTTTGGTATTTTTGTCTTTGAGTCCTTAGCACCCATCACATCTCCATGCATAAAGCAGAGCTTCATAAAAGCTTGCTGAATCAAATTGAATTGAAACAGAAAACCAAAGACTATGTGCACAGTAGAACCATCTAAAATATGCAATGTCTTCAGCTAAAGACCACAGTGGAGAGCCAGCCCCAGAGGCAATTGGCTATTTGTGAATGCCTTGAGATATAAATGTACCCTCTGGGGTCTCCCAGAAGCCTTAGGCGGAAACAGTTCAGACCAATGTCTTCCTCAAATAAATAACACATGCAGCATCCTTTGGTTTCTCTGTCCTTTTGTTCCTAAAAGGACTCCAGAGCCCTTTAAAAACCGTATATGTCATTTCACTCATTTCCTTTGAACGTTTAGTCTGCATCCTTACAGCCAGATCTTCACAGGCTAAGCTAGCAGACCAAATCTATTGATGGAGTAGAGAGAAATATGAAACCTTCCACTTGGTTCAAAAACTAGACTTCACAAGTACATGGGAAGGCACAAGGAGACACTAGACTGTCTGGAAAAAAAAAATCCAGCAGTCTTAACAGATTACAAGCTCAATTATGACGTGGTAGCCAAAAAGCTGACGGAGTCTTGAGCTGCATTAAGAAAGTCATTGCTGCCAGGATCAAGGAGGTACTATCTCTCTGACCTCTGGCCTGGTCAAACCACATCCAGAATGTTGAGTTCAGGTTTGTGCTCCACATTTTAGGTCCAGAACAATGGCTAGTCACATACCACAAGGGCTAGAGCCTGTGCCAATCCTGACTTCAATTAGCTCCTTCCATTGGCCCTAGGGTTGCCTGTTTCCTGACTCTTCAAGTAATGGAACTAGAATTCTAGTGCTTCATCTCTATCCCCATAAGAGGAATATTCCTGAGTAATAATGCTTTGGGGGGGCGGGGGAGGGCTCTTGTGTAGTCAAGGTTCTCCTCAGGGGAGAACGGAGAAGGGAGATGGTATAAACATGAGTCAAATATGGAGTGGGAAGGATTTATACTCTTTTTGTGTATAAGGAAATAATCGGCAGTAAAGAGTAATCGCATAATTCCAATCAATTGAGAAGCTAATATATCATCCGTACCATTGCAACAAAATTACCCATTAGCCTTTCACCTCCACTGAATAGAACTCCATCATTGCCAATGTGCTCTTTTCAGTGGTTTCTCTATGACTGACTCTTCCTTCTCAATCAGTCTGCTCCCAACACTGTATGGGCTGCATCTGCTCCAGTAACCAACACCCCAGTGCTCTGGGTCCAAGGGAATGGGGAAATATGCCTGTTATCTTTTAAGATCCCATAAGGCCCCATATCAAAGGGGGAAAAACCAAATGAACAGTGATTCCCTTCCCAGAAACAGATTTGCCTAGGAGGACTTCACTCATGGGATTGGCCTGGGTGGGGAAAAGGACCTCCCCACAATCACCACAAACTCTGAAGCTCATAAAATTATCCTAATTCCTCAAAGCTGGCCTGAAGGAAGGGCCTGAAATGCCAGGATTATCCCTCTCATGAATCCATGAAGATTTGACTCAGTTGTCAATTTAAAATCTGAAAGGAAGCAGTCAGAGACATTTGGTCTTTTTCTTATAAGGATGATATTAGAAAATAAGTATTGTTTTGTTAGTTTAGAGATAAGAAGTATCTAAACAGTTTTGAACCTTTATTTCCATAGTTTTGCCCACTTATTTTTACAGCTTGTTTTTTATTTTTATACTCTAAACTAGAAAGAGGGGAAAGGTCTTTCCATCACACATTCCCCAAGGATGTGCTACATAGGAAAAATATTGATAAGCTCAAGAAAGCTATGAAGATGGTGAAGGGACTTAAATTCATGCCATTTGAAGATCAACTGAATAGACTAGGGATGTTTACCCTGGACAAGAAAAGACTAGGGAGGTTGGTCTTCAGGTATTTGAAGAGCTTTTAAATGGAAGCAGAATTAGACTTTGATTAGATCTTTGGCTTCCAAGGGTCAAACTGCCCTGCTTATATTTATTGGTCAGCAATACCTGCTCAGGGCATGAGGTCCAGGAGGGCCAACAGGCTGCTCCTCTCTACAATCAACTCTCATTTGGCCTCCCCACCCCACTACCACTCCTTTTTTGTGATACTTCTAACCCTATGTAATTATACTAGTGGCTATAGAGTTATAAATGTAGGTTTGAGGGAAAAAACCCTTAGAAGCCAAGCAGGCCAAATCCTTCCTTTTACAGACAAGAAAACTGAGGCTAAGGAGTTCAAGTCACTTACCCAAGTTTGACCCAGCTAGTTTCCAAAACAGGATTTGAACCCTTCCTTCCTAGTTAGTGCTCCTGTACCAAGCTAGGACAAAGTCTAACAGTTGATACCTGCTAAGTATTCCACTTAAGCATTCACTTTATTGGCATCTGGACACAGCTGGGTAGTTAATCTGCTCAATTATATCTTTGTTGATATTCCAACTGCCACTGTTTACTTTTTACCCTAAGAGGGCCTTTGAAATCCAAACACTTAACCACCTCCAGGGAATGTTGGAGAGAGGGTAAGCCTTGAAGCAATGGGATAAAGAATAGTCTTGTCACAGCTTGGACCCGGTTTCCAGCAGGCACTTAGCAGGGGGGCAAGATGGGAAACTGGGCAGCCTTCCCTCTCCTCCTGGGCCAGGCTATCACAATATGTCTTCATCATTCGGGTTGAAGTAAATTCCTGGACCATTAGTTGTACCCATCTGGAAGGATAAGTACAAACATACATTCTATAACCAGGTAGAAATTCTTCTGGGATGGTCTCCATCTCTGCATTCCTTTAATAGCACTGCATTTGGGGTCCAAAAGATCTAGGTTCAAATCTTCAAATATTACTAACTGATGGACCCCAAGGGACCCTTACCCTCTGTGAGTCTCAGCTTCTTCATCTGTAAATTGAGACGGTTGGCCTTGATGGCTTCTAGGATCCCTTCTAGTTCTATCTCTATTATCCTATGATCAGATGGTGCCCGTCACTTAAATTAATTTCCATGGCCAAGATAGCCTTACTTCCTCCTGGATTATTTTATGCAACTCCCTAGTCTACATCCCTCTCCTGTAAACCCTAAGCCCTAAGGCAAAACTCAGTATCCATGTAATAACGTGGGACATTGCTGCTGAGCAAAACAAGACTGGATGTGGAAAGCAATTACAAATGTCACTCGGTTCTAGTGGGGAACTGTGGCCTGCTTGATCCTCCCTGGACACAGTATTCACAACCCTCCATCATCCATTTCAGGATCTTGGCACAAACTGTCCAACCCCCTCCCATGCCTTGAATATTTTCCTGCCTCATCTCTCTCTAGCTTCCTTCAAGTCTCTTCTAACATGCTACCTCCTCTATGAAACTTTTCCCCAATTCCCCCATTGTCCATACCCCTCAAGATAATATTTTGAATTTATTTTGTTTTCATATCATATATATGTATGTATTTTCTATCATATGTATATATGCATACACACTTTTTTTCCAGTATCTTTGCCAAGAAAATCCCATGGAGGTTGGGGTTTTTGAAAGATCACTCTATTACAAATATGAATACTATGGAAATAGGTTTTGAGTAATAAGGCACTCTAGAAAGGGGGAGGGAAGAGGGGAGGGAGGCAACATGAATCACGTAACCATGGAAAAATATTCTAAAAAAATAAATTAAATAATGTGGGAGGAAAATCCCCCCAAAATAGTCCATGCAGTCACAGAGTTAGATACAACTGAATGGCTCAACAACAGTAACAAATGTATGTACATATGTGCACATGAATGTATATTTTTCCCATCTAGGATAGAATTGTAGCCTTTCACAGGTTTAATCCCACTGTTGGAAGGCTTGGAAATGTAGACCTTCTCCTTCAAAACCTACTAGCTGGTGGACTTCTATAAGCCTCTTAACCTCTGTCAACTCAGTTTCCTCATCTAAAAATTCCCCATCTATACATGGATTTGATGGCCTCTAGTTTCTGACCTTAAACAGCTTTGGTGGTCCCCTCCTCCTAGGAATCCATCGCATTACTATCACCCATAGTGATGATGACGAGACCTAAAGCAGTTCAGAAGGCTGGTCCATAGCTCCATATCAGCGGTTCCCAAACTTTTTTGGCCTATCGCCCCCTTTCCAGAAAAAATATGACTTAGCACCCTTGTCACATACTATCACCACTCCCTTATAGTTATTCACCACCTCCAAATGCACCTGTGGCCATCACGGCCCTCCTGGATTGCTGTAGCACCCACCAGGGGGCAGTGGCGCCCACTTTGGGAATCACTGCTCCATACCAATAAGGCATCACAAGTAAGTGCCGCCATACCTGGGTCTTTGCTTTATAGTTATTCCTTATTCATCTGGATGCACATTCTTCTAGCCCTCCCCACCTCAAATAGATAAGCTCTGTGACTATGAGGACCATAATATCTCTTATCTTTGTATCTCCATCAGCTAGCATAGCGGTTGCCACATAGGAGGCCCTTAATAGGTGTTTATTGAAATGAATTTGATCTCAATACAGTATTGATCATAGTGATGAATTCTCTAGGTACCACCAACACAAAAGCACAAGCACCATTCAATTTCCCCTTTTCCTTCCAGATAGATTAACAGACTATTCACATCATCATGTAAAACACTCATGTACATGAATGGACACAGCAAATAATGATTGAAATATCTATGTATACATGCACACATCTATATATACATGTGTGTGCAGAAATGGAAAAAATCAGAAATGGAAGACATCCCTGAGTGTAGATAAACTGAGGGATCTTGACTCCTGGCAAATAAGTCCAAACCTCACTCAATGACATGAAATTTGGATATTTCCAGACTTGTCAGCTGGAATTAAAATCAGAAGAAAGCTCATGTTATGGTACTCAGATAGGGGACACGAAGAGGTAAACAAAAAATATTAGTCTACAATTCCATTTCTAATGGAATCACAAAAGGTTGCAAACATCACATGAGAGCCACAATAGAAGACAGAGAGTGATAAATCATGGACCACAGAAACCATTCAGAAGATTGAATAATGGCAGCACACGGATGAACTTTTAGCGATTGTCTTTAGGGATGCACATTCCTGGAGTGATTTAAGTCTTAGAGGAGGGGTCTAGGAGGGAAATGAAATGAAATGAAAGGCCAAAAAGGAAATCCTAGCTAGCAATGAGATAAGAGGAGAAGCCAAATCCAATCTTGTGAAGGAAAAAGGAAGTGATGCTCTAAGAGGAGTATATGAAGGAAGGGACATCTGCTTTGAAGCTAGAGGACCCAAACTCAGATCTCAACCTGTGTGACCTTGGGCAAGTCATTAAGCCTCTCCAAGCCTCAGTTTCCTCATCTGTAAAATAAAATTCTAGAGCTATCTATGAGAAGTATATGAATGTAATAGTTTCAGCCTGGTTGTTTTAAAAAAAACATTATTAAATATGATGATCTCTAAGGTGTTTTTCAACTCTAAATGTATAATCTTTTTTACTCTAATTATAATACAGAAGTTGTTATAGTGAAATATAAAAAGCCCTGAATTTGATATCAAAGGATGTGGGTTGTTTGTTTTTTTAAACACTTACCTTCTATCTTAGAATCAATAGTAAGTATCAGTTCAAAGGCAAAAAAGAAATAAGGGCTAGGCAGTTGGGGCTAACTGGCTTTCCCAGAGAGAACACAGCTAGAGAGTGTCTGAAGTCAAATTAGAATCCAGGACCTCCCAATTCCAGGCTTGGCTCTATCCTCCGAAGCACCTAGATGTTCCAAGGATGTGAGTTTAACTCTCCACCATGCTATTGTGTTTAATTCTCCCCTCTCGCTTTGGGGAACCACAACTTCCTTAGGGCTCAGTCTCCTTATCTGTAAAATGAGAGGTTTGGAGTAGATAGACTAGCTAAGTCATTTCAACTCCCCAGTTTTCAGTTTCTTCCTCTGTTCAATGAAGTACATGGACTTCAAGGTCTTTAAGTTTCATTCCAGCTCTAAATTCTACAAGCCTATGACCAAGATTGTCAGCTAGCTGTATATCTGACAGAACATTATACAAACCCAACATTCCAATCGATCTGAACTTTCACCAATTTGGGTTCCTTCTAGTGATGCAGATCACCACCCTGCTTTGGCTCCTGCTCCTTTCGTTCTCTCATCTATGTCCTCCCATAAATGTATTCTTGAGATGTCCACCCAAATTGACAAGGACCTTTCACCTATTTTTTTTGACATTGTATGGAAACCAGTGGAATTATGGGCTGTCTCTCAGTTGTCCTTTGTTCTCATTATGTGACCCATCTTTTTTTCCCTAATCATCCATTTCTCTAGTGGTTTCCATTGCAATATTTCTCCCAGGTAATTATGCATTTTCAATTTATTTCAGCCTATTCATGTCTACCATGAGCCTCTCTGTTGCCCTTTGGATGATCCCTAAAGGCTGTGAGTGAGTTCAAGGGTACAGAGCAAAGTGGCCCTTGAGTAGGATGCTATTGCAATTGATCCACAGTCATCCCCCAAAAGTTGAGCATCATCATAAAACTAGCCTTGGGCTTGAGCAGAATTAGCAAATTGGAGGCCCTGCTGGCAAAACTCCCTTGTTAAAAGCTGAACAAGATTAAAATGTGTTTTCAAAAATGAATTAAAATACAATCATACGGCATAGACAATGTTAATGTGGGTTTTTCTAAGTCAATATGTTGCCTATAGGGATGTCTGTATTAGATTTTGGTATCACTGGTCTGGAACCTCCTATCCCAAGGGTTTGAATCTATTTAAGGTGGGAAGAAAGAGACCAAAAGGAGGCAATGAAAGGCAGCATGGATGCCGAGGCCCATTGGGAGGTTCCAGTCAAGACAAACCAGGAAAAGACACTGAGTCTACTCCTCGGACCTAGTACTGCATCTAGCAGGGTCTTGAACTCTACTAGTTGTCTGAGTGGAAAGAACGCTAAATTTGGAATTGGGATATCTGGGTACAAATCCTGGCAGAGTAATAAACTTTGTAATTTGGGACAAATAATTTAAGCTCTGAAAGTCTTGATTTTCTCATGTATAAAATGGGAATAATATTAGCATCTACCTTACAGTATTGTTGTGAGGATCAAAGATCACAGAGGCTGGGGGAGAGGAAGGATTGTTTGTTTGTTTGTTTGCTGATAAGATTAGTTTTTTTATTGAGTTGAAAAATACTATTTCATTGTCGTCTGCTTACAATTCATGTTCATGATGAATTTGGTACATGCAACCTTGAAAGTTCTTAACACTACTCTATGTGGACATGGGACTTTATTGTTTAATAGTGATCCCTTGGATATGTTGCACAGGACCCCTAACTTAATTATTTACTGGGCTTTGCATACATTTAATGAATTTTCACCCACTTCCTAGCAGGTATACTACTTCCTTTGACAGTAACCCTTTTTCCATGGTTCATCTTTCCCCTGCTCTTTCACAAGAACCTACATAAAACAATCTCTGGGAGGTATTCAAATGAGATTATTGCAAAGTAGCTAGTACAGTGCTAGCAACATTTCCCACTTCAAACAGGGGACTCGGCTAAGGTAGCAATATCATATATCCTTAAGGGAAACAATAATGTAAGAGGCCCTCAAAAGCAAGTGACAAATCTGGGACATAAATACCACCAGAGTGTTGATAAAGCTTAACTGCTTCTGTCCTTTTCAAGCCCCGGGAAGATTTTTTTTTTCAGCTCTCTCATAACCCAACCAACCTAGAAGAATGGGGATGATAAATGGTGAACTCTTTAGATCTCAAAAGGGAAGTACATAAAAAGTTTTTGTACAAACAAAACCAATGCAACCAAAATTAAAAGGGAAGCAACAAATTTGGAAAAAATCTTTATAACAAAAATCACTGACAAAGGTCTAATTACTCAAATGTATAAGGAGCTAAATCAATTGTACAAAAAATCAAGCCATTCCCCAACTGATAAATGGGCAAGGGACATGAATAGTCAATTTTCAGATAAATCAAAACTATTAATAAATATATGAAAAAGTGTTCTAAATCTCTTATAATTACAGAAATTCAAATTAAAACAATTCTGAGGTACCACCTCACACCTAGAAGGGTGGCTAATATGACAACAAAGGAAAGTAATAAATGTTGAAGGGAATCTGGCAAAATTCAGACACCAATGCATTGCTGGTGGAGTTGCAAATTGATCCAACCATTCTGGAAGGCAATTTAGAATTATGCCAAAAGGGCTTTAAAAGACTGCCTACCCTTTGATCCAGCCATACCACTGCTGGGTTTGTACCCCAAAGAGATAATAAGGAAAAAGACTTGTACAAAAATATAGCCATGCTCTTTGTGGTGGCATGAAATTGGGAGAAAAAAAAGTGTCCATCCATTGGGGAATGGCTGAACAAATTATGGTATCTGTTGGTGATGGAATACTATTGTGCTAAAAGAAATAATGACCTGGAGGAATTCCATGTGAACTGGAATGACCTCCAAGAATTGATGCAAACTGAAAGGAGCAGAATGACAACATTGTACACAGAGACTGATATACTGTGGCACAATCAAACATAATGGACTTCTCTACTAGCAGCAATGCAATGACCCAGGACCATCCAGAGGAACTTAGGAGAAAGAATGCTATCCACATACAGAGAAAGAACTGTGGGAGCAGAAACACAGAAGAAAAACATTTGCTTGATCAGTGGTTTGATGGGGTCATGACTGGGGATGTAGACTCTAAACAATCACTCTATTGCAGATATTAATAATAATGACGCATGTAAAACCCAGTGGAATTGCTTATTGTCTACAGAAGGGGGAGGATGAGGGGAGGGAAAGAACATGAAACATGTATGTAACCATAGAAAAATATTCTAAATTGATCAAATAAATAAATAAAATTTAAAAAATAAAAATATCATTTATTTTTTATTTTTTAATTTTAAAAAAGGGAAGTACACACATTCCAAACAAGAAACTAGTTAGTCTCTATAACACTTGTCACAAGACATAAGCATGAACATGGTATGAGACCATCAGGGAAGAAAAATAATCTTCTCTGGAATAAATTCAAATAGGTCCTGCTTTCTTCAAGGTCAACCTTAAAGATCTACTAGGTTCTAGGGCAGAGATATAGCAGTCTGGATATCTCCCCTGACAGGTCTATAAAGACCAGAGGTGTTCAGGGTAAGTAGCATAAAGTGCTCCTTCAATCATCTTTCTATTCCTGATGTGAAAATAAAATATAGGTAATTAAAGAAATTTTAAAGAAGTATTAGTTATTTCAGTGCCTTTACTCAGCCAAAAGTGTAAATGTGTTCAATTTTAGCACCCTTTAAATTACAGTGCCCTGGGGAAAAGCCCTGCTTGTCCCCATCCTAGTTATTCCTCTGACTCCCCAGTTTATCGTGTCTACAACTTCCAGAAGTATTCTTTTTTTCTTTGCTCAGCATCAAAGGTCATAGGCACTAGTTGCTTCTTTTTATGTGAAATGTTTCTTTTAAGCAATGAACAACAACCTCACTGGTGACGATTCCATTGTGAAGGTTTGGGAACTTTGGCCTGGTCCTTTGCCCTGGAGGTTCAGAATTTGGAGAGTTTCTATATTTCAAGAGCACCACTGGTTAGATAATGAGCTACTGGTAAAGCCATGGAAAAATCAGCAAGCATGGAAGTGAAGGACAGTAAATAAAATCTTCCTAGAGAAGAAATATGCTAGGAAGCAGGGGGAAATAAGTCTAGATAAGTAGGATGAGGTTAAATAATATAGGTTGCCATTATCATATTATGAACCCAAGTAAATAGCTACAGGCCATAAAAAAGGCTATGAAAACTTGGGGATATCCTCATTTAATTTCTGGGCTCCCAGTGAGCTCTTATTTGATGAGAACAATTGGCAACTTTTTTGTTGAACCAGAAGATTTATTTCTGCTGTCTGCAGTAGTCAAGAAACATGGGAGAAAACATTCATGCTCATTATTCCCATATATTTCCCCCTAAACCTAAACATGAAAACAAGACCATGATGGGTTGTTTTTTATGTTAGAATTTCCTTTTCCTAGGGAGTGCTTCAGGGCTCTAATCTCTTTCATCCTGTTTAATCTTGCAATGGGACCTCTCAGACAGAAGACTGAGAGATACTGGCTTCTGAGGCAGAGGAGTCCAAGTTCTGCTCATTTTCACCAATAACAATTGTTTGATAATTTCTTTTAATCATCCAATCAAGGATCTTACAACACTGTTCTTGTAAGCCCCACTGTGGAGATGTCATACTCAACAAGGCTCTTTTGGTAAGGAAAAACAAAATGTTAGAGCAAGGCAGCACCATGGAGAGCGTGCATTTAAAAAAATGGAAAAAATTGCACCCAGGAGAAGTCAAGGAGTCTGCTCCATCTAGTGGAACTGATACTAGAATCCCTATATCCTGACTCCTGGTCATTCCAGTGCAATTCAGCCTTTTATCATGTGCTTGGGTGAGCTCTCAAGGGCTAATTTCTATGTCTCCTGAATCATAACACTTCTTCTGTAGCATTAGGGAATATAGCAAATGTTCCCCCAATGGCCAACTTACTACTAGTAAGGTAGCCTGGTATAATAAAATTCTAGACACAGAATGAAGGAAATCTTGATTAAAATTCTGCCTTAGACACTGCATAAGTGGGTGACTCTGGGCAATCATTTAACCATTGTCAAACTCAGTTTATCCATTTATAAAATAATAACAATAATAACCTTTACCTCACAGCCTTATCTCACCTATCAAGTGAACTAATATATGTAAAGTACCTTATATACCTTGAGGTGTTATGTAAACACTGGTTGTTATTTTCATTGAGGCTTAGAAAGTTAGCCAAAAATGAAGCTATAATTTGATTCAGCCACTTTGGAATTAATTTGGATTTTATGCAAGAGAAGACACTGAATTGTTCATGCCCTTTGTCCATGAAGCTAGATGATTCCACAGTGGTTAGAGTACTCATTCTGAAGTCAGGAAGCTGAGTTCAAATGCAGCCTCACCATGTATGACCTCGGTAGGTCATTAACCTCTATCTCAACTCTTCATCGATAAAATGAGACTAATAATATCACTAACCTCACAGAATTATTTTAAGGATCAAATGAGATAAAATTTGTAAAGTACCTGGTACATAGTAGTAGCTTAATAAATGCATGTTTCCTTCCTTCTATTGATGCACAGATAACACTACTGGGCATATACTCCCCCCCAAAAGGACAGAAGTAAAGAATAGTCATATTCAATAGCACTTTTGTAACAGCAAAGAAGTGGAAATAAATCTGGTGCCTAATTAACAGGAAACAGATGAACAAAATGAGGTCATGAAAGTAATGGAATGCAATTGCACTATAAAGAACAGCAAGTATTGAGAGGGACAGGGGAAAACATTTTTTTTTAATTCATGAAAAGTGAAAACTAAAATAAGGAAAACAATTTAAACAATGACTATACCAACAAAAATAAAAACAACACTGAAAGGCTGCTGAACTCTGCTTAATTATCATAACTAAACTCAATCCCAGAAAGGACATAATGAAAAATGCACCTCCCCTTCATTATTATTAGAGAAGTGGGATGGGCCACTATGAGTGTAGAGTGTTGTATATACATTCTGATCTGGTCTCTATATTGTTTGGTTTTGCTTAACTACATTTCTTTGTGACAAAGTAATTAATCATGATATTCAAAAAAAAGAAACAACAAAACAAGGAAAAAAGAAGGGAAAAGGGGAAAAAGGAAGGAAGGAAGGAAGGAAGGAAGGAAGGAAGGAAGGAAGGAAGGAAGGAAGGAACGAACGAACGAACGAACGAACGAACGAACGAAGGAACGAAGGAAGGAACGAAGGAAGGAACGAAGGAAATCATCAAACAGTTGTGTGATGGTGTATGTAATGAAAGCTAAAAGGCCCATAAAGATCCAAACACCAACATTATGACTAATAGACAGCTGAAACTGCATGTAATTGATATACAAGTTCTGAAGATCTAAGCTCTCTGCCAATATCTTTTTAATTCAGCTGTGCATCCATAACTTGGAACAGAAAGGAGCCAATAGCTATGAGTCCTAACACAGAAGTATACTCCAGTATCCAAAATTTACAATAGAAAGAGATCATTTCCATTCAGTTCAACAAACTTTTATTAAACACCTGAATTGTCTTTACTGAGCAGCTAGTTGACACAGTAGCCAGAGTGCCAGGCCTGGAGTCAAGGAAGACTCATCTTCATGAGTTCAAATCTGGCCTCAGACACTTACTAGATGTGTGATCCTAGGCATGTCCCTCAACCCTGTTTGTCTTAGTTTGCTCATCTGTAAAATGAGCTAGAAAAGGAAATGGCCAACCATTCCAGTATCTTTGCCAAGAAAACTTCAAATAGGATCTTTAAGAGTCAGACATGACTGAACAACAACAAATTGTCTTTACTAGGTGCTTGGGGAGATAAAAGTTTCAGTAAGGCTCAGCCTCTGCCTTCTTGAAGCTTATATCCTAATGTGACATAGTACACACAGAGGCAGCTATAAGATATATTACATGATAAGTCCTTGGAGAGGTACAAAAAGAAGTACAATGTGAATTCTGATTAAAAAATTCATTGTGGAAAAGTATAGCAGGAAAGATTTCCTACAAGAGGAGGTATCTTAGTTGAGCTTCAAAAGATGGGTAGAAATTCAGGAAGCAAAGAGGAGAGAAGAGGGTACTTCAGGCATAAGGAACACCATCATCAAAGACATAGAGATGGGAAACTAGACAGACATTATTTTCAGGGGATAAGAACACAGCCAGGTTGGCTATAAAATAAAATCTACAAAAGGCAATAGTATGAAGTAATATCAGAAAGGAAAGATGGTGTCAGATTCTAGATGGCCTCGAATGCCAAGAAGAGGCTTAGCTAGATTCACTAGACAATAGGGCGTCACTGACAATTTTTGAATAGAGGAGAGACAATCAGGTTAGTACATAAGGAAGATTGTTTAGTCTGGCTTTTTTTTTTTTGAAAAATAAATTGGAAACAATAAAAAGTAGAAGCTGTAACTGTTGGGAAAAGACAATCACTATGGCCCCTATATCTAGGTAGTGATGAGGGTCTGCCCATACCTAACCTAAAATGGCAGAGGGGGCAGAAAAGGGGATGGATTCATTTCAAGGAGCCTGTATATGGATCATCAGGATTATTAACATCAACCTCAATGTCATGCTCCATTCTTGGGGTGAGCCATGACGGAGGGTCAGCAGTGTAGCAACCTTGGAGTCAGAGGCTGGACAAGATGGGCTCCTTGCCATATTTAATCCCAGTTATGATCAAAAGAACACAGGCTTTGGAATCAAAAGACCCAAATTCAAATCGAAGTTCTGCCACTAAGAAACTCTGTAACCTTTGCAAGTCTAGTCACCATTATGAGAGAGAGAGAGAGAGAGAGAGAGAGAGAGAGAGAGAGAGAGAGAGAGAGAGAGAGAGAAACCTGATAGCTGTATTGTTTGAAGTGATTAGTAATAACCTACAGCAATCAGAAATTGCAGAATGAATGAGTTCAACTAGCTGACATCACACCCCATAAAAGTGTCATAGCTAAGTTGAATATATTTTAATAATTTGTGCAAAGATACTGAGGATTTCTTTGGCAGGCAAATGGTGTGAAGAAACTGACCCCTAGAAAATAAAAGCAATAATGGAATTGACAAGAGAGCTAGCTCTGGCCAAGCCTACATATGAGAAAGTGAACAAAGAGAATTTTCCAGGAAATAAGAGTCCAAACACTCAATTTTCCCTTAATATCAGCTTACTTCCCCTAGGGATATTGACAAACAAAAGAACAAAAGGATTGGATATTTTCTAGTTTTCAATCAGCTAGGACAGATGAATGGTAACAAAAAAGGGAAGAGAAAGAAAGGGAAAGCAGTGAAAGAGGAGGGAAGGGAAGGGAAGGGAGGGGAGTGGAGGGAATGACTAGAAGCCAGGACACCAATTAGAAGACTATTGCAATAACCCAAGAGGTGATGGGGGACTGAATTAGGATGGTGACCTGTGAGTGAACAAAAGGAGATAGATGCAAAAATGATTGTGGAGATGAAATCTGTAAGCCTTGGAAATGAATGTAGGATAAGGAAAATGAGAACCAAATCCACTAAAAGGAACTGGATTTCAACCACACCAAAATACCATGTTTCATACATGTCACATCTTATGCCACCACTAGAAATGGTCAGGGAGGATGCTCACATAAGCACAAACAGCCTCATTAGTGGTATTCTGATCTTTTTTTTTCACCACTGACACTCAGTTCCACTTGGTCCCACTTTTAATTTTGACAACCCCTAAAAATGTATTTTCATGTTTGCCCTGCACAGGAAGCTTTCCCATGGGGGACGATAAACTTGTCAGGACATAAACTTTAGAGAATGTTAGTTACAGTAATGGGACCATTAGCATGCTTTTATAGCAGTAAAAACATAATAGCTAAACACATAGCCAATAACTAAGGGGAAGGGCTGCTCAACATGGCACTGGGGAGTTTGTGAGAGATGGAAGACCTGAATTCTAGTCTTTGCTCTGCCCCAAATTACCTGGGTGGTTTTATGCAAGTCTCTCTCTGGTTCTCAGATTTCTCATCTATAAAAGTAGAGAGTTGAACCAGATGATGTATAAACCTCCCTCCACTACCACCGCCCCCCAAAAAAAAAAACCCTAAACCTTTTGGATTCAAACATCTAAGTTCCACAGCTTGGACTCAAAATAAGGAAGCATTAGAATTGTGAAGTCAAAATACAAAGGCAGGGAAAATTATAGATCTAGAGAGTCTGATTCTCATCTTCAGTTTAATTTGTAAGGCTAGATAATCTCTTCATTTCCTCATAAAGCCACATCCTCACAAAGACAAAAAGTAAGAAAATGACATTAACTCATTTTTAGCCCTTGCTTTGGGAAAACTGGGACTATCTGACATTTACATAATTTTTTACAGTTTACAGAGGACTCTACATTTTTCCTCTCTTTTGATATTCACAACAACCCATGTTGGTAGTGAGCATTGACCTTAAGTTAGCAAGAAGGAAACTAAGATGCTAAATAACTTACCCAGGAATTCACAAGTACTAGGTATCAAAATTGGATATGAAACAGGAGGACTTTGGTTTGAATCCCATCTACACTAATTAATAGGCAACTAGGGAACATAGTTAATGGAGTCCCAGTCCTGGCATCAAGAAGACTCATCTTTCTGAGTTCAAATCTGGTCTCAAACACTAGCTACATGACTTTGGGCAAGCCACTTCACCCTGTTTGTCTCAGTTTTCTCATCTGTCAAATGAGCTGGAGAAGAAAATAGCAAACCACTCTAGTATCTCTACCAGGAAAACCCTAAATGGGAACACAAAGAGTCAGACAACTGAAAAAAATGACTAAATCACAATGCTAATTAATACCTGAATGACTTGTAATAATTAATATCTGGGTAACAAGTTAACTTTCCTGTACTTTAGTTTCTTTCCACATAAAAATGGGAGGAGGACTAGATGACTTAGAAGGTTCTTGCCAATCCTAAAATCTCTGATCCTATGACTCCTTAGAAATCCAAACTATAGCTTAGGATTCTTGGACCATATTTCCAGAACCCAAGAGAATATGTCATTGGATGATTCTGATCTTATTTGCCCCATATCACCTGTAAAGCAAACAGAAGTCTATATCAGTGGGATATATAATGTCTGAGCACAGTCAAAAAGAATCACAGGGAACCGGAATCTACGCCTGGCTCCCAATTTAATCTTCGAATCAGAGGACCTAATATATTCCAATTCTAGCTGTCAATCAGCACCTTGAAAATTTGGACAAATTACATTAGCTTTTGACTCCTCAGTTTCTTTATCTGTAAAAAGATAAAGTTGGATTAGATGGCCTCCAACTTTTCTCCTTGCTTCAAATCCTGTCTTCTATGAAGATCTATGGTCCATAGAAGAATGATGAAAATAATAATGGGAGCCGAAACATATAAAAGACTTTTCCTTTCTTCCTGTTTTTCTTCTTGAAAAATGGCAATAGTATCATGTAACCAAGGGAAAATATTCTAAATTAATTAAATAAATAAATGGATTAAAAATTTTTAAGAACAAATTTTTTTAAAATGGCAATGGTAAGATCCTGTTTTGTAGCATAGATTTAAGGATTAATTATTGTACTTTATAGATGAGAGAAGTGAAGCCCAAAGAAGGAAATGAAGTCATCAATGGAAGTCATCAATTAAGAACGAAAGGAGGCAAGTCCAAACTAGATATCTGCAGTTCCTTTGTAAGAAATGGAGACTGTACCAGCCAGGGAAACTAGATATCTCTGTGCCTTTCAAAATCTAACTTATCTCCCAAGTTGAAACATAAACTTCTACAATCAAAGAGAACTGTATGGTGTTTAAAGATTTAAAACCCTGTGGAAATGCAAATACCCTTGGGATCAGTACCATCCTTATTCACACCTTAGTGCTGGAACTCTTAATCTTTTTTGAGTTGTAGCCCTCTCTGGAAGTCTGATGAAGCCCATAGACTCATTCTAAGAATAATGTTTTTTAAAATGCATAAAACATATTAAGATTGCAAAGGAAATAAATTATATTAAAGTCATTATGAAATATATATATAGGTATATTTATTAAAAGTCATTGATGACTCCAAGAACCAGAGAGAACCTAAAATTTAAGAACTGGTTTGGTAGGAGGCAGAGGGAGGGAGGAAAACATCCTTGGGATGGGAGTTGGGCTAAATTGGGAGTCTCTGAATAGGAACAGATCAATTTTAGCTACATCACAGTTTTGTTGAGGGTCTATTTGGCATCACCTCCCCCCAAATGAAATCAAATCAAAGCATTACAGGAGCTACCATGATATCTTATAACAATAAGAATTTTAATTAATGGATCCCTGCCAAGATAATTTGGAAAATATACAGAATATTAAAATGTAACAGTAAACAAACAATTCAAATGTGACAAAAACGTGCAACAGAAGAAGGTAGATTATGAAAAAAGCAATTTGATTATAAAAAATAAGGAAATGCCATTGAAAATGTATAGATTTTCACTGAATCATCTTTTCTCAGCATTTTCAGAGAAATAGTCCTGAAAGTGCCTTTTTTTTGTCTTCCCTTACTGGTACTTCTCTAACTTACTTGGACATTATGAAAGTTCTAATAGAATTATTCTTTTAAATAGAGCCTGGTGACTCAAAGGAGTTTCATTTGAAGCCTTAAAAACAACTAGAAAAAAATTTTACATGGGTTATTTGTGAATCAGTAAAATTCTTCTTTTAAAATTTGATTTCTGATAAGAAATTACATTTGTATTGCTGAACACAGAAGAAGAGAACTCCAAAAAATATGCTTTGTATAATCAAGAAGAGGTGGCCAAGGACCCAGTGGATAGAGTAGGAAGCTAGGAGTCAGGCAGTTGTTCCATTCTTTTAATTCAGTCCCATTTGGTCTAATTCCCCATTTGGGGTTTTCTTGGCAAAGAGACTCTAGTGGTTTACCATTTTCTTCTCAGATGAGAAAACTGAAGCAAACAGGGGAAAGTAACTTGCCCAGGGTCATACAACTAGTAGCTGAGTCTGAATTAGAACTCAGTTTCCCTGACTCCCAGCCCAGCTCTCTATCCACTGCTCCATCTAGCTGCCAGTAGTCAGAATGACTTGAGTCCAAATCTGGCCCAAGACATTCACTGTGTGAGCCTGGGCAAGTCGCTTAGCCTTTGTCTTTCTCAGTTTCCTCATCTGTAAAATGGGGATAATAGTACTTACTTCCCCAGGTTGTGAGGATCAAATAAGATAATATTTGTAGTGATTAGCATAGTGCCTGGCACTATATGAATGTTAGCTATTACTATAATAGCATCTACCTCCCAGGGTTGATGTGAGAATCAAATGACATTTTATTTGTAAAATACGTAGCATTGTGCCTAATATATAGTATTCATTTGATTAGTTCTTTATTCCCTTCCCTACTTCAAGAAGAGAGGCAGTAGGGGGCAGCGAGGTGAATAGGAGCCTCTTTTACTGGCTATGGATGGGTAGCCAAAACTAGGGATACGTTTGAAAGGCACCAGCCAACCTCACCCCTTGACTTTGTGAAGCAAAAGGTACTACCGTGTGCAAGGAGGTACTGGCCAATGAGTCCAGTCCTTATGATCATGGGGCGAATGCTCAGTTGATGATACAAACATTCTGTGTTTGTTCTCTCATTTTAAGTGATGGTGTTTAGAGTCAACCTCTTAAGTTTCCAAAGGTCAGAAGAGCAAGCCACCAGCAGAGCCAGGGGTAGAACCTATGCCAGGCTTTGTTGCTGGCCAGTCTAGTCCGACTTTGACACCCACAAATAAAGGAGCGACTGAACGCAGAGGTTGCTAAGACAAGGACTCCTATAGCAGAGATGTATATTAGGATATGAACTTGGTGGGATACAGCAACTGCATTAAGTCTGAGCCTGCTCTCCCCAAATCCCAATGCAAAATAGAGGCAAGTCTACTCCCAAGCATTATTGTTGAGGGAGAGAATTTTGTTTATATTTTTGTTCTGGCTTTTTATTGAAAGTAAATATCCCTTTGTAAAGACTAAGCAACTTTAACTGGCTGGTTATATGGAACAAAGTCACTCACAGATAACTAATGGTGGTAGGGAAAAAATGCCTGGAATAGGGGGCCTTGAGCCAATGACAATAGAGAAGAGGCACTCCAACTCTTCAGGGGTACCTCTCAAACACTGGCAGGGAGAGGTAGCTAGCCTGGCTTTGGATTCGTGAGTCCAGAAAGTGTTTGCTTTATCTCTAAAAAGGAATGGACTAGATGACTTCTAGATCCTTGAATCTCTGATCCTAGAAAGAGACAAATATTAGAGCTATTAGGTTCAATCTCCCTCTTGGCCCAGGAGCAAGGGACTCACTTAAATGTGGGCAAAGACAACTATTTCAACACTGATCAGATGAGATGTATTCATTATTTATTACTTTTTATAAATTTTAATAGCAGAAAATTCTTCCCTATGTGGCATACAGATTTTTATTTTGTGATAACGTCGTCTCATATGTCATCGGGAGGGCTCAACACACAGTGAGGTACAAAGGATGAAATTCTTATATAGATATATATATATGTATATGTATATACATATATATATATATATACTGTAAGGCACAACATTCTTCTTGGCTCTAGGGTGCCTAAATAGGTTATACCAGCTTTAATGGAAAAGTACCAAATATAATCTTCATTTAATGTACAATTTAGCCTAGAATCAGTCCTGTGTGTTAGTAGTAGATTATCAATGATTATTTGATTATTCACTGAGCATCTGCAATTTGTTTTTGTTCAGTTGTTTTCAGTCGTGTCTGACTCTTTTTGAGCCAATTGGAGTTTTCTTGGCAAAGACACTAAAGTGATTTGCCATTTTCTTCTCCAAGTCATTTTACAGATAAGGAAGCTGAAGCAAACAGAGGTGAGTGACTTGCTCAGAGCCACACATCTAGTAAGAATTTGAGGCCAGATTTGAACTCAAAAAGATGAACAAATCTTTCTGACTCCTGGCCCCAGTACTCTATCCACTGCTCTAGCTACCTGCCAAGCGTCTGCAATTACTTTCATGTGTGTACTCCCTTCACTGATACAGTTAGTCACACCCCTTCCCCCCGGAACCTCCATGAGTTAGGAAGTCTCTTTAAGAGTTGCTCTGACCAAAAGATTCACTAAATCACAGATTTTGAGAGCTAGAAGAGACTTCAGTAGTCATTATGGCCAACCCATATATGAAAGGAATACTCAATTATTGTAATCATATAATAATCAACTACATATAATAATCAAATAATAATCAACTATAAAAGTCTTAGTAACTGATCAAAACAATGATTTATAATTCCACAAGACTTGATGTGAAAAAAGGCTATTCACTTCCAGATAGAGAACTGATAGACTCTGAGTATAGATTGAAGTCTATTTTTTCTCTATTTTTCTTGTCTTTTTTCCCCACATAGCTAATGTGGAAATATGTTTTGCATGACTTTATGTGCATAATGGATTTTTATTTCTTGCCTTCTCAGTGGATCAGGGAAGGGATAGAGGGAAGGAGAGAATTTGGAACTGGAAAAAAATTAGAAAAAAAGAAAAGACTACATATCAAAACATACCCAACAAATGGTGATCCAGGCTCTGCTTGAAGCTCTCCAATGAGAGAGAATCCACTCTTTCTTGAAGCTGCCCATTCTATTTTGAGATATCTCTCAAATTAAGAATTAAGAAGTTTTTCCTGCCATCAAGTCTACATTGTAAAAGCCACCCATTCACCTTGGATCTAAGGTTTCTGGAGTCAAGCAAGACAACTCTAAACCATTATCATGTCTACACTGAATCTTGTCCCTAGGCTAAACAACCCCATTTACTTCAATGAAACTTCATAGCACATGGACTCAGAGTCTTTCACCATCTTGCTTGCTCTCCTCTGTACACTCTCCAACTTATGGAAATTCTTTTTAACTATGGAGCCCAGAACAGAACATGGTACGATGCATGCAGTCTGACTAGGGCAGAGTACAATGATCCTATTACCCTAATATTCCTAGAAATTATTCCCCTTTTAATGTAACCAAGAGAGTATTAACTTTCTTCATTCTATCAAGGCCAATTGGGTTGTTTGCTTTGTCTAACCTGTTGTGACCTATGTAAATGCAGCTCTGAGCTTACATGAACCTAATCCAGTCTTAAAGACAATTCAATAATTATACTCCCTGATTCAAGGTCCACTCAGGGTTTTCCCTAGAAACAGAGAGATGTCTTTAAATGGAAAGATCTGGGAAAGTGTGGGGAAAGAAGAAAATTGGAAAGGGACAGGAGAGCTGTGTGAAGAATTGCCTACATATACCAAACTCGACACCATGGAGGATAGATGGAAAGTTGTAAAAAACTGCATTAGAGACACAAAAAAGACAAAATCCAAGGAAGAATCTAGCAAGAAATCATGCTATTAGATGGCTAAATAATAAGCAATGTATGACTATATCTCCATGACATACCATGTTATTCAACTGCCTTTTTAACACTTCTGCTTCTTTTAAATAAGATAAGCCCTTCCAGTGCCATATTTCAATTATGATTTCCATCCCACCGAGTGAAGGAAGTCAGTTACACCCCTTCCCTTTAGCACCTCTAATTCACCCTTGTTAATTAGAGAGTCTTGGGGTCTTTGAAGATAGAATCCAAAGCTATGGGTCTGTGTGTTGGCTTTCTTTCTTAGAATGGTCATCTATGACATCCAGGTCCTGTCTTTGATTATCCTTCCTATGTTACACCTAGCACTTAGCCCAGTGCCCAGCACATAGCAGGCACTTAATAACCATTCATTGATTGGTTTGGGCATCTGATTTGACACACATGTGAACAGTCTTCTTTCTTCTCTTACATTTTTAGTTTAAAGCTCTCTTGATCTGAATCAAAAAAATCCTGGAAAAATGTATTCTCACCATCCTTTTTGAGACGTCTGCCATCCCTGTCTTCATATCCATCATTCTTATATTTTAAGAACATGATTCTCTTATTTTAAATATCAGTTGAATAAATAATCATTGCTTCTTTTACTTACTATACTGTGCCTGGCAAAAACAATCAGAAAATCCAGTAGCCAGGAATGACATTCCATGAGTAGTCAAACCCTCCTGTCTCCTACCACAAAGCTCTCTCCCAAGCAAATTAAATTCCTTCCCTTTTCTCTATTTTTATTATAAATGGGTGTTTATGTTTCTCTCCCTGGGGTCTAACAACATGTAAATTAACAAAGAGCAAAGGATTTCACCTGTAATATCATTTTTGACATTTTTTCAGCCTATCTTATTACTTTAAAGAGAAGAAAAATTGACACAAGAGCTGTAGGCCTCCATAAATATATGGCATATTATTTAAATGATTCTGTTTCAGAAGAGCTGAGAAATAAGTGGCAGGTCTATAATTATCCCTCTACCATCAATAAGCCTCAAATTGCTATCTACTCTCAGGGATAGGGGAATTTGAAGATGTTTTTTGATGAAATTTCAAAAGTCGCATATTCATTAAGTTGCTACAGTATAGAATACTAGAGGTGGATGGGACCTTGAGATTCTGCTTACTTAGAAGGAAAATTTTTTGTCAAAATTCTTAACTAAGATTCAAGAAGAATGTTTTCTCCACCAAGCCCTTTGATCTAATGTTTGTCCCCTAACACAACCTAGTTGTGTAGTTACAAACACCATTAGCAACAAAGATCTAGAGGCTAAAGTAGCCTTAGAGGCCATTTAGTCCAACTGACTCATTTTACAAATGAAGAAACCAAAACTCAGAATGGTCAAGTGACTTAACCAAGGTCACATAGGCAGTAAGCTTCATAGGTGAGATTTGAACCCACCTTCATTAATGCTCAGCCCTTTCCCCCAACACCTTCCACCATTTTTCATGTGTCCCTCTAGTTACCTCTTCCCTATTCAACTTTCTATCTTGGGTTTACATGGCAACCCCAAATCCCCCAAGTGGATCAAAATCAGATTAAAATATAGCTAAAAACTGTAAACAAAAAATAAAAGTATAATAAAGTATAGATGATATTAATTTGTTATTTTCTAAGTCAATATGTAGAGTTGTGGGACTCCTTATGCATAGTTTGTTGTTGTTCAGTTATTTCCAACTCTTTATAACCCCATCTGGAGATTCCTTGGCAAAGACACCGGACTAGTTTGCCATTTCCTTTTCCAGTTCATTTTACATTTAAGGAAACTGAGGCAAACTGAGGTTAAATGACTCACCCAGCTAGTGAGTGTCTGAGGCTGGATTTGAGCTCAGGTTTTCCTGACTCTGGACACTGAGCCACCTAGCTGCCTCCATGTATGGTTTAGTGACCCCCCATTTCTATTTGAGCTTGACATTACTGCTTTAAAAGAAAGCAAAACAAGGCAAGGCAAGACAAGGCAAGGTACAAGCACTGAGTTGAGATTAGACCTAGTATACTATCTGAATGGCAAACCCTAGTTTCCCTTTTCTTTATCATACAAGTTGAGTCAAATAGTCTCTGTTCCAAGCAGTAACATAAAGCTAAACAAAGAAAAGATTAGCTTCAAAGAGACTACAAAGGGAGGAGAATTACTTGTCTGAAAGGCTTTTGAAATAATGTTGTTGAGAAACAGAGCTATGTTATTAAAAACCTTTTTTAAATCCCGCAAGCTCTAAATGAATGCAAGCACAGGGTACATTTGGGGACACACTCTCTTCCCTTGCAGCCTGGCATCCCAGTCCATCCAAAGGACTTTTTGATCAAAAATGCTTCCTGAGGAGCCAATGATGCCCATCTTCATAGCAATATGAAAGCTAAGGAAGGTTTTTCTGAGCATTTAGTACCCCCAAAGTTGCAAAAACTCAGCTGATCCCAGGGTCAGAGATTGGCTAAGAGAAATAAAAATTGCTCAAATAAAGCCAAAGGGAAAAGGAATCACCATTTTGAAATAAATTTGTGCCTCAGCAATCCCATTAGGGCAAGGATAAGACACAATGAAGCTGGCTTGCCCAGATGGAATAAAGCTAAAAGCATAGGATCATAGATTTAGCACTGAAAGAGACCTAAAGACATCCTCTAACACCCCCCCTCATTCTGCAGATGGGCACACTGAGGCTCAAGAAAATGAGGAGACATGACTCATGTCAGCTTTGTGACAGAGCTGAGAATTAAATCTAAGTCTTCTGACCTCACATGAAGAGTCTTTGTACCATACTCTCCTGCCAAGTGCATCTTAATGTGATAATGAGTGGAAAATGTGTTATATACCTTAATGTCCTATATGAAGATTTTGTATTATTATTGTCATTGTTGTCATTTATTATTACTATACAATGAGTAGCGACAGGGAACTGAAGCTATATAAGGATCAAGAAAAAGTAGTGCAGGCATCAGTCACCAGATGCCTGAGGCTGATCTCTAAATTGATTATCTCCTCAGAAGGTAGGGTCATGGGGATTTTCTGCAGTAGGTCACTCCAGTGACTTCTGTTGACTCTTCTTGATTACCCTAGGAGTATAAAATCTTTTTTTAAAATATTACACACATTTAATGGGGGATTGATCAAATTAGGACTCAGTTTTTCAAGTTGTATTAGATATTTCCTAACTGGTATATGTGGTGTGTGTGAGAGAGAAAGACAGACAGACAGACAGAGACAGAGATAGAGACAGAGAGAGAATATTTTTTTCTGCCTGTTTCCTATCCAAAAATGACATGAGTTACTGAGTATATAGAAAAGAAACAATGAACTTTTCTGTGATCCTTTGAAGCTAGTGAGAAAGAATTTCTGTGGCAAATATGGGAATATGTATTGCTTGAATAAAAAAAAAAAAGGATTTCTAGATCACAATCAAATTGCATTGCCACATGTGTCCAAGAGCGTATGGGACCTTTGTTTCCTTTGTGTTTGCTCCTCTGTGATCTTAGGCAACTGAGTATCCAGAGATGGAATTAATCAGGTTACACTCTTGAAAACTTCGAAATATGAAAAAAATCCATCAGAAGACTCAGTAGCAAGATGAGGAGGTAGCAGCTGCACCTCCTTCAGGCAAACATCTGAAGATATATGTCACCTGAGAGGGATGCCATCTCAGGAAAGACAATCACCTAAGGGGTAGGACCCTTGAAGATCACAAACATCGAAGAAACACATTTTTCCAAGTGTCCATGGCATGTGGGTAGCCAAGGAATATAAAAAGGAACTGATTCTCCAGAGTAAAACAGAGAGCTTTAAGAGGAGCTTCAGAATGACTCCATGAGATGAGAAAAGGCTTCCCAGGGCCAGGAAGTACCCCTGAGCCCCATATGTTCTCCACTTGTGTACCTGAATACTTGAGCCCACTCTCCCTAAGGACCCAGCATATAAAAGTCCCTCAGAGTTTGAGGAAATGTTTTGTTCTCACTACATTTTCTCAGTAAATCTGATGGAAAAACAGTTGGTTGATTAATAATGGTGATCACACAGAAGGGGAGCTCAAGAGTTTCATATTAGAAACTCTAATCTGTTAGGTTTACTCTTGGAAATCTAAAAGGAGAAGCATTCAGCCACCATCTTAAGGCCCCCATCCACCTGTGTAGATTTTATTGGGGAAAGTGGTTCCAGAGGCAATCCTATATATATAAGGAAAGGTTTTTACCTCCTCTTGGTGGCTGCTGCATTTTTTAAACAGATTTGTTCATCTTAAGAAGGAGCCATTGTTCATGGAACTAAATTTTTTCATTGATTTAAAAGGCCATTAGAAAGGTCTTATCTTTTTCAGATTTATCACTGACCATACTACAGAACTAATAGTCAACAATACCTAAAAGTCATAGTGATCTCTCTCTCTGAGACTTATCTTTCATGGAAATGAGGTAGAGAACATACAAACTGTGACTATAAAGCAGTTTCTGATTTTTAAAAATTCATCATAGTCCATTATGGTAGCAGGGAGGGAAGCATTAAACATTTCCATGGTAGAAGCAGATGTGCTAATAAATGCTAAATAAAATAGGTACCTTTGAACTCACAAAAATGAAGATATGGTTTACCTTAGTACTAAGCTTAAAGTCAGAGTTCAAACCCTGCCCTAGACACATAACCAACCAATATGTAGCCCTGGACAAGTCTTTGAATCTCTCTGGTCCTCCGCTTCCTTATCTGTGAAATGGGGATAATAATAGTACCTATCCCACAGAGTGATTGTGAGACTCAAATGAGGTAATGAAACTTATAAACATAAGCTATTATTATTATGAGGTGGGTGGCAGGGGAAGAATGGAAAGGTTAGATGTATCTGAATCATGGGTACCAAAGAGACAGAAATGCAGGCGGCTTTCAAGAGAAGCAAAGTACATCCATCAGCAGAGAAACATCCAGGAAACAGAAGTGATCTTCATCCCTGATCAAGAAGAGGAAGGGATGAATGGCCAATTGAGAAGCAGCCCTCCAGACCTGACATCCAACTTATACCAGTTTCTGGTCCATTTGAGTGCATCCACATAATAGGGATGCTCAAGGATAAAGATGAGAAGCAGGGAGGGCATTAGTCTCTTTCAGGTGTTTCTGATTGGTTTCCAAGCCTAATCTCACAGGTGGGGAAGTGAATGAATGAGGCTGGAAGGTTAGTGCATGGAAAATAGTTCCTAGATAATTAAGGGTGACAGAAAAGAGGTGGGGCTATTGAGAAAGTGCCAGGCAGCAAAATGAAGTACATATTGAACAGAAATTCTAAGGTCAAGAAACCAACGAGATTGTTAGACTACCATACCATTAAAATATAAAACTTCTAACAATTGCTCTCTTTCAAAGAAGTCACCTTGGCCAATGACCCACTGGTTCCAAGAATAATGACCAGGAGCATTGGCGAAATCATTTCAGCATCATGAAATCTGAGGGTTAGTCAAAGGCCCAATTTGAACTCAGGAAGATGAATCTTCCTGACTCTAAGATACCACATGATACTGCTCTACCTAGATGCCCATTAATTAGGTGAAATTTAGCTTCTTTAATCTTTAATAATTAATGTAATTATTTTAATTTATTAAACTTTTATTAATTCATTAATTTTAATTTATATAATTAATCACTAATGTAGCTGAGATTTAGATTCTTATTAAATTCATAAGGAATTATTTTTAAAATATTCTCATAAATTTAAAACATTTATTAATAATTAACAATAACTGTTATTATATATAAGATATAAATACAAGTATTAGCTTTATTAGGAACAGATCTAAATGTATGAACATTCCTACGAGAAGGAGGGAATTAAGTTACAAACCAACAAATCTCCTATGTTATCATATCTTACAGTACAGTAGTATTCCATCACAACCATATGGCACAATTTGTTTAGTCATTACCCAAAAGATGGGCATCCCCTCAATTTCCAATAATCCTTTCCCAAAGCAAAGAGAGCTGCTATAAATATTTTAGAACACGTAGATTCTTTTCCTTTTTCCCTGATCATCTTAGGAATTAAACCTAATCATGGTGTTGGTAGTCAGAAAACATACATAGTTTTATAACTCTGGGCATAATTCCAAATTGCTTTCCAAAATGATTGGATCAGTTCATAGTTCCACCAACAGTGCATTAGTGTCCCCATTTTTTTACTTACCCTCCAACATTTTGTCATTTTGCCTTTTTTATCATTTTAGTCAATCTGATAGGTGTGTGTTGATATCTCAACACACACCTATCTGTTGATATCTGTTTCGATTTGTATTTAATGATTTAAAACATTTTAGTATCTGATACAGAGCGAAAGGAACAGAACCAGGAGAACATTGTACACAGAGACGGATACACCGTGGTAAAATTGAACATGATGGACTTTTCTACCAGCAGCAATGCAATGATCCAGGACAATCCAGAGGAACTTAGAAGAAAGAACACTATCCACATCCAGAGAAAAAACTGTGGAAACAGAAATGCGTTAGAAAAATGTGGGATTTATCATGTGGTTCAATAAGAATATTATTGGGGTTTTGATGTTAAAAGATCACTCTACTGCAGATATGAAAGACATGGAAATATGTTTTGAACAATGATATAACCCAAATGGAACTGTTTGATGGCTTTGGGAGAGAGAGGAAAGAGTGAGGGGTGGGGGGGATCATAAATCATATAACCATGGAAAAATATTCTAAATAAGAAAAAGGAAAAAAATCATTATATATAGCTTTTATTTCTTCATCCAAAAACTGTCTATTTACATCTTTTGACCATTTATTATTTGGGGAATGGATCATATTCTTATAATCATTATATTATAATTCTTATAATCTCTATATATTTTAGACATGCAGCCTCTATCTGAGAAACTTTATGAAATTTTTTTTCCTTTATTGCTTTCATTCTAATCTTGGCTGCATTACTTTTATTTGTGCAAAAACTTGTTAAAATGTTCAAAATTATCCACTTTACATCTCACAATGCTTTTTTCTCATGTTTATTCACAAATTCTTCTCCTTTCCATAAATCTGATAGGTTATATGTTTCCTATCTTCTAATTTGTTTATTATAGCTCCCTTTATACCTATATCATATATCCATTTTGATCTTATCTTGGTAAATGGTATAAGATATTGGTCTATATTTTCTGCCAGACTGCTTTCTAGTTTAGTAAATATTGTTTAGAATTGATCATTTACTGGAGGGGGTGCTAATATAGCTCTGACTGTTATATAATCATCCTTATGAATATGAATTCCCTTGAATAGTACTAAATAATATTTTTCCCAGAACGTATATCATTCTTTTTAAAATAACTTAAAACTACACTGAGATACGCTAAGATAAGGTGCCCTGTGTGCAGGTATGTGTATAACATATGTACTTTTATAGGTATTATATGTTGTCTCTCCAACCTCTTTAGAATATTAGCTCTCTGAGGGCAGAGTTTTTTTATATCCCTGGCCCTCCTGACATACAGTGAGCATTTGATAAATGTTTGCTAATTGAATAATTGATTAATAGTAAATTCCTCTCAAGATCTTCAGAAAATAGATGGGCAGTTGCTGCACATGTTGTAGAGAACATTATTATTTATATATATTTATATATTATTTTGTATATTTACATATAACTTAATGCATTATATAATATATGTATATATTATATATGTATATATTTATTTTATATAATTATATTTTATATATAATATATAAATATTTATATGTTAGAGTCAATGTTTGCTAAGGCTCCTTCCAATTCCGAGATTCTGTGATTCTCTAAATTCTCTTTTCTTCTTTCCTCGAGGAAAAAAACAGCAGATCCCTTCATCTTGCCTTCTATGCCTTGTAATCACTTCATACAATCAATCATTTCTTCTCTTTTCAGTATTCTCTTCTCAGAACTCTATTATTTCTTCACAATACTCATAGACTCATAAAATCCTCTAGCAAGAAGGAACTCTAAAGACAATCTCTTTGAACCTTCACCCCAGTGCAGGAATCCCTTCTACAATATCCCTGCCAAGTTGTTATCTCGCCTCTTCTTGAATACATTGATTGATGTATAAATCACTACCTACCAAAAAAGTTTTGCTGATAGTGCAAATTATGGGAAGGTTCTTCTTCATATTAAGCCTACATCTGTCAGTTGTTGCTCTCTCTACCTTCTGGAGCCACACAAAAATCTGGCCTTTCATCCACAGAACTACCTTTTATTTTTATTTTTTAAACCCTTACCTTCTGCCTTAGAATCACTACTATGTATTGGTTCCAAGGCAGAAGAGTGGTAAGTGCTAGGCAATTGGGGTTAAATGACTTGTCCAAGGCCACACAGCTAGGAAGAGTCTGAGACCACAAAACAGCCTTTTAAATGCATGAAGACAATTATCCAAGTCATCTTTTCTTCTCCAGGTTAAACATCCCCAATTTCGTCCATTGCCCTTCATGATATCTTTTTTAAGTCTCCCTCTATCTGAAAAGAAAAAA
>NC_058134.1:28910889-28956529 GCF_016433145.1 Gracilinanus agilis
TGAGAAGGAAAATGGGATGCTGGGAATTGTAGTTCTAGGGTTCAAATTGAGAAGGAAAATGGGATGCTGGGAATTGTAGTTCTAGGGTTCAACCTGAGAAGGAAAATGGGATGCTGGGAATTGTAGTTCTAGGGTTCAAATTGAGAAGGAAAATGGGATGCTGGGAACTGTAGTTCTAGGGTTCAAATTGTAATTTGTGTAGTTAGAATGTTGTACCCCAGGACTACATTCCCCAGAATGCATTCAGTATTTCCCAGAATTCCTTTCCTTTTCATCCCCCAAGTTGCCCTGCTTACACTGTTTGTATACAGCTGTGTGTAATGCCGCCCTCTCTTTCTCTTCTCTGGTGGCTTTGTCCTCTCCTCTCCCGCCTGTGCGGTCTGGGGAAATTTCTTTCTTTACTGAGCCTTTACTTCCCTTTCTTCAAGTTATTATTAATAAACTTTATAAAATATGATACTTGAAATACTTAAATATGATACTTAAATTTGGATATTAATTTTTAATCTTACAAATTACACATCCGGAAGTTAGAAAAAAAACAAAAAACACTGAATTTGAACAGATGGAGGCAGGGCAGAAATGAACAAAGGAGTCAACAAAAGCCAGTATCAGAAAAGTTTAAAAAAAAAAAAAAAAAGGAATTCAGCCCTGGAGCTCAGCCTGTCCCACTAATGACAGTTTTCAGCTTCCATAGTGGGTCCTTTGAATAATGAAACAGCACCTGCTTGGTAAGGGAACACCTGCCACCCGCCGGAGCCCAGACTCTCCTCCCCATCCTTAGGTTCATTCATGCCTGACAAGTTGAAGGACTTTGAAAAGAGAATCACCGAGTCTATGATAGAAACAGGGCGGCCAGACGGTGCCGTGGAAGCAGCAATGAGCACGGAGTTAGGAAAACATCTTCCTAAGTTCAAATCTGGGGTCCAGACACCTACCGGCCGGGCAACCCTGAGTAAATCCCTTAGCGCTGTTCACCTCAGTGCCTCACCTATAAAATGAAAGGGAGAAGGAAATGGAAAACCGCTCCAGAATCTTTGCCAAGAAAACCCCAAGTGGAGTCACGAAGAGTTGGATATAACTAAAAAACCATTCAACAAAGTGGCAGGAAAAGTACCTGAAATTATGTCTGCTCAGGGATAGTCTCAAGATACTACGGAGCACTTGGAGATTTTCTAATTTGGTGAATTGTAGCAAATAAAAACAATTAATGAGTGGTATATGCCATGTGGAGATATGTTTTGCACGCTCACACATGTATAACCTAGATCAAGTTGCTTGATATCTGAAGGAGAGAGGAGGGGAGGGAAAGAGGGAGAGAATTTGGCACTCCTGGAAAACAAATATTAAAAATGATTACATGTAATTAAAAAAAAATAAATTATTATTTTTTTAAATAAAATGGTATATGCTGATTGGGTGAAAACCAAACATTTGTGGGGAAGTTTCATCTTAAAGATGCCTAAGGAAGAAAAATGCTAGAATTAAAATATTCAAGTGTCAATCCTACTTGTGTGAACATTGAGTAAGTCACTCCCACCACCACCTCCTTTCAAAGGGAAGGAATTGAATTAGAGCAGTGATTCCCAAACTTTTTTGGCCTCCTGCCCCCTTTCCAGAAAAAATATGACTTAGCCCCCTGGAAATTAATTTTTTTTTAATTTTAATAGCAATTAATAGGAAAGATAAATGCATCTGTGGCCATCACTGATTCTCTGGATCGCTGCAGCACCCACCAGGGGGCGGTAGCGCCCACTTTGGGAATCACTGACTTAGATGGTCTCTGAGTGTTCTTCCACTGCATTCTATGATCCTTTAAGAGCTAAAATATATGATAGATAAATTATCTACACTGATTACTTAGAAACTCTAGTTAAACAAAAGAATTCGACTCCAAGACCTTTATAGGAAGAACTAGATGAGGACAAATTGAATGGTGAGGAAAAGAGAACAAACATTGTATGTTGGAAACAGTATTGGATCTCTTGTTGGAATACCTGGGTTCAAATCCTAATTTTGTCACTTACTACCTGTGTGACATGGACAAATCATTTCCTTGCTGTAGGCCTCCATTTCCTTATCTCTAAAATGAAATGGGGTGTTTCTACATGTAATTGAAAAAGAAAACAATTGTCAAAAAGTGTTTCTATGCGTAATTTAAACAATTGGAAAGTTAAAAAAATAAATAAAATGAAGGGAGTGGGACTAGATGGCCTCTTGAGTATATTACAAGTCTAAATATAGGATTCTAAGTCGGAGAAAAGAATGAGGGAGTAGCTGTATGTGTTTGGGAAGATGTCACCCATATCCATCATCCAGGGATTCAGTCTCTGCAGGTGCTACAGCTATGGCCCCCAATGCCATAGTCCAGGTAGCTATCAAATGGCTCAGCATCCAAAGTGAATATCCTTCTATCCATGGGAACAACGAAGGAAGATGCATCGTCATCTGGCCCCTGAGGACCACTTCTAGCATTAGATAGAAGCCTCCAAGGTGCATCTTCTCCATAAGAATATGAGGCTCTCTGAGAGTAGGGACCATCTTCCATTTCTAAGTGTAGAGTTTAGCAGGAAACTCAGCACACAGTAAGCACTTAATAAATTACTTTTCCTCCTCATCGTAATAAAAACAAACAATAATGTGAAACTTTATATTTGTGTTAAATATATATATTTATGTTTATTATTTTATATGCTTGCTATTTATATTTTTATTATAGTATTTATGTGTATAAATAATTTAATTTGAGCTTTACAACAACCATATGAGATGGGTGCTATTATTATCCTCTTTCTTCAGATAAGGAAACTGAGTCTAAGAGAAATGATGGGACTGGCTAAGAGTCACACAGCGAATAGCTGTCTGAGGAATGATGGAACTCCAGTGTCCCTCCACTACGCCACCTCAAGAGTCAACAGAACTCAGTTGACTTCACTTCCTCGGAGGAGCTTGAATTCCCTTGATAAGTTCACTCCTTCAAGGAGCTACAAATTGTTAGGTCAAGCTGGACTGAATGTTTACATATGGAAGTGCCCAAAGGACCCCAGAAAAGGCCAAATGCTGAGAGTTCGAGGTTTGTTTCCAAGCCCCTCTGGTGTATCACAGCAACCTCTGCTGCCCCAACCTGGCCTGCCTTGGACCCCATCCCCCCCATGAGAACTTTCTAGAGAAAGTCATTAAAGTGTACATCTCACAATTATCACAGAAACTGGTCTTAATTCAATTCTAAAATGCTACTTTGGCACATCTGGGAGTTTTCTGATGTAGACATTTACTCCAGTGATGCAAATTGTGGCCCATCCATGCCGAAGCAGCCTGGAGAACTCTTGCCATGATCTCCCTTCAGTCTTCACCAGGGGCTCCATCCAGCTACCCAGGCCCTTTCTCTAGATCTCTTGATGTTGTGTGAATGCCAATAAAATAGGTAGACGTTATCCATTGGACTAACCTTCCCTTTCACAGCAATAAAAACGGTAATAAAATTAAAAACTGCTCATTGGAAATACCACGATGGAGGATACGGTACCCAAATTCAAAACCTAGAGAATTCCTCTTCTTTCCATAACTTTGTCTTCTATTTCTTCTGAATTCTATTCATAGGACACTTTATCAAGCTGAAGAAAAAAGAAATGAAATTCAAGTCTGCCCATTTTGTTCTCTCTATAACAGCTCTGGGTACAAATGTTTCATTGAGGGAAAGACATAGAACTGATCACTAAAATGAGTTTTGGAGATTAGCTGTGGATTTCCTGGATAATTATTCCAAATATTCAATGAGATATGATCCTCCTTACCTTGTGGGAGCTAATTATTTCATTTCATGGCCTGAAGTAAGAAAGAAAGGGGTAGAGATTTTCCATTAGCACAGTCATGAAAATTAATGTGGGCCCATGAGCCTCAGGCCAGAAAAAAAAAGAGGCTGAACCCAAAAGAGAAAATTGGCAGCAGACAAATAGTAATTTTATTAAATATTTTAAAATAAGACCAAAAACCCAACATTAATTTCTTCAGCTGAGTACACATAGCCATCAGTTATAAAGTCACCCCAGCATTTATAAGTGTGGGAGGGATTGATAAGGAATTGAAACAGAAAGACGCATTCTCGTGCAGCCTCCCTTTGAGGCTGTAGGAATAACAGTGCTGGGATGGAGGGAAAACACATGTCCTTAATTTACTTTCACATTGATTCTACATTTCAGACATGGAGTTCTAATTCTCATTAGCAGACTACAAGATTTAAGTCCCAGCTTCAGAAAAAAAAAATTTTTAACTAAAATCATAATAGAAAAAATATGTTTCAGGAACCAATATGTTTATGATTGCAACAATAGAAAAGTAAGTAAGGAGGGGGCAATTGGAGGTTCATTCCCAAATTTCAGGGTGCTATCAAACTTGTATTCCTATAGTAAGGAGAACAAACTAAACTGAAAATAGAATTTGTTAAATAGATCCGTCAGAGCAGGAAGAGACCAAAAAATTAGGCTTAGAATATTCCCTTTCCCTTCTCCTTGGCCCCATCCCAAGTGGTAGCCTTCCCACCAGCTGCCTCATGACATACCAGTGGCTTGGAGGATAAGATCCTGGGGGTTTCCCCTTGATGAAAAGTTTTCTTCTGAGATCCAGTCATTCTCTCCAGAAATGACAGAATTACAGAATTTGAGTTCTAAGGAACTACAGGGATCATTAATACAACATATATCTGAAAAACAATTCCCGCTAAAATAAATCAAATCAATAAAGGAGACCTTCCCGAAATGTCTCATTCCACTTGAAGATAGCTCAGGTTGTCAGGCAATTCTTCCTGACATCATATTTAACTTGATCTTTTAGCAGCTCTGCCCCCCCAAAGCAATGATGCTCTTTTTGATTTCTAAGGACAAAGAGAACAAGTCTAATCCTTCTATACACCAGCCCTTGGAACACTTAAAGAAAGCAATCCTGTGCCCCCCGGAACCTTCTTTTTCTAGGCTGAACATCCCTAATTCTTTCCACAGCCCCACTGCCCTCCTGGCTGCTTTCCTCCAAATCCTCTCCAGTGTCATTCCTAAACCAGGACCCCCAGAAGTGAAGTCCATGCTCCAGGAGAAACCTGACCAGGGCAGGTGGAGGACTTGGGACTGTCACCCCTGGATTCCTGGAGGTCACATTCCTCCTAATGCAGCCCAAGATTCCATTCACCTTTTGGACAACTACATCATTCCTCTGATTTGCATTGAGTTCAAATCTGTGTCTTTTTCAGACAGACTGTGATCTATCTAACTGTAATTTCTCTCTCTTCTACTTGCGCCGTTAATATAAGACTAGAACTCAGGAGAGAGACTAGGGGGGAATATCGAGATGTGGGAGTCACAGGATCACAGATGGGGACTCCAGAGGCCATCGACTCCCTGACGTTACAGATAAAGAAATCTGGCTACAGGGAGGCTGTGATTTACCCAAGATAGCACAGCAAGTAAGCATCCGAGGCAAGATTTGAATCAGTGACTTTTGACTTTGATGCCAGTGCTATTCCTACTGTACCGTGGTATCACCCAAAAGGAAGTTTTGTTAAGAGAAGAGAAAATTAATCATGAGAAATATATGTGGGGATTTTGCTGTATTGGAACACCTTAAAAATATAAGGATCTTGCAGGGATAAAGCCTAGGAGTCCACAGATTCCCCAATGTGCTGCCGGTCTTGCCAACAATTTTCTACCATCAGTATACAAGCAAAGGACAGTAGTCCCATGAGCACCCCCAGGGCCACCTTTGGTTCCCTGAAGGAGGTTCCATTGGCTGGACATGTCCAATACAGTCCCCAGCCCTAGAGCAGAGGATCTCCTTTCCAGAAGCTCACTGTAAACCCTTCTGCTCCTGGCATGACCCACATGCCCAAATCATCTCCTCCCTGGCATGGCATCCCTCTGATGTTTTCTGACTCTATTAGCCTGGGTACTTTCCAAAGGAAGCTGAGTGCCCATGGTACAGTCATAGATTATTAAGCTAGGAATTGAAAGGTCTGAATTCAGAATGATTGTGTGACTTCCTCTTCCCTGGATCTCCACTTTTTTCTTTTCCTGTGAAATAAGGAGGTTAAGCTAGGCTATGATATGTAAGGTCTCTTCTAGTTTGGGGGACTTAGTCTGCCCATACCCCTCCCTATAATAGGTTTAGTCCCCTCTTCCCTGTCTTTCTGGCATGGCTCTTTGTCATTCAATTCTGTGGATAGGAAGCTTCCTGCCTCCCAGGTCCTCTCTTGATCTGGTCAGGGATGAGAGCTCTTTTAGCAGAGAGCACATCTCTCTGAACTCCTTTGCCCAGATTTGAGGTCATCCCTTTCTTGAGGTCCTCCTCACTTGTGGCTTATCCACCTCTCCATAGCCATGGTCTTCCCCAAGAGCAGATCCGTGACATTTCCTTACAGAGTGGCCCTTTCCATCACCTTTTAAGCTTCTTTTCCAATTACAGTCCCAATCCTAGGACCAAAGAAGAAAAATGAGAACGTAGATTTGCTTGATGCCACCTTCTAAAACAGTCTGACTCCATAGAACACAGAACTTCCTAAAAACTAGAATTATCCAATGAGATCTTAGAGATAATGGAATGGGCTCTGGGACGCGGTTGTAAACTACAAGTCACTGGAGCTATTAAAACAGAGGAGAAGAATAATTCTTGCTTTGTGGGAAAACTTGAAGAAGATGATGTCTAAAGTTCATCTCCCAATGTGTCTCACACGTGCTCACCTTTGTGACTGCTTATTCCATTCTCTCCACCTAAAATGCCCTCCCAATGCCCATTGTCAAAATAAAAAGCCTCTTCCTATGAAAATCTCAGCTCTCGTTCAAGGCAGAGCTCACTTAGTTCATTCTCCATAAAATCTTTCCAGATGGCCAGAGCCAAAAAGAATCTCTCCTCCAAACTCCTAGAATACCATGATACCAATTTTTTATTATAGCTATTTGCATCTATCTCTCTTCCTAGTTTTACTGATAATATTAGCTGGAACTTACATGGCATTTTCAAGTTTGCAAGGCACTTGGCATTAATTATCTTTTGAGCTTACAACAATTCTGTGAGGTAAGCACAAGTGTTGCTATCTCCATTCTACAGATGAGGAAATGGGAGCTCAGAGAGCAGAAATGACTTGTCCAGGGAAACACAGCTAGTAAGTGTCAAGGCCAGGGTTTGAACTCTTCCTGATGCCAGATCCAGTCCTTTTACAACCAAGGTAGGCTGCCTTTCCCCTTAAGAGAAAGAGGTACCACTTTTTGTAGCTCCCCACAGCACCTAGAAGAAGGTCTTCAGCACATATTTAATAGACATGGGTTGAATTCATTAATCACTAATGAATAAAATCCAATATGTTATCATTCTATTTTTGAGTAATGAATGAAAAAATGAAATGAAAAGCTTTATTATTATTCATTTATTATTATTGCTATTAATTATTATTAAAGTTATTTTATTTATTGTATTGTTTTTATTTATAAATAATAAATAAAATGAAAATTATTAATAAATTATTATTATTAAAGTTATTAAAGTGTTATTAAGCACTTACTCTATGCAAAGCACTGTGCTGAGTTATGAATATGGGAGACCTAGCTACCCCAATGCATATAATGACATTAAAAAAAAAAGGAATAAAGACCCTGCAAGACAGATGGAAAGATCCCATGGTCCTTAGGGTGTCGAGGTCACTATATCATCTTTTCAAAAGGCCAAGGCAAACCCACATGAAAACAAAATCATGTATTCTGCTGAAAAACAGAAACCCCCCAGTTTCATTTAGCTGTTATTATCTTCCTCGCACACCAAACTCCCAGAAGCCTCCTCGACTCAGCTCTTGCCCAGAGAGAGCTGCACCCCGGTTTTAAATTACAGCACTCGTATGCTTATTAAGTCTGTTTAACATCACATCTGCCCAAAAGATATCTCCCCGGGGTGGGACAATAGTACGTACAGCCTAATTACAGGATGAATTCAGAGGACGTCTTTCCTCTAGCAGGTTGCATAGTAACTTACCTTGGGTAATCCCCGAGGCATTTGCAGAAGCCTATAATTACTTGGCATTTACAGTTGAGAGATTCTGTGTGTTTGCCAAATGAAACCTATGTAGAAACTGTAGGCGATCCCTTTAGGTGCGGGAAATTATTAGGGCAAGAACATGTTGTTTTATTTTCTCTCTGTGTGGTCTGAGAGCCTGTCGTTTGGTCCTCCTGATTCTGTATGTTGGCTTGAGTAGCCCTCTGTGTCTGTGGCCACAAATACAACCCATGGAAAATCTTCTCAAAAGAAATTTATCTTTTAATAAGGCCTTCGGTGCTGTTGAGAGCAGCCAAGGCTTCTCGAACTCTCAGCCACACATGGTCAAGAGTGGGATGGGTTTGGACAACTGCTCAGAAGGAGATTTCAGGGTTCTGGGTGTAAGACAGAACCAAGTCATAGTACAGAGGCATGATCTCAGAGTGAGGAAGAACACTAGCATACACCAGCAGTTCTGGCCACAGTGGAGCAGAGGGCCACGGTCACAATTCCAAGGGGTAGAAGAGTGCTTGGGGTACTCACAGATCAGAGAACAGGCTGGGAGAGTATTAAACATACTTTTCCTTACATCATACCACCTGAAAACAGGTAGATCTCCAGAGCCAGATCTGAAAGCAACTGCACAAAGAACCTGAAGCTTGGAATAATGCTCTGTGCACCACAGCTACAAAGCCTAACTTTAACAGTTCTTATGCTAGAAAAAAATAAAAGCCAGGAAACTGAGAAAACAAGGAAAAAGGAAACAACATAGAAAATTATTTTGAGGACGGGGGAGACTCAAATTCATAAGATGACAACAAAGTCCATACTGCTACATCCAAAACCTTCAAGAAAACTATTCATTGCTCTCAAGCCCCGCCCCAAATTAATGGGCAAACTCAAAAAGGATTTTGAAGAATCAAACACACAGAATTGGCCCTTTGGAAAAAGAAATACAAAAATTCACTGAGAAAAAGAATTTTTTGAAAAAGTAGAATCGGCCAAATGGAAAAAGAGGTACAAAGGCTCACTCAAGAAAATCATGTTTTAAAAATTAGAATTGAGCAAGTGGAAGTTAATGACTTCATGAGACATCAAGAAACAATCAACTTGTAAGAATTTAAATGTAAGTTTTTATGCTAAATATGAAAGTCCTAAAGTAATATTGTGGTCACTGATTTAAAAAATTAACTCTCAAGTCATGAGTCTGTTAGCCACTCTTAACAATTTAGTCTAATAGAGATGTAGTAAAAGAAAGAAATGTAGGAAGGAAGTAGAAAATATTGCCTAGCTAGATACCCTATAATTTCTGTTCGAAGAAGTCCAGCTCAACACCTGGCAAGGGTTCTCAAGTTCCAATCTCCACATTGAGTTTGGTGGTGTTCTCTTAAGCCAGGAGTCTGGTGGTGTCTTCAGCAAGGGTTCCACCAATGCAGCCTCCTCCAGGAAAGGAAATTCTCTCTGGAACCAATCTCTCCAGAAACCAGGAAAGGCAGGCGAGCTACTCACCCAGCAAGCCAACACAAGATCCAAGGAAAAACTCTCCTACTCCAGTCCGGCTCACCAATGCAGAGCCTCCAAAGATGAACTCCAAAGGAGCAGAAGTTCAAAGGAGAAGTCCCTTGGACAGGAAGTTCAGGACTTTTTATAGTCCTTTTTCCACATCAGTTCCTTTCTCTTCCCCACTTTATGGGAACCAATCACAGTCTTTCAATTTGCCTAGCACTGCCCAGGAGTAGGGCAGTGGCCTCTGGAGTTGTCACCCACTCTAGCAAGTGACTTGCTTTGAACTCTCTTACTTAGTGCCAAGTAGGGGTACTTTAAATTCTTGATTTGATTAGCTAAAACTAGGCAAGGGGAGAGTTAATCCTATCTTCACAATCCAAAGTCAAAACAATGAAAAAAATAGAAGAAAATGGAAATGTCTTATTGGAAAAAACAACTGACATGGTAAATAAATCCATGAAAGATCATTTAAGAATTATTGGACTAGGGGGGCAGCTGGATAGCTCAGTGGATTGAGAGTCAGACCTAGAGATGGGAGGTCCTAGGTTCAAATCCGGCCTCAGACACTTCCCAGCTGTGTGACCCTGGGCAAGTCACTTGACCCCCATTGCCCACCCTTACCACTCTTCCACCTAGGAGCCAATACACCGAAGTTAAGGGTTTAAAAAAAGAATTATTGGACTATATGCAAGTTCAAATAAAAAAAAGAACTTAGATATTATCTTTCAAGAAACTATCAAGGAGGGGGCAGCTGGGTGGCTCAGTGGATTGAGAGCCAGACCTAGAGACGGGAGGTCCTAGGTTCAAATCCAACCTCAGACACTTCTCAGCTGTGTGACCCTGGGCAAGTTACTTGACCCCCACTGCCTACCCTTACCACTCTTCTGCCTTGGAGCCAATACATGGTATTGACTCCAAGACAGAAGGTAAGAGTTATTTAAAAAAAAGAAAAGAAAAAAAAAAAAGAAACTATCAAGGAAAACTGCCCTGATATTCTAGAACCAAAGAACAAAATAAAAATGGAAAGAATCCACTAATCACCTCCTGAAAGAGATTGCAAAAGGATAACTTCCAGGAATACTATAGTCTAATTCCAAAACTCCAAAGTTAAGGAGAAAAATACTGCAAGCAGCCAAAAAGAAACAACTTAAGTGTCATGGAGCCACAGTCAGGATAACACAAGACTAAGCAGCTCCTACATTAAAAGATCAAAGGGCCTGGAATATGATATTCCAGAGGGCAAAGGAGCTAGGACTTCAACC
Organism: Gracilinanus agilis; assembly: GCF_016433145.1. Lineage (NCBI taxonomy): Eukaryota > Metazoa > Chordata > Mammalia > Didelphimorphia > Didelphidae > Gracilinanus > Gracilinanus agilis. Next base: position 28,921,662 of record NC_058134.1, read on the forward strand.
AAGAACCACTTACCTAGCAAAACTGAACATAGTCCTTTAGCAGAAAAAAATGGATATTCAATGAAATAGAGGACTTTCAAATATTCCTGATGAAAAGACCAGAGTTGAATAGCAAGTTTGACTCTCAAATACAAGACTCAAGAGATGCATAAAAAGGTAAACAGGAAAGATAAATCTAAAGACATTCAATAAGGTTAAACTGTGTACATCATCCCTACATAGAGAGATGATTTTTGTAATGTCAAAGAACTTTGTCATTATTAGGACAGTAAGAAGGACTATAAATAGACAGAGGGGGAGGGTATGAGTTGAATATTATGGGATGACATAAAAAATAAAATTAAAGCATGAGAAAGAAAAATGCATTGAGAGGAGAGGAAAGGGAAAAATAGAATAGGGTAAGTTATCACACAAAAAATGTGCATTTATAAGTGGAGTAGAAGGTGGGGGATGTGGGAAGAGAGCATATAAACTTTATTTTCATCAGAATTGATTGAATGAGAGAAGAATATACACAAATGGGTATAGAAAGTTAGCTTACCCTACAGGAAACCAGGATGGTAAGGGGTTAAGGGAAGGGGGTGGGGCCAATTTTCCCTAAAGAGGGAAAATTGAGGGAAGTGGAGGTCAGAAACTAAACAGGTAGAAATAAGATACAGAGTAATACACAGTAATCATAATGGTACAAAGAATTTTTACAGCTCTTCCTAATAAAGGCCTCATTTCTCAAATACATAGAGAAATGAGTTGAATGTATAAGAATATAAGTCACTTCCCAATTGATAAGTGGTCAAATGATATGAACAGGCAGTTTTCGGACAAAGTAATTAAAGCTCTCTAATGTCAAGCAAAAAATGCTCCAATTCACTCTTATTTAAAGAAATTAAAATTATTCTGAGGTACCACCCCATTCTTCTCAGATTGACTATCATGACAGAAAAGAAAAATGATGAAATTTGGAGAGGGTGTGGAAAAGCTGGGACACAAATGCATTGTTGGGGGAGTTGTTAACTGATTCAGTCATTCAGGAGAGCAATTTGGGCCTGTGCTCAAAGGGCTATAAAACAGTACATATAACTTGACTCAGCAATCCCATTTTTAGGTTTGTATCCAAAAGAGATTTAAAAAGGAGGGGTGGGGAAGAACCTATATATAGAAAATATTTAAAGCAGCTATTTTGAGGAGGGCAAAGATTTAGAAAGTGAGGAGAGATTACCCATCAATTAGGGAATGGCTGAGTAAGTGATAGTATATGATTGTAATAGAATACTATTGTGCTATAAGAAATGACAATGAGGAGGAGCTCAGGAAAACCTAGAAAGACTTACATGAACTAAAACAGAATAAAATAAGCGGAGCCAGAAGAACATTGTAAATAGGGACAGGAACACTATACACTGAATAACTGTGAATAGCAGCTATTCTCAGCAATACAATGATCTAAAACTATCTTAAAGGACTCATGATAAAAAAAAAATGTGCTATCAGCTTCCAGAGAAAAAGAACTGCCTGAATCCAGATCAGAGCAAACTTTTTTCACTTTCTTAACTTTTTTCCTATTTGATAAAAAGTATAATTTGGGGGAAAATGTTTTACATGATTACCCATGTAAAATCTCTATGAAATTACCTTCTCAACAAGGATGAGGGAATGTGGAGGGGAGAAGGAAAGAATTTGAGACTCATTATTCTTTGAAAAATGTTGGAAACCATTTTTACATGTAATTGGAGAAAAATAAAAAAAAATTTACAAGGACTACAGGAATGTAGAAGGAAAGGCAATGACAGCAAAAATCAAACCAAATGCTGGAGTTATAATGACCAAACTGAGTGCTGAAAAAGAGATATGAGGATGCCTCTCCCTCAGTCTACAATGAATAATTTATCTTTTAAAAAGCTCCTGTTCTATTGCCAGGCACTGCACTGGGTGCTGAGAAAAAAAATATAATGAATGAAACATCCCCTACTCATAAGAAGCTTATGTTCCTTGAAGAAGTAGAGGATTATAAAGCGGAAACAGCATATAATAACACATTTGATTAATAGGATAATTAGAATGGCCCGACTACTTTTTTTCTTTCTTTTTATGTTTTATTATAAGGGATAGTTCTCAGGGATGATAGGTATATTGAAAAATTGAAGGTGAAATAAGAACAAAAGACATTAATAATTTTTAAGTTCATGGATTCTCAGAGTTTTGGAAGAGACTTCCAAGACTAATGTAATCCAAACTCAACCAAGACCTCTTTCTAAAACATTCCTCCAAAATGGTCCTCCATCCTTCTATTCAAAGACCTCCTGTGACCAAAGGTCTCCCATCTTTGTGTAAATGGAATTAGCTCACCATTTTCCCCTCTTACATCTTCCAGAGGTTTTGGGTGGTCATTGTAATTAGAGGTGGAAGGGAGGGAGCACTGCTGCCAGGGAGATTTGGGACTGGACTGCTGAGCCAATTTATGAGTTCCTCGAATTCAGAAGGGCATTGCATTGGGCAGGTCTTGTTGGTGGAGAGACAGTTCCCACTCAGAGGCTCCTTTCGCTCCCCTCCAGTTTCCAGGACCCACATGACTTTGGACAAAGGCCAGAAGAGTGGGGCTCTTGGGCCAGTCTTCTGCCCACGCAGGCCTTGTTTGGTAAAGCTTCTCCCATCTCAGAGGCAGCCTCAGAAGCTGGGGCTGGGGGGCAACCTCCAGGTTCTTGTCTGTGCTCAGAACAAGCAAGTGAGGCCACTGTTGTGAAAGGGAATCTAGTCCTTCTCTAGACAATCCATTCCATGTTTGGATAACTTTGGTAGAAAGCTGTTTTAGGAGGTTTTCTTTCCTTTACACAGAACCAAAATCTCATCTGAATTTTGAAAGATCCTAAGCCCAACTCTCACTTCAAAGGCTGAGGCAAACCCACATGAAATCAAAATCATGTACTCTGCTGAAAAACAGAAACCACCAAGTTTCCTTTTGTTCTGTTATTACTTTTCCATTTAATCATCTACCTATTACATGAATCGAGCTCATTGGAATTTTATTTAGTCACCCATCATTCTTGACAGACTTTATACTGTGGTGTCTATAAAGTCCATATAGACTTTATAATATTCTGCATGCATCCAAATTAGGCTGTTTTTTTCCTTAAAAGGTATTGAAGCCACCCACAATGCTTGGGGATAATAGACAAGCTTTTAATAATCATTTCCTTGTCACCTGAGTGTAAAAAAATCCCTGAGAAGTTCTAGGCTCTCTCTAATGGTTTATTGGGTGGAAAACAGTGGTCAGTGCAGGCACTACCTGAGATGTCCTCCATGGCTATTCTGGTTGAATAGCCTTCTCCTACAACTAGCTAAGTAAATTGCCTTTTATTAACTGCTGACTCTTGTTGTTGAGTCATTTTTCAATTGTGTCTGACTCTCTGTGACCTCATCTGCTGTTTTCTTGGCAAAGATCCTGGAGTGGTTTGCCATTCCCTTCTCCAGCTCATTTTATAGGCAAGGAAACTGAGGCAAACAAAAGTCACTTGCCCAGGTCACATTACTAGTAAGTGTCTAAGGTTGGATTTGAACTTTTGAAGATAGTCTTCCTGATTCCAAGCCTCTGCACCCATCCTCTGCACCCAGGAGTGTCTTATTTTGTTCCAATACCAAACCTAATCTACCAGACCTAGACAGAACAAAGGTAAAGCAACTGGCTTTTAAAAACAGATGTGTTGTGGATTTAGAGAGAAAAGGGTCAACAGATGCACAGAGGAGAGAAATGGGAAGGGTCATGAGTGAATGATCTTGAATTTGAAAAGACAACATGGATGGACAATTAAACTGAAACTCACTGAGGTTCATGCATTGCTCATTTTTTTAAACATAGGTGAAAAAGTGCCAACCCAATAAATAATTAAGAGGATGCCTGTGGAAATTGATTGACACGTCATAGGAAAAATTTCCTTTTCCTTGTCAAGTATCAGAATCTTGTATAAATTAGGTTCTATAAGAACTTGGTAGCCAATTCAGATAACTTAAATAGCGAAATGAACATTTTTCAAGAAAGCAAATTAGTGTGAAATGTTGTTGAAGTAAGGAGGGAAATGATCAAAGGCACAGCCAAGAATTTTAGGGCCAAGGAAATATTTTCAAGCTGAGAACTGTATAAGCCAACCCTCTGAAGACTGCTTTCAGCCATGAATAAAATATTTATGGAGGGCTTTAAATCTTAAAATTTTACAATGGAGATGTGAGCTAGCAGCTAGAGTAGTCACCCAGAAAACATTTTTTTTGAAGTTCTACTTTCTTGTAGTCCAGAAACTGGCTCAATATTAAAACTGCATAACACCACTGCTGACCTTCCAGATACTCTGTTAATGAAAGACTCTTTTTTAAATTATAGAATAAGTCATTAAAAGATGTTTAAAATTTGGATTATAAATCACCTCTATCTCTTTAACCTCTAGCATCTTTGTGCCTCTAGAGGATATCTCTTGTTGCTCGGTCCTTTGGTCATTCTAGTCTTCAGCCCTTTTATTACATATTTTCAGGAATCATGCACTGACAGCATTCTTATGGCACCTTATAGCTTCCTTATATATGAGCTGCCATCATGAAATGATTGCACCTCCTATCCAAAATTAAATCAATCCTTCTAAAAAAAGTACTAAACATTTCTTACAGGAACATCTAAATTTTAATTTTTAAAAATATGACATGCTCCAGGGCATGAATGAAGAAATGGCAAAGAAGGATGGGGTAAAGTGATAAAGAAAAATGACTAGATCATAATTTTTATATATACTGATAGTTTATTTCTGATTAGTTTCATATGACAAAATTTATGATAATCATAAAGGCAGTAGGGAAAAAATGAAAATCCATTGAAAAATATGAAAACAAACCTGCATATTCAGTGGACTGAAGGCTATGTGTGTTTATAACCTTTTAGTGTTCATTCTTTAGCATTTTTTTACAAATTAGGTGATAAGAAAACATAACATCCCATTTATATAAATGCACAGTTTTAATAGGAATGAAAATGCCCTGATGTTTATGATGTTTATGAAATTCTGTTTATATAAAGTGGCCTGTAACAAACCCTCCCTTTAAACAGGGTCAGATACCCCAATATTGGCAGAACCAGTACCTAGTTTCAATTCTAAATCAGAAGGTAAGGGTTTAAAAAAAAAAAAAGACAACCAGGTCTCAGGCTGGAGGTAGAAAGGAATGAACAAATCATCCAAAGCTTCCCTTAGACTTTGTATGTCAGGACTTCATCATTTTGGTGAGAGAGCACACCTGGGCCAATCCTCTCCAACAGCTAAAGGATGCTGAAAAGTACCAGGTGTGTCATAGGTAGGAGGAGGTTGGGGGTAATGGGAAATGTCTCACTCTGGTCCATCTGATTGGTTTCTAACACATATCCGAAGTAAGGAATTAATCATTGTCAAGATGGAAGAGATGAAAATTCCTAGCTTGGGAGAGATTCCAGGTATAGAAAACTCCAGAAAAGAGAAAAAGATGCCGGGGTGGCAGTGGGAGTGGGAATGAGCATCTCTCTAACAGCAACAGTGTTATAAGAATAACCAAGACTGAATAAAATTGAGTCCTTTCAGACTATCATAATTTGGTGAGACACAATATCTAATTTAATTATATTTGCTGTGTATCCTCAATGAGACAATACAGGCAAAATGTTCTAGAGGAAGAGCTGGATGTAATCAGGATGATTTGACATCAAATTGTCCCTCGGATACCGACCCGCTGTGTGAACGTGGACAAGTTCCTTCATCTCATCAGATCTTTGCTTGCTCAACTGAGGATGATGGCTGGATTTGAGAACTCTCGTGTCCTTTCCAGCTCTGAATATATGATCTCCTGGTACTTAAAGCCCTGAAAAAATGACTAGATATCATCATTATGATTAGTTATGTGCAGGGCACTGGGTAAGTTGCTAGGGGTAGCGAAAGAGACTAGACTTGCTATTTCATTGATACTGGGAACTCCCAAGGAAGGAAACTCCCTCTGTGAATTCAGGTCAGCATCCTGTATAGGCTCAGAGCGTTGCCTAGAGCCCTTGGAGTTTAAAGTGGCTTGTCCAGGTTCAGATGACCAGGATATAGGAATAGAGCAGAATATTCTCAGCCCAGACCTAGTGACGAGAATGTTCTTAAAAGATGAAAAGAATAAGTGAATATAGGAATGTATTCACACTCTATACCATAACATATTTTTCGACTCAGTTATTTTATTGCAGATTGGATAAATTTCTAGTGTAATGCATCTGATCTGAAGCAAGAGATGATCTCTGGCTCAAATTCTTCCCACAAGGAGTCCGTATGGAACTGCTGACTAGAACATATTTTTGCATATTGAAGAGACTCTGAATTCCATGTTAATGCTACACCTCATTTGGGACAGTGATCAGATATCTATCTTATAGGAATTCTTGGGTCGGTAATAAGAAATGATTGTTACCTGAAGCCTTTACCACCCTGGTTAGAGTCAAAAGATTTTTCTCCAGTGTAGGTTCTCCTTATTAAATAAGCTAAGGAGTGGCAACTAAAAGCTCAACCTCATTTTTAACAGTCAGGAGGTCATGAATATAGCATGATTCCTGCCCATAGAGTCAGAATATAGAATACTAGAGTTGGAAAGAAACTTAAACATTATCTAAAGCAACCCTCCCATTGTACAGATCACAGAATGGAGCTAAAAATCAAATAAATGCATTATCTATCTATCAATCTATCTATCTATCTATTTGTCTATCCATTCCTCTGATCATCCATCCATCTATCTATCTATCTATCTATCTATCTATCTATCTATCTATCTATCTGTCTGTCTGTCTGTCTGTCTGTCTGTCTGTCTGTCTGTCTGTCTATCTGTCTGTCTGTCTATCCACCCATGTATCTTTCTAGCCATCCATCTATCTATCTGTCTATCCATCCATCTACCTATTTATCTATCTGTCTGTCTCTCTCTCTCTGTTTCTGTCTCTCCCTCTCTCTCTACACACACACACACACACACACACACACACACACACACACACACATATACACACACACATATATATGTAAGAACTAAAAACAACAAAAAATAGCTGGCATCTTTAGAGTGCTTTAAGTTTTACATAGATGTTTTACATACTCATGATCTCATTCAATCCACCTCTGGGGCCAAGCAGAGAATTCTAAGCCCTTTTGTGCATGAGAGACTTTAAATACTTGGATGGACAGCTGGTGGGTCTCCTCCATCCCCTAAGTCTTCTCTTCTCCTAACTCAGCTTTTCCAGTTCTCTCAATTGATCTCTAGCTGCTTCTCAATCTTGAATTTTTTAATGGAGGATAGGAGTAAAAGGGAAGCAATGTGGTGCAGTGGTCAGAGGGCAAGGCTTGGAGTCAAGAAGACTTAAGTTCAAGTTTAGTCTCAGATACTCAGTAGCTGTGTGACTCTGGGCAAGTCACTTCACCCTGTTTGCCTCAGTTTTCTCATTTGTAAAATGAGCTGAAAAAGGAAATGGCCAACCACTGCAGTGCCTTTGCCAAGAAAACCCCAAATGGGGTCATGAAGAGTCAAACACAACTCAACAACAGAAAAAAACAAGAATAAAAAGACTGGAGAGGGAAAAGAAGAATCAGAAGGGAGAAACAAAGGTAAGTGTGTTTTTAAGGGATTCCAAGGAAGAAAATGAGGAGTCTGAGGATAGTAAATGGGTCCCAATGCCAGGAAAGGCCTTTTTTTTTTTTTTTTGGCATGTGCATGAAACATATAGACTCAGCAGTGAAGACATGGCCAGTGCCCCCATTACTCAGATGAATCTGTCTTCCCAAAGATAGCGTGTGTTGAAATGGATGAGTACAATATGAGAGACGTGGCCTTGGGGAGGGCAGGGGTCCCAGTTGGAGGAAATGTCACATTATTGTTAACACAACATGCTATCCGGATGTTTACATAAGGATCACCCTGCTTTTCCCATGTGTGAAATAGAGATTAAAGTGTTTTGAAAACTCTCTGAGGTAGTTCAAAGAATAATGAGCAAAAAAATAATTGGAATCTTAAAAAAAAAAAAAAACACGCCAAGTGCTAGATAAACACTAAATAATAATTACTTTAGAAAATGGAAATGGGAATTACTCTGCCAAGCTCCTTTGATTAGATTATAACCCAATTATTTGTAAATAATAGTTAATAAGATCCCTCATTAAAATTTGTAATTTTCTACCTGCTCTTTACCAAATCAAAATTATTGGTAAACCTAGACCAACTCTTGCTGAGATTGCCCTAAATGTCATTCGGCTCAGGTTTAATTAGTTCCATTTCCTCTTAGGAGCAGGTGATCAGAGCCACTGAAGGACAGTGTTATAATATTATGTATTATATTATTATATATATTATAACAGAGGGACACAGCAAGTAAGAAAATGGGAATCATCTTCTGAAGCCTCAGAAAGTTTAAAGATATGCCACAGAGCACACAGAAGAAACTGAAAACTTGAGACCTAGCTTTGGACAAGTTACTAACTAAATCATATTCATGAAGGAGAGACATCACAGAGAGAGAGATGGAGATCATTTATAGAGCCCTAGAAGGCTTGCAAAGCCCCTTACAAATATCATCTCACTCGATCCTTACAACAACCCTAAAATATAGTAGGTACGAGGAAAGAGCCCAGGAGAAATTAAGTGACTTATTCAGGGTCACACTGCTAATAAACGTGTAAGGGAGGTCTTGGATAGAAATAGTTCATTCAGCATCCCAAAACGTCTGAGATCCGTGAAGGGAAGAAGAGAGTGAAAGGGAGGGAGGAATATGAAAGGATGGGAAGGTTTGGGGCTGAAGAGCAGATGCCTAAAGTCTTTATCTTATTACACATCTCTTCCCAGCTGTCCCTCGCTGTCTCACGTGGGGCAGCAGAGCTATCTCTGGGCATCCAAAGCTAAAATTCGAGGGTCTCGTTTTGCATTGACAAATTCTCAGCATCATGCGAAGGGAGCACTTATCTGATAGGGGGATTTCAGAAGGGCTAAAGCCATGTTCATACTGGTGGTCTCTGGAGCCTTAGGAACACTTCCAGGGGAGTAACTCAGCCCCTTTCACTTTAGACTCTAAATCCACACCTTAGTTGACATGTAGACTATTCTCAGGCTGTTGACAAACCACTGAGGCTCACAGCCTCTAGTCCTAGAGTCAAAGCATTCCAGTTGGAAAGAGCCTCGGAGAGCCATCTTGTTGAAATGGAGGAGAAAGCTGGGTCTCTGAGAGGACAACTTACCCAAAGCCACACCAATAATAAGTAAAAGACCTAATCCTGACTCCAGATATGATATTCTTTCCATCGTCCTCAGAGCTATTGTTAAATTTCCAGGATGAGCATTTCCACCTAGGAAACCAGCTAATGCTACAAAAAAGGTCTGGATGTATTGTTTTGTCTAGTTTTAACAAAGTGGAGGAAATGGTAATCATTTGGATTCAACGCGTGTCAAGTGTGAGGATAAACTGAGATATTATTTATAATGTGTTTTAAAGCTTAAAGTGCCCTTTAAATGCCAGGTGTTGTTCCTGCTAATCCTTAAGCCTTCATTGGAAGAACCAGGTGTGTGTCACTCCCTCCATTTTCACGAAGGGCTATAATTTCTAAATTGTCCACTGGGTGGCCTTCGGCTCGGTCCCCTCAATTCGTCCCCGGCTCCCCGCTGAGGAGCCCTCCCTCTCACAATGGGAAGAGGACCCCATTGTCCGAGCTGTAAAAGGCACGATGTCTAGAATGAGGACGGAAACGTCTCCACTGGTCAGATAATTAGATCTAATTCTGGACCTGTTTTCAGGTCATTGACCTATAACAGCAGAAGGGTGGAAATCATGCCGTATGACAATCTTTTAGAAGAAATAGGGAAGGGGCTGCTAGATGGCTCAGTGGCTTGAGAGCCAGGCTTCGAGATGGGAGGTCCTGGGTTCTATTCTGACCTCAGCTGGGGGGGGGGGGGCAGGGCAAGTCATTTCCCCATTGCCTGGTCCTTTACCACTCTTGTGCCAAGATGAAAGGTAAGAGTTTTTAAAAAAGAAAAAGGGATGTTCAGCCTGTAGAAGAGAGGACAAAGGGACTGAGCAGGGGCTCAGAGCATGAAGGTTATCTCCAAATATCTCAAAGGGCTATTGTGTGGACTTTTTTGGTTGCCCCTAAAAGAGAGATTGTTGAAACAATGGGTGGCAGTTACAGAGGCTGATTCAGGCTTGGTTACTGTAAGGGAAAACTTCTGAACAATGAGAGCTTCCTACAGTGGAACAGGCTGCCTTGGGGGAACCCCTGAAGCAGAGGGCAGGAGGGTTCTTAGTCAACGACCCATTGGAGGAGAAAGCTTTTCTTCTCCCTCCTGGATTCCGTCATCGCTCACTTCCACAATTCCCGATCATCTGGTCTTGTCTCAGAAATGTCCACAAAGGTCTCTGCTTTCTTTACAACTCACTAGCAATCATCATGGCTTTAGTTAGATCAGGCCATGAGTTTTGTTTTTAAGATAATGTCGCTGAATCAGACCTGATGGGCTACAGAACCAAGCCTGGAGCACAGGGCACCTTGATTTGGACCGTCTTGCATGATCGCATGGAGAACGACGCGGAGAGATGAGAGCGAGTTGTGGTGCGGCTGAAGGATTGGAAGCTGGCTGGAGGTTAACTGATGCATTACCGTCACTCCATTCTGGAATGAAATCTAAAGTCAAACTCTAGGGCTAGAGGCACAATCAACACTGTTTACCTGAAGCTAAGGGGCAGCAGTTGGGGAAATGCATCAGATGGGAGTTCTCTATGCCAAAGAACTCATAGGTCCAGATTTTTTTTTTTTAAGGAATCGACGATAGCTTCCAAAATTGTCTGCCTAATGATTAAATGTTTAGAAGGAAAATATCTTTATTCCATGTCATTTAAGGTTCAATACTTCAAATAAATTTCTTATTTTGGATAATCTACAACTCTAGGCATCCCAGGGTGCTTGAAACAAATTGGGAAACATGTTTTGACAAATTTTTTACAACTATAACGGCTACTTAAACAAATTTGCTCCCTAGTGGCATAAATGATGTCTAATTTTCTAGCAAAACATATTATCAAGATTATGCTTTTTAAAAAAAAATTAAAATCCTTACCTTCCATCTTGGAATCAATACTGAGTATCAGTTCCAAGGCAGAAGAGTAGTAAGAGCTAGATAATGGGGATTAAGTGACTTGGCCAGGGTCACCCAGCTAGAAAGTATCTGAGATCCCATTTGAACCCAGAACCTCCCATGTCTAGGCCTGGCTCTCGATCTACCAAACCACTTAGTTTTACCCCGTAGCTCTCTCAAGATGTGTTTGATAGTATGGTGTAATGGGGATAATTTGAGGAAAGGTGTGTGGGATAAGGGAATTTTGGAAGGAGGTTGTCAGAGACTTGCTAAGTGAGTAATCTAGGTTACAGGTAGGCTGGGATTAAGGAGATTCAGGATATAATAGGACTGAAGTCAGGAGTATAACACAGAAGGAAACATCTTCAGGGAGAAGAGAAATTAAACTAACCAGACAAAACAGAAGGCTTTACAGACTGGGACTTAGACTCAAACACAGGCTGAGGGAAATAGACTAAACTGAAATTAACAATCAGGCTTTAGTTAATTTCACAGGAAGGGACTTGTTTTGAAGTTACACCTTCCTCCAAGATGGATGCCCAGCTTCCCTTCAAGCCCAGAGTATGTTAGTTCTTTCCCTCTTCTTCCCTCTCTTAATAATTAACAGACAAATTATACTAATAGGTCTGTTGAAACACAAAAGGGTTTATTATCTTTAAAGGATGATTTGTCAGGAAAGTGGATTGAGGAAAGCCCTAACAGTTGTCTCAGGAACTTCAGGAGGGGGAAGGGAGGCAAAGATGGAGTCTGAGTAAGGACCAGCCTTTAACTCAGCTTACAAAATGCTCTTGATATCTAAAGGGAATAAATGATGACTGACTAGTTTCTTTATATCTAATATTGTCAATATAATTAACCCTTCACAGATTTGAACTCCTCTCTAATTACTCTCCTTATTAACTCCACAGACATATAAGGTAAGGGAGGGAAGGTAGGAAATAAGATAGGGAAGGAAGATATAAAGGGTTTATCCACAATAACAATTTCTTAAATAAATATTTCAAAGCTAGGCTAAATTTCAATACTACAGATAGGTAAGGAAGCAGCTTGGCTGGTCAGACAACCTCTCTCCACAGGAGACCCAAACCAACTGAACTTTCCTCAAGATTCCAAACCCCTAATTGCTTTTAGAACTCAGCCAAAGCTTGGAAAAACTATGACTCCCTCTCTCTATACTACATGGCCTTGTTTTCAGAAGAATTCAGTTGCCTATCCATTCTGTTTCATTTGATGTCGTCTTTCAAGGAGTAAATTTAGGGTTGAAGAGTCTATTTTTAATTTAACAGAGAACATGCAATGGTTGTGGTAGAATAAAGAAAATCTAAGATCAAGATGGTTGGCTAGAAATATTTGCACATTTATTCTATGGAAAAAGGCTGAGTCTTCCGCTGGGGGCTCCAAAAAGTAGAATTAAGGTCAACTGGTAGAAGTTTCACAGATGCAGATTTCAGCTCAATGTAAGGAAAAACAAGCTGGAATACAAATATGAAGAAGAGATCTGTAGGCGTCTGAAATGGTGCTAGAAAGTGCCCACCCAAAGATGAAGGCAAGCCTCGGGACGTTCTCCGTCGGTGCCCCCATGCACGCACGCCAGGCACACGTCGGTGCCCCCGCGCACACATACCAGGCACACGTCAGTGCCCCCGTGCACACACACCAGGCACACGTCGGTGCCCCCGTGCACACCAGGCACACGTCAGTGCCCCCGTGCACACACACCAGGCACACCTCGGTGCCCCCGTGCACACCAGGCACACGTCAGTGCCCCTGTGCACACACACCAGGCACATGTCGGTGCCCCCGTGCACACCAGGCACACGTCAGTGTCCCCATGCACACACACCAGGCACACGCACTACACGCCACAAATACACAGGGTTGCGTTCGTTCCTCCGAACCCGAAGGAGTTGCTCAGGCCGATGCGTCTGTGCGCCACTCTCCACTCCTGGGCCGTCAGGGGCACGTAGTTGAGGTCGAACTCGGGCTCGAGGCAGTCCAGGTTGAGCGTGGGGGGCAGCGTGCGGTGGTAGCAGGCCAGGGCAGTGAAGGCAGCTTCTAGGGCTCCGGCCGCTCCCAGCAGATGTCCGGTGGCCCCTTTGGTAGAAGACACGGCGAGGGAGCGCGCGTGCTCTTTAAAGAGCTCCTTGATGGCTTTGTTCTCGGCCGAGTCTCCCAGCGGCGTGGACGTGGCGTGGGCGTTGATGTAGGACACGTCTTCAGGGGCAATCCCTGCGTCTCTGATGGCCGCCGCCATGCATCTAATGAAGTCAAGAAGACATTCATGGGTCAGTCATCAGGCAATGGCCCGTCTAGAGCGTACCTTTATTAGTCACGTCTGCATCTGACAGTGGAGACAAGGACACTGTCCTGTAGTCATCGGGAGTCCATTCACGTGGGCCAGAAACTCCCTTCTCTTTAGGATACCCAGGAGAACCCCTTCACATGGACTCACTAAAATCTTTCCCCACGTATACGCAGGGAATTAGACGGAACAATTCCTAACAAAAACGGAGTGGCAAGTACCAGAGGAGACAGAGAGCTCCCTGGGGTCAGAGGAGGTTCTAATCAAGCCTGACTGACTGGCTGTGTAACTCTGGGCAAGTCATTTCCCCTCCAGTTCCCCAGGCAACTCTCTAAGGCTGTAGATTGAAAGGCATTTCCTTATTTGCACTGGTAGAGGGCATTTACACACCAGGAATTCCCTATGCATCCATGAAATCATAGATTTAGTCCAAAATTGTATATGCACACACATGTATAAACCCTATTTGGCCTTAAGCAAATTAGTACTCTGTTCTCAGTTTCCTCATCTATCAAATGGAGAGACTGCACTCAATGACCTCTGAGGTTCCTTTGTTTCTATGAAACTACTCATTTGAATGTGTATTATTTCCTTTGGGGGGGGGGGGGGGGTGAGATATGGCCTCAGGTCCAGGAGGAAGGAAAGAAGAGAAAAGGAATGTGCATTCTCCGTGCCCTGGATGTGCCAGGCACTGTGCTCAGCACTGGCTTGTTGCCATCTACAGATAGGATGAGCAGAGCACCATCTTTGCCTTTATCCAAGTCACTGATAAAATGGTTAAAACAGGTCAAGGCCAAGCACACATCTCTGGAGTCCTCCACTGGGGACTTCTTGCGTCACTGATCCTGCGATTAACAAGTACTCATTGAATAATCTTACACATAGATTGTCAAGGTCTCAAGTAACTTTTGGAAAATAACTTCATTGAAGACAGGAAGATAATCCTCAAAAGCTGAAAAGTGAATATAACCAAAGCTATGCTACATTTTTTTTAATGTCTCTACTGCAAAGAATGTAATCTGTAGCTTTCCCTAAATATTACAAATATGTTTTCTTTTCCTTTTAAACAAATAAACAACCTCTTTGGTCAACGACTTTATTGCTTCTTGGGTACTTTCTGACTTGGAGGTGTTATAAAATAAAAGGGCGATATATGATGTTAGGGAATAAAAGGAGAATATAGGAAGTTAGGGAATGTTTGGGGAATATAGGAAGGGCTAATCAAGCAGGCTAATCACAGGGGCTAGGTACTTGAGGTACTGGGAGGAAATAGGCTGGGTCCTTCAGGCAGGCAGACTGTCTCTATGATATAAGAAGAATTGGGTCAGCCAGAGATGGTATGGGTCTGGTTGAAGAGTTTATTCAGCCTCCAGTTGTTATTTCTAAACTCCCTTGAGGGAGAAGTCAAGAGGCCTCTCCCTGCTGGTGAAAAGTGAAACCTTACAGGAAGTGATGGCTGGCCACTTCCTACCCAAGATGGATGCCTAGGTTTGCCCTCAAGAAATAAAGAAAGTTACTCCTTTCCTTCTTCAGCCTTTGCCCTACTTATGGGTACAATGATTCTCCAGAAACTCTTTGTATAAAATGAAAGGGATTTATTATTGCCAAGGGTAAGCTGAGGTGAAAGGGGATTAGGGTTTGGTAACTGCTGCTAAGGGAGAAGCCGGTCCTGGGGGTCGGGTCACTGAAGAGGAGATCAGGCAGAGGGAGCCTGCCCCCTCTGCCAAGGATAATGACCCTGTCCTGATATAAAGATTCAGCAGATTGCTAGATAGGGTGATGGTTGGTTTAGGTCCTTCCTGCCTGTCTATAAAAGCTAATTTCCACAATTTCCACCCATCAAATCACGCTTCCTCCCAGGGCCCAATGGGGAAATCCAGGGAATAGCAGAATGTCAATGGAGAGGTCGAGGGAAAGGTCCAAGGAAATCAGGCAAAGCCCAAAAGCCCCAGAAGCCAAAGGCCCTTCAGTTGGTACTCCAGGGATATTATAGTCTCAGGCTCTAACGGTTTTCCTGTGAGCCCCGGGTTAACATTTTATCCCTTCTAACTGTCAGGGCTGCTACAGTTGGTTTGCAAAAGCAAGAGCTTTTGCTGCAACCCTGCATTACAGAGGTTGCCTGTACCCTGGGGTACAAGACTGATGAGAACATGTGAGGAATGATTTGAGACATACTGAAATTCCTTCATATTCCTACCCAACCAGCCAAAAACATCTCACCCACCAGCCTGCTACCATATGTGAAATTCCAAGCCCTAAAATTTACTACTTCCAAATCCCTAAGTATATTATTTTTCTTGAGTTACAGAATCTTACGTGAGAGCTAATCAGCTATCGAAGATTCATTTATCTCACTAACACATTCCTATCTACTCTCACAAAGAAAAGAGCTGAGACCTCCAAGTATGGGGCACGAAACAAATCAGCTTTGGTGGAATGGGAAGGTAAGAGCAGGAGGTCCTCTCTGGGGCGCGGATACTGGAGAATTTCATGGTCTTAGCTGGAAACAAAGGGGAGAAGCTCTACCTTACAGCCCCTGCTCCTTCTGGATCAGGTGCCGTTATGTGGCCAGCGTCCCCTGAAAGTCCATAGCCCAGAATTTCCGCATAGATCCTGGCTCCTCTCTGCACAGCATGTTCGTATTCTTCCAGCACCAGGACAGCGGCTCCCTCTCCCATGACAAAGCCGTCTCTATTCGGATGGAACGGGCGACATGCCAGCTTGGGATCAGAGTTTGTGCTCAGAGCCCGAGCTCTGGAAAATCCAGCCAGAGACAAGGAGCTGATGCAGGCATCTGTGCCTCCAGCCACCATGATGTCAGCATCGCCGTGCGCTATAAATCGAAAAGAATCTCCCACTGCGTGGGCTCCTGTGGTGCAGGCCGTCGACACAGCGTGGTTGGGGCCCTTCAGTTTGTAACGGATGCTGACCTGACCCGCCGCCATGTTCACCAAGATCTTGGGGACAAAGAAGGGGCTGACTTTGTTGTAGCCTTTGGTCTCAAAGAGCACAGCTGCCTCAGAAATCACGTCCAGAGGAACCATTCCCATACCGATAGCAACCCCAGCGTTCCTCTCTTCGGCCTCTGACTGAGGAAGCCACCCAGAATCTTTGATCGCCAGCTCGGCCGCTCCAATGGCCAAGATGGTGGGAAAGGACATGGACTTGGCCTCGGCTCTGGACACAAAGTTTTCTTCGTTAAACTGACCTTCGGCAGCCCCTTTGGGCACATAGGCAGCAACTTTGCAAGGGATATTCTTAAACTTTTCAGCCTGTAGAGCAGCAATGCCAGACTGACCCTGGATGAGGCGATCCCACACCAACTGAGTTCCCACCCCGAGAGGCGTCACCAGGCCAATCCCAGTGATCACAACTCGCCTTCGCCATTTGCTTTGCGGCACAGTACACAGATGTCTCGGCTTCCAGCTAACGAACCAGGGCGGCAAACAGGAGCGAAGGGGGCCACGGCGGGTCCCTTTCATCACCTCCTGAAAACAGCTGGGCAGCATGGCGGGAACACAAGGTCACTCCTGAAACAGACCAGAACACACCATGAAGCAGGACCTGCGGTCAAGAGGGGGTGCTGGAGGGGAAGTGCTAAAGGAACCTCCCAAGCCAGGGGGACCAGGAGGCTCTCCTCAAAACCCACCTCTGGTTCACTCACTTATTTATCGCCATTTTTTAAAAACTCACACATCCTGAGCTGAGCATACATGGGCAGCTCCATAGTCATTTTTAGTCTTAGAAAGCTGCCTGGGCTACTCTGGGAGATTAAGTCCAGGGCCACGTGTCGCAGCCAGGAACTGAACCCAAGTCCACGACACCAGGCTACTCTACAGGCATATCTCACAGTATTAGAGTGTCGTTTTTAGAGGCAGTCTTAGAGTAGGAGTTCCTCACCTAGAGCCCACAAACTTTTTAAGAAAGCTTCACAGCGAGTTCCATTTAATTGATTTATTTTGTCATCCTATTTTATACATTTAAAAACAGTCTTCTAAGAACAAGGTGCATAGGATTCACCAAAATGCAGTGACATCTATGACACAAAAAAGGTTATAAACATCTGCCTGTCAGAAGACCTAGGTTCAAATTCTGCTTTTGGCACTTATCATCTGAATGACCATGAGCAAAGAACCAATCTTTTAAGCTTTCCATGCCTTAGGCAAATTTCTAAAATAAACTCAAGTTCTTTTTAGCTACTGACTGAAGATCCCTAGGGTTACCAATGATTTGCTAACTTGTAAGAGTGCAGAGTTTCCAAACTAGGAAGTGGTTCATACCCAAAAAATCAGATAGAAACTAAAAAAAATGTTTATTAATAAAGTTTACTAATCTGTAAACCCCTTGAAACCTTATGCAAATATTGTTTGTCTCTCAGCAACCTGCATGGTGTTCTGCACTCTGAAAACAATAAAAATAATACCTAGGCCTCCACACATTAGAATCCCTGGTTTCCTCAATTGAAGAGGTCACTTCTTAAATAAATGTTCCAGAGTCTACCTAGGTTTTACTGATCTCTGACCCTAAATATTCTGCATTTACTCTGTGTGTGTGTGTGTGTGTGTGTGTGTGTGTGTGTGTGTGTGTGTGTGTGAAAAAGCAAGTCCAGACAACCAGAAGTTCAAATTAGTGGAACCAATATTTATTTATTAATCTTTTGATTAATAAATGTACCTAACTGGCCAGGACAACTTTCCTAATGAGAGCTGCCCCAAACTAAAACTACAATGCAGTTTTTATAGGGTTCAAAATACAAAGAAAATAATGTTCATTATTGAGACATAACCTTGAAACTTTTATCATCTGGAAGCTATTTTGGTTAGTAACGCAGGCTCCAGGACTTTCTACCATATATTGTACTCTGGACTGTGAGGCAGCTATAAGGAGTTATTTTCTCAAGGATCCTGAGCTGACTGACCTTCACAGAAAAGCTCATTTCTGATTTTTACTTTTCCCCAGGGAAAAACAGGTTTTCTGGACAATGACTTAGTTTACCTCACTTCATATACATATGTATTTTTTAAACTTAATTTAATTTTTAAAGCCTTACTTTCCATCTTAGAATCAGTACAGTGTTTTTGGTTCCAAGAAAGAAGAGCAGTAAGGGCTAGCAATGGGAAGTAAGTGACTTGCCCAGCTAGGAAGTGTCTGAAGCCAAATTTGGACCAGGACCTACTATTTCTAGGACTGCCTTTCAATACGCTGAGTCACATTGCTGCCCCCTTTGTGTACATTTTACATTTAATTAGTGATGGGACCAGTTTTTTTAATATAAGGAATCCCCAAGAGAGTTAACTGCTCCTAAGACAGTTCAGTCACCTTTATACAATGTATGGTCTTGAAGAAAGGTGGTTCCAAGAGATAGTAACTAAATTTTCCAGCCCTAATTCCACTAGAGTTTGTAAGTGTTTAATAATGCTTGTTAGATGCTAAATGAATACACACACTATTTCATTTGATCCTCACAAACACCCTCTGGGTTATACGAGATACCACAAGTATCTTTATACCATTTTACATATGAGTAAACTGAGGCTGAGACTGATTTAGTTCAGATACACTGAGCTTTCTTTCCACTAGTATAATAATAGAAAATTATATATATATAACTTACTTTTATTACATATTATATGTTGTTTTACTATATATTTTATTTTACATTATTCTAAACTACTAGTATTGTAGTTATATATATATTTTTTTAAACCCTTAACTTCTGTGTATTGACTTATAGGTGGAAGAGTGGTAAGGGTGGGCAATGGGGGTCAAGTGACTTGCCCAGGGTCACACAGCTGGGAAGTGTCTGAGGTCAAATTTGAACCTGGGACCTCCCATCTCTAGGCCTGGCTCTCCATCCACTGAGCTACCCAGCTGCCCCCATGTAGTTATATTTTTATATTATTTTTTTGCCAAACAATTTTCTTTAAATGATATTCGAGTGGCACCCGTACGATACTTCAAAGACCCATAAAGCCAAAGGTTTCCGGCAGGAAAGCCCCCCCATTTTACACGGGAGGCGGCTGAATTCCGGAAAAAAAAACAGGCTCGTGGATTTGGGCTATTTTCATTTTACAAAAAAGGGAACTGAGGCTTCCTCCCTCCCCGGTGGGGAGTGGTTCTCCCCGAGTCCCCCAGGTGGGAAACCGCAGGGGCCAGGCTTTCAAAGGCAAACTCTTACCACGACAAGTAAAGCAGAAAACAAAGACAACCACGCCTGCCTGAAAAGGAACCCCCGGCTAAGGTCAAGGGGCGGGACTAAGTTGGTGTGATATCACGTCCCACGGCTCCCGTCTAGCGCCTGCGCAAGGAAACAAGGGCAGTCAGCACCTGCGCAGAGGGGCCAAACGACCCCAGAGCCTGCGCGGAGACAAAGGCTCCGGAGTCAGCGTAACGGAAATGATGGCTGCCGGAAGCCTCTGCCAGTGACTGGACCACCCATAAGGAGCTCATTTTAGAGCCGAAGTGGAGGGGATTTGAGGAGCGAGGATCCCAGGGTCGCCTCTTTATTAGGCAGGAGAGGGGGAAAGAGGGGCACGGCTCCCGGTACCTGGGTCTGGCCTCGCGCTGCCGCGCAGCCACCATCGGCCTCCTCGGGATGACGCGATACGCAGCGCCCCTCCTCCCGGGACGAGCTAGACGGGGAGGGACTTCAGCCTCCTTTCCCCTCCCCCACCTCCCGTCTGCGCGCTCTAGGCCTACTCCCAGGAAGAGCGCTAGTCGCGTGAGCTTGTGTCGCCCCTCCCCCTGCGCGAGCAGCGCGCGTGCGCGACCTGCAGTGTTCGGGTGGTGGGAGGTCCTTTGCTGAAGCAGCCTTTTTTTTTTTTTTTTTTTTAATATATTTTAAATTCAATGTTTGTCAATTGTACCACCCAGTGGAATTGCTTGTTGGCTCTGGGAGGGATGAGGGAAGAAGGGAAGGGGGAAAAATGAATCCTGTAAACATGGAAAAATATCGTTAAAAAAATAAATACAATTTAAATAAATAAATTCAATGTTTGTTAACTATAATGGGCCTGACTCTATTCACCAAGGGCAGTAGCATAAATTTAAAGAAACCTCAGAGGCTCTGGAATCCAATCTTCTCATTTTGTGAAAGAGGAAACTGAGGCAAAGCGGTTTACTGAATGGCTCAAGGAAGAGAGGCAGAATGGGAACCCCTTAGGTTGCAACTTCAACCCTTCTGAGACAGTGCTGTTCCCTCATTTGTACTCCAAGGTGTCACCCGAACAATATGGACATTTTAAAAGATGCGCCTTTGTTTCAGGGAGATCCTATGAGTTATTAAAAGTAGTGCCAAGGGGGCAGCTGGGTGGCTCAGTGGATTGGGAGCCAAGCCTAGAGAGATGGGAGGTTCTAGGTTCAAATGTAGCCTCAGATACTTCCTAGCAGTGTGACCCTGGGCAAGTCACTTGACCCCCATTGCCTACCTTTACCACTCTTCTGTCTTGGAGCCAATACACAATATTGATTCTAAGACAGAAGGTATGGGTTTTTCAATAAATAATTTTTTTTTTTTAAAAAGCAGTGCCATCTCCCAAATGCAGCCCAATCCATTTTCCTCATATTTGATTTTTTAAAAAAACCTTTAACTTCTGTATTAGAATCAGTATTGTGTATTGGTTTCAAGGCAGATGAGCAGTTCAGGCGAGGCAGTGGTGGTTAAGTGACTTGCCCAGGATCACACAGCTAGGAAGTGTCAGAGAACAAATTTGAACCCAGGACTCCTATCTCTAGTCCCTAGGCCTGACTCAATCTACTGGGCCACCTAGCTGCTCTGCATTTGATTTTTGGTCCAATTGTGTATCCAGAGAGTCTGTCAAAGATACATTTACAGAGAAATGAGGTCTGAGGGTCATCCAACCAAGAGATAATACCATTAAGACAATAGATTTAAACCTATTGATTTTTCTTCTGTGGACCGTTGTGTCAAACTTTTTTTGTGATTGTGGCTCTCATTTAGGAGAATGAAATGATATGATATCCACAAACAGGAGCACCTTTGGGGTCCTTTCTATAGGGAATTTCTTTTGTTTTGATTCTGTATTAACCCTCCTCCATAATAGCAAGCCTATGGCCTTGTTTTTATGGTTATAAAAATAATTTTAATGCAAAGAGGTGCCCAGCTGTTACTTGTACTCCCTTGGTGTCCCTGAGATCATTTCAGAGATCCACAAAGTCAAAACTATTTTCATAATAATAGACATTTTAAATTTCTAATATAGTAAATGTTAATGGATAAAATCCCACATAAATGAAAGCTCTTAGGAGGCATAGGGGTAGTTCTCAATCATTTTTAAGAGCGTAAAGTGGTTCTGAGGCCAAAAGGTTTGAGAACTTTCTGTAGAATGTTTTGCCATAGAAAGAACTCTAGTGTTATTTTTTCCCAGGTTTCCCAAGTGCTTCATAAACTTATTCTGAAATACTAAGAATACACATATATAATATTCCTTTGTCATATTACAGGTTAATATTAGCCAAGAAGTGACAAATCAACTGAGAAAAAGCCGATAATGGACAAATAGCAACTTCATCTTATTCTAGATTCTGATTCCCTTGCTTGTGGGAGAGGAAAAAAAGAGCATTTTTGATAACTTCGTAAGTCTACACATCTTCTGAAAAAACAGTTCAGTGCATTTCTGTACCATAAAGGCAGCTAAATGGTACAGTAGATAGAACACTGGCCCTGGAATCAGGAAGCCCCAAATTCAGATTTCACCCCAGACATTAGCTCTGTGTAATTCTGGGCATTTAAGCTTTCGGTACCCCAGTTTCCTCATCTGTAAAATAACAGTAGCACCTACCTCAGGATTGTTATGAGGATAAAAGGAGATAATATTTAAAAAATGCTTTGCAAATCTTAAAGGGTTTTACAAATGCTAGCTATTATTATTATAAACTGGTTTCTAGGATTACAGTGACCTGTATTTTAGTGCATAATATCATAGTTGTGTCACCTTGGATAAATAACTTCACTTCTCTGGGCCTTGGTTTCTTTAACTCTAAGACAAGTTGGAGGAGCAGCCAGGTGGTTCAGTGGTTTGAGAAGCAGGCCTAGAGATGGGGGTCGGGGGAGAGCGGGTTCCTAGGTTCATATCCAACCTCAGACATTTCTTAGCTGTGTGACTCTAGACAAGTCACTTAACCCCCATTGCCTAGCCTTACTACTCTTCTCCCTTGGTATCAATACAGAGTTCTAAGACAGAAAATAAAGGTTGTTTTTTTTTTAAAAGTTGGAGTAAATAAAAATGCTCTACTATGTTAGCGTGCAATTGTGTTACCTCACATATATAACATTAAAATGCCTGAAACTTGCATTGAATTCAGCTCATTTACAATCTATCTCCATATATTCTATTTACTAACTTTCCATTCCAATCAAATTGGTGCACACCCTATTTCCCAAAATATATGATCCCCAACCTTTCTTTACTCATTCCTGTAAGCTAAATGACTTGTTAAATTCTTTTGTTTCCAATGAAGCCTCCCAATCCCACTCACTGCAGTTATCCCTCCCTTCTCTTAATTCATTGCACACACCTGCTTATCTAGTAATTATATATTGCCTTGTGTTATTTCTTAAGTACGGGAAAGGAGCTGATCAGGGCATGCCCGATCAATGCACTTCCACAATCCACTTCATTAAAGTGCAGAGCATTTAATTTTGAGTGACCCATTTTCAGCTTGTAAGGGTGATAAACTTGTTTTTAAACCCTTAACTTCTGTGTATTGGTTCCTAGGTGGAAGAGTGGTAAGGGTGGGCAATGGGGTCAAGTGACTTGTCCAGGGTCACACAGCTGGGAAGTGGCTGAGGCCGGGTTTGAACCCAGGACCTCCTGTCTCTAGGCCTGGCTCTCCATCCACTGAGCCACCCAGCTGTCCCGGGTAATAAACTTTTGAGAAGCTTCTGCTGAGGATTGGTAGAGATGAGGAACTTGTGGCCCATTGTGGATAGTCCCAGCACCCTTTTCCTGCCTATTCCTTGATGTGGAAGAACAGGGGAGACAGCGTTTCACCCACCCCAGTCCAGTTAAGGGAGTCGAGAAGCCTGTCAGCGTCTGTCGGTCAGCTCTAGAGGAAGGACTGAAGCCTTGAGGAGGTTCTGAGGACCATCTTGGGTCTAAATGCAGCCATCAAGAGGCATATTTCTCTCGAAGCCCTGCAGCGCCGCAGCAGTATCGGGATACAGAAGCCCACGGCAACAAGAGATGCTTCATGCCAAGAGAATCTAGAATAAAGAGAGGTCCAGCTTTTTAGGAGATGGAAGACCTGAGCTAAGATCTCCAAGGCCAGCTCACGGGGCCTTGCCTAGAGCTGCAGTTCTTTTAAAAGAAGCATAACCCAAAGGTGCCTTAGCCAAGGACTCCACCGAGCAGATGCTGGGAGCACCAGAGGCCGGAGTCAGAGGGCAGAAGAGCTCTGCAGAGAGGCCCAAAGCGTCCAGCCAGGAGGTCTCGCCCAGCACGGAACTGTTCATGGATGCAATAAGCATCGGAGGCCGAGCTGCTACACCGCAGGCTGACCCACTTCACACGCAATCTCCAAATTTCATCACTTTCCCCACTGAGGGTGTGTACGTTGACAGGAAAATGCTCCTAAGAAATAAGGGGGAGGAGGGAGAAAAGCATTCCATGTAAATCATCTTATTATATAGTTCTAGTAAATGCTTTTGCATTAAAATATTTGTCACCTATCTGATTCTCCAAAGGCAAACACATTGTTGGCCACTTGTGCGCTGTATGTTTAGGAGTAACAACCCCCCTGAGTGCCCTGAGGCCGAGTCCCCATCTTCAGAGCAAAGACCCACAATTGTGAGTTAGGGGGTTGACCTACACTTAAATTATCCTTTTTCTTGTTATTTAATACTAGAGTTATTGTACATATGTGTTCTGAAATAATATATTTGAAGATATTTTACAGATTGAAAATTACTATACAAATAGAACCTCATGGTTTTTGTGTTTTTCCCTTATAATTTTTAAGATTGTAAACTCTTAAGGGGAAAGGAGCATGTCTTATATTTTTTGTTTGCCCTGTTGCATATACCATGTTATTTTACATACAATGGATATCTGAAAAATATCACATGTTCCCTAGGGTCCCTCTTAATTTTCAAAGTATATGATTCCATTATTTGTTAATTTTGTGATTGATTCCATATGAGTTCAGAATATCAGTTACTACTTCCATTTCCTAAAGAACTTATCATTTCCTATTATTTAGTGGTCTCAGATGCAGATTTTAAATAGTGTGGCGGTAGACATTCACTCAGAAGTCTTTATCAAAAATTGTTTAGCCATATGGGCATAAGACAAAAGCTGGGGATTTTCCCACTAATTTAACAATAGTGCCACCATGTGACAACATGAAAAATGCTTTGTTCCCCTAATAAAAATGAAATTTAAAGAAAATTTACAAAAGGAGAGCAAGAAATATACAACTACACCTTAACAAATCACAAATCAGTACTGATTCATACTGAATTATTTTTTAGCAACTCAAAATAATAATGGTTAAAGAAAGAGTAAGAGGTAGCTTAATCTTCATATTCATGAAATGTGACTATTTGGAGGATAATGACCAACTTTTCTTGATCTTTATTGAGGTCAAATGGGGGCAAATATGAAAAACAGGGAAGGAAAGAATTGATTTGAAACTAAGAAAGAATACTTTTGTATAAATGATTTTGAATCTTTGGACTTCATCCCCCAGAAGTCCCTTAGTATTTCCCAAAATTCCCTTTAATCTCTCCTGCTCCTCCACCTTTGCATGGTCATGTTATTGTTTAGAAGTTCTATAGCTAGGGGCAGCTGGGTAGCTCAGTGGATTGAGAGTCAGGCCTAGAGACAGGAGGTCCTAGGTTCAACCCCGGCCTCAGCCACTTCCCAGCTGTGTGACCCTGGGCAAGTCACTTGACCCCCATTGCCTACCCTTACCACTCTTCCACCTATAAGTCAATACACGGAAGTCAAGGGTTTAAAAAAAAAAAAAAAGTTCTGTAGCTCCTCCTTCTTTTTTTGCTTTCATGAGCTGGCTGGGTTAGTACCTTTTTAGTTAGCTTTTTATGGTAGTTTATTATTAATAAAACTTTATAAAATATAACATTTAGTTCTTGTTTAATCTCCACACTTTGTAGAGTGAAAAGACTGCTAGGTTTGGAACAGGAATGCCTTAGGTCTGTCAGTCACTGCCTGTGTTGCCTCAGGCAAGCCACCTAACCTCTGGGGCCCAGTTTTCTTATTTGTAAAAAAGGAGCATCTTAGATCAGATGACTTTTAAGATCTCATATGCAACTCTGCACATATGATCCCTAATATGGAAGCATCTTCTCAATAAAAATCTTAATGGATTTTCAGCTGTCTGGAATGATTCAGCCTAGTTGCCATTTTATACAATGAGGAGGAATGGATGAAGTAGTTTATTGGCCAATTCATGGATGAGTTGTTTCTATGGTGTCATGAATTCCATGGGATTTCCATAAGGAAGAGAACTATACAAGAAGGCATCCGCCATATTGGATCCAGCCCTAGCTTCTTTTGTCATCTAGGCTATCTCCCAAATCTCTGTTGGACAAATTAAACTAAATGTTCCATAGACACTTCAAGCTTAACATGTCCAGATCTGAACTCATTCTTTTCCCCTCCAAGCCTCCCCTCTTCCTAATTACTCAATTACTGTCATGAAGAGCCCCAACATCCTTCCCATCATCCAGGCTCACAACCTAGATGCCATCTTCAACTCCTGATTCTCTCACCACCCATATCTAATCATTTACCACAACATGTTGATTCTACCTTCATGACATCTCTCCCTTCCTCTCCTTAGCAGGTTATCACCCCCTCACACCTAGACTATTTTAAAAGCCTGAGGGTTGATTTCTCTGTCCCATGCTCCTTCCCATCCTCCCCCATCCTGGTCCATCCTCCACTCAACTATCAACTTAACCTTGCAAGTGCACAGATCTGACCATTCTCACCTCTTCATTCAATAAACTTCAGTGATTCCCCATTACTTCCAAGGGCAAATACAAAATTTCCTTTTCATTGAGCATAGTTCTTCACTGCCTGGCCCCTTCCTGTCTTTCTAGTCCTCATATCTTATTTCCTCCCTCTGCCCTCATTTCACCCCTTCCAAAGTACCCTGTGATCCAGGAACACTGCCTCCCTTGTGATTTCTCATCCAAAGAACTCTATTGCTGAACTACTGCATTTTCTTTCTTTCTTTCTCTTTCTTTCTTTCTTTTAAGCCTTATATTTGAATCAATACTCAGTATCTGTTCCAAGGCTGAAGAGCAGTAAGGGCTAGGTGACTGGGATTAAGTGACTTGCTCAGGGTCACACAGCTAGGGAATGTGTGAGGTCAGATGTGAACCCAGGACCTCTCATCTCTAGGCCTGGTTCTATATCCACTGAGTTACTTAACTGCCCCAACTACATGTATTATTTTTAAAATCTCTTTCTCTTTTGTCTTCTCCACTTCCTTTCTTCCCTGGCTTCACATCTCAGATAATATCTCACCTTCTGTAAGAATACTTTCTCAAACCCTCTTTATGTTGAATCCTTCCTTCTGTGGTTATTTTCAATTATCTTGGATATAATTTGTTTGAATATAGTTATTTGCATGTTGTTTCCCCACTTAAACTGTGAGCTCTCTAGGAGGAGGGAGGAACTGTTTTTGTCTTTCTTTCTATCCCAGCATTTAAAAGCTCAGTGCCTGACACATACCTAGTAAGTTCTTAGTAAATATTTGTTGACTTGACATGACTTAGACGGATCCTGTATAGAAGATCTGAGCAAAGGATGAGAGGAAGGAATGCCCACAAAGATGAGATTGTCAATAGGTCTGCTTAAATTTGTCCTTCCACAGATACAGATCACACACTCCTTGACAGTATAGTTTTCAAAAAAGTGTTGTTATACCATGTTCTCCCACTAGGAACAAAATAACTCAGCTGAACCAAGAAAGACTTCTGGAGCTCAGCCCAGGCAAAACTCCCTGAAGTCTCTAAGGTAGCAAACTAGGAGTGGGGACATGACGAAGACGCCATCTTCTCTCAGTCTTCTCAGAGACTTTTCCTTCAGCAACTTAAAATGGGATTGACCTTTTCCATCTTCTTTATGGTAGCCAAAAGTGCCTCTAAGCTTGAAGAGTCCTGAAGGGGACTGAAAAAGGCTGTAACATTCCACCAATGAGGAAGTAGTTCCATACCAATAGATTCTGAAACAGGAATAACTGAAAAATAAATATGGTACCATGTAACCACTTTCTCCATCTGTAGTTGGCTTAGCCAAAGGAAAAGAATCATATAGTCGATAATTAGGCCTTTACATAAATCCTGTCCTTCTTAGTAGGGCTTGCCATAGCTTGAAGTCTACTAGTCTTCTACTTCAAGATTCCAAGGTAGTGTTTAGACTACAAGGAAGCAATAGATTAGATATTTAGTAGAGATGAACTTTAATGTAAGTGAACATAGCTCACTTGGGAGTGAGCTGAAAACTGGAAAGAATCCAACCCAGGAAAGTTCAATCAAAAAATCTATTCATAGGGGTGGCTCAATGGATTGAGAGCCAGATCTGGAGCTGAGAATCCTGGGTTCTAATCTGACCTTAGATGCTTCCTAGCTGTGTAACCCTGGGCCACTCATTTAGCCTCACTCTCACTCCCACCCCAGCTAACCCTTACCATTCTTCTACCTTGAAACCAACACAGTATTGATTCTAAGATAAAAGGTTAAGGTTTAAAGAAAATCATTCACCATAATTATAAAAGAAAGTAT
This sequence comes from Gracilinanus agilis, assembly GCF_016433145.1. NCBI lineage: Eukaryota > Metazoa > Chordata > Mammalia > Didelphimorphia > Didelphidae > Gracilinanus > Gracilinanus agilis. The sequence goes on from NC_058134.1 coordinate 28,949,873, forward strand.
TTATTTGTATATAAATGGCAGTTGAAACCATTGAGGTGATTACATGGTACAGAGCTTTGGTAAGAAAATTGAAATAAAATCTCTAATAGGATTAACAAGAAATTTCAAAAGGAAATTAGAGAAGCAAACAGACTAGTATTAGATCTTAGAACAGTGATTCCCAAAGTGGACGCCACCGCCCCCTGGTGGGTGCTGAAGCAATCCAGGAGAGTGGTGATGACCACAGGTGCATTTATCTTTCCTATTAATTGCTATTAAAATTTAAAAAAATTAGTTTCCAGGGAGCTAAGTAATATTTTTTCAGGAAAGGGGGCGGTAGGCCAAAAAAGTTTGGGAACCATTGCCTTAGAAGGTCAAGGTCAGAAAAAGGGTTTAGGAGTAAGTATAGTTAAAAATCATGGAAATGTTTGGGAAAATTAGGGAGGTTCAATAGCCTTCAATTTTGTTTCATTTATTATTATTATTCCTGTTGACTCCTTAGGAGCATAGGGCCGCAACCATCTCACACCAACGGACTCTGTTCTGGGCAACTTTCCCCAGCTGGGCCCATGGCATTCCGACTGTTTTTGTTTCATTTTCAGCAGATCTTTGCCAGGTCTGTTTTTGTCTTCCAACTTTCCTCCTCCCTGAAGGGTTCCAGCTCAATGCTTGTCTGGCTACGTTGTCTTCCGGCTTTCGTAGCGTATGTCCTATCCATCTCCACTTACGTTTCTTTATGTCCTGACTAATGGGGTACTGGATTGTTCTTTCCCAGAGACTAGCATTGGAGATCTTTTCAGGCCATCTGATGTTGGGCCAGGGGGTATAGCTCAGGGGTAGAGCATTTGTTTCATTACTCCTTCCAAATGCAACATATGCTTCAGGCAGGTCCCTTTAGAGAGACATAACTCCTGATTGCCTGAGAAACCTCTGAAACTATGATATTATATATATATATCCTACTTGAGAGAAATATGGCTTTGGATTGAGAGAAAGACTTGGGAAAGCCTGAAGTTTAAAAGATATCAGGCAAGAGAAAAAGGCACACATTTTGGAATGGCTAATAGAAACCCTGCAAGGCCTCAGATATGAAGAAACCTGACCTTCCAAAATGTTCCTCAATTGTCTCTTAGGGACTGCTAAGAATCATTCTTTCCTTGGTTGAACTGAGATTTATCTTGCTTTCAAATTGAAGAGTTCATTTATTTTTGTGCTTTCTATTCCACCTTAATCTGTCCAGATTCCCAGGTTTATTACTTCTTACTTGGGTTAATATCTTTGCTCCATATCTTTGATTATCTTTTGTCTTCTGTGCATCAAATATTAGTGGAAAAAAGCATAAGCAATAGCTTTAGAGCATTCAAGGAAAGTAGCTCTTATCCTTAGACCCTAAAGATTCATTGTAGTCCTGGATTATAGTAGATGATAGAATTCTAATCCACCAGCCTTCTTGGAGATAACTCAGCCAAGGACTTCCTCCTGACCCACCCAAAGGTGGAATTCACAATGTCCCTGGGAGATGTGAAGTGGGACATCCTAGATCTTATCTAAGTATATTCTCATTACTTTGATGAAAGGAGTTCATTAATTATTATGGTTTCATTTGGTGACATCATTGGGCAGAAAGTTGGATTAAATGAGGTCAGACTAAACATTCCAGGAAAGATAAGGGGCATGGAAACTGCTATACCATGAATCAGATTATTGTGATCAGATGATTGTGACCTTCAAAAAGGTGGTGGGGGCACCCATAGGGAGAGAGAATACAGAAAGAACTAGTGTATTTGTGAGAGAGGATTCTAAAAATTGTGAAGGATTTCTATGGGTCACTTTATTTATATACTGAATACATAAAGTTATACTCCTAAGAGGCAAAGTGCCTGGTACCAAGTTTTTTAGCTAGCAGTTGGTGCAAGAGAAAAGTTGGAAGTTTTTTTTTTTTTTTTTTTTGTTAACTAGAATTGAGTTCCAAAACATTTTACCTAAAAAGTGCAGGAGGAATTAAAGAAATTCCATTTTTCTGATTTCCTATCAGAACTCATTAATGATAAAATTTAGAGGGGGACTGTGAAATGGGAAAAAGGTAATAAAGTCTGCATCAAGATGAAAGAGAGGTGATGATCCAAGAGCAATGAATGGATGAAAAGGAGGATTTGCTGATTTACTTGGCCCCATTTTTATGTAGTGCTGCAACCAGACCTAATTACCAAATTAAAATTCACAATGCATTTATTCCATTCAGTGTTCATGGAGATTTTATTTTCAGATCTTTCCATAAAGAGGAGGGAAACTACCTGTCAGATCCGAAGAAAGTTGATGTTCCAGATGTAGAGACTAGCATGATGGATAGAATTAGGAATAGGAAAATCAGACAGGAATAAGAGATAAAGTCCATCTGATCAGAGTTGACACAGTCTAATGGAGGAATTGGCAATAAAATGAGAAGCTTGGTTTGTAGAAGATGATGGGAGATTTGAGACAGAAAGGTAGTATCAGCAGTGGCATTGTGTTCTTCCCTAAGAAAACTGGCTCTCATGGCAGGGATGCTGGGGATGACAAAGATTACAGTAATAATAAAGGATAGAAAATTTAGTCTAAGACTAGGGATTTGTTGTAGGAATAGAGATTCTTGTAATTTTGTGAAGAAAAAAAATGGTAGGATTTAAAGAATCAGGTATAAGATGGAAAGAAAAGTAAGATGCCAGAGACAGCAAAATTCAGTTTGCTGAGGTGTGGTGGTGACTAGCCTTCGTCAGGGGGCCTGAGTTTGAATCTCAACTCTGCTACTCACTGCTTCTGTGATGGGCAAATGCCAATGTTCATGGGATGCTTTTTCCTCATTTATAAAATAGATGATCCTCCAGCTTTCAATGCTGTAATTCATTCATTCAAGTAAAATTCAATTCAATTAATCTTATGTACCTCATTAAATAGAAAGTATTTATTCATAACCAAGCATTTAATATCAGGGTAAGACACTATGGACAGAAAAATAAGTCTCCATGCTAAAGAGTTGACAATATAAGTGGAAAGACAAGTCTCCACAGAACTATAATACACTTGCAAGAGAGCCAGGATTTCATCATTATAGGTGCTTCCTCCACAGAGGGACAACAAAATCCCTTCCCACCCCAAGAGATGGCTACTAGTTGCTACAGACTAATAAATAAATGAAGTTCTCCAAACTTAGCTAGGCTGGTCCTCAGATGACAGGGTCTTCCTGGCGAGGTGGGATTTAGCCAAGCCTGGACTCTAAGGCACACAGGCTTGGCAAACCTAACTTCTTTTTTCCTTTCACAGAGAAGCAGCAGAGTTAAAAATGGAGTAGATGCCACTGTTTCTGACTGGAGAGATGCTTCAAAAGATCCCTATTTAGCACTGCCCATAAGGAAGCTAAAGAGGTAGAACTGAAGGGGAGGACGCAGTATGGTCATTCAATGACATCTCTTTTCCCAAGCTGAATGATGCCATGATTAGATGAGGAGGTGACATGCTGGAAGAAGGGACAGGCACAAGGTTGAATGGGAGTAATCTTTTTTTTTCTTCTTTCACACATGTGGTATCAGGTCAGGATTTGGGGGCTTTGGAGGGTGCAGAATCGTGAGCCCAGAACACCCATCCGGAAAACTTTCCATCTATGCCCAGCAGCAGCTGCACTTTTATTTGGGAATTGCCTGGAACCCTAGGAGGTTCATTGATTTATTAGTCATATTCACACAGCTATTATGTGCTAGAGGTAAGATTTGAACTCATTGCTCTGATTCCAGGGCCAAATTATCCATTCTCTGTCCTGAACCCTATAATCACCCTCAAAAGAGGCAGAAGTCAACCTCATTTTACAGGTGAAGAACTGAGGCCCACCAAGGTTGTGATATGCTCCAGGGTCTGAAGGAGGATTCAAACTCAGGTCCTCATGCATCCAGCTCTCACCTCTCTCCACCACTCGCCTGTCTTGCCTAAAGCAAGACTGAGCAAGTCTCAGGGAGCTGGTGTTTTAGCCCATCAGCAACAGGGAGCCCCTAGAGCTCTTTGTTGTCTGGTGGGGCTTGGGCAGTGGGAGTCCTGTGCATGGAGCTGACCACTGAGCCCAGGACCCAGCAGAGAGAAGAAAGGAAGACAGGCCAGGAGCAGAATGAGGAGGAAGCAGAGGGTGGGGGAAGATTCGAAATGGGCTCAGGAGCTGGCTGGAGAGGAACTGTTTAGTTATAGGGCATTTCCACACTAAATAGGTGTGTGTGTGTGTGTGTGTGTGTGTGTGTGTGTGTGTTCCATATGACTTACATAGGTTGTTCCTACTTAGGTCTGGAAAGGACCTGAGTGCAAATCCCTCACTTCACAAAGGAGGAGACAGAGGGCCTGAGAGGCCCCCTCTTTGGCCAAGATCTCAGGGATGACAAGGAGCAAGGCCAGCCTCTGGCTGGAATGGAAGCTTTTCCAGGGCAGAACCAAGTCCCTTTTGTCTCTTCTGATCTGAGCTTTCGGACTGGCCCCAAAGAAGAGTTTCTCTGTAGTCTTGCAGCATTAGAAATGCCCATTTTACCAGGTCAGGAGTTCAAAATGAAAGTGGGGAAAAAAAGACAAAAAGCAAGTTACAGGTTTAGAGGGCGCCCGATTAGGGGCTGAAGATGACACTGTGCTCTCAGTGCAGGGAGATGAAGACGAAAGGGAAAGCCTTCCTTCCAGTTCTCTGAAGGAGACAACACATGACCATGGGGGGAGGGGGGACCCTGGTCCTTGGGCTGAGTTTTGAAGAGGATCCCGACTCCATAGAGGCAGCGATGAGGGGGGAGGGCCTGTGGAAAGGGAGAAGTCTCGGAATGTCGGGAGGCCCGGTGTGGCAGAACCGGAGCTGTGGGGAGGGGTGCCCTAGGGCGTCCTAGACAAGTCAGGGGCCAGCCTGGGACGGATTTTAGTCTAAACTCTAAAATGCCTGAGGAGTCTTAAGTGGCCCAAACATGGCCCAGGAGCCCCAAAGACAAAAATAAAAATAGTCACAGAAGCAGAGCCCCGAGACAGCTCTGAAATCCCAAATCTCCTCCCTCAGTCCATTTACGAATGAAGAAACCGAGGCACTCGGGGAGGGCGGGGTAGTGGCCATGACATGGCTACTCTGGTCCTCCGAAGCCCGGGTCCTGCCCTTGAAGAGGCTGTGCTGTGGGGGCGGGGGTGGGGGTAATTGCTAGGCCTCCCCCGCCCCGCTCTCCCGGGCTGCCAGCCCCTTCCTCGCCTTCTCCCGGGGCCACAGTCAGAGGGACCAGGTAGCCCTTCAAACCAGAAGGGACTTGGGGGGAATCTCGGGTAGTGCGCGGAGGGGCGGGGGGAGCAGGGAAGGACTGCCAGCCAGGGCGGCCGGCCCTCGGCCTTGGGAAGTGCTGGCCCGGGGAGGCCAGTGCCCTGGGGCCGGGTCAGCAGGCGAACGCGTGGGAGTACTAGGCCAGGGTCACGAAAGAGAAGAAGGTCCGGCTCCAGCTGACCTCGGGCGTGTCCGGGACGCACCCTCCCCACGCGGGTCCCCACCCGGAGCCCAGCGCGTGGCCGCAGTTCGCTCCGTCCCTCGGCGGGCGGGGCGGGCGCCTGCTCAGTGCAGGGGGGCGGGGGCCGAGGAGGAGGAGGAGGAGGAGGAGGAGGAAGAAGAGGAGGGGGGAGGGGAGGAGGAAGAGGAGTAATAACCCGAGCCGGAGCCGGAGCCGGAGCCAGAGCCGAGCGGGATGGCTGCAGCGGCCGCAGCCGCGCTGGGCCCCTCGGCGCCCTCCCTCTCCAGGGCCGTGTCGGAGCTCTGCCAGAACCCCCGCGAAACGTTCCTGGAGGCGTCCAAGCTGCTGCTCACCTACGCTGACAACATCCTGCGGTGAGACCCCCGCCGCTGGGGCGTGCCCACACGTGGCCACCCGCACGGGCAGACGGGGCTGCGGGGCGCGGGGCGCGGGGCACTGCGGCGGACGTGCCCCGCCCGAGTCCTAGGGCGCCCACCGGGCCGGGAGGGAGGCCGGGCACCGGCCGTGTTGGAGGGGGAGGAGGAGAATGGAAACCTCTCCAGGTCCGGGCTCCCCCCATCCCGGAGCGAGTTCTGTGCCTCCAAGGCTCCCAGGCCAGCCGTGGGCATTCCCGAAGTTGTCCCCGCAGTCCGGAGGGCTCGCCCGGCAGGCTCTGTGGGGCTTGGTTGGGGCTTTGCAGTCCTCTCGCCTTGGGTCAGGAAATGTGCAGAACAGTCCGGAGGACGGGCGGGGGGAGCGGGCGCTTTAAGCTGGCGCTGCGGGAGGCCGTCTGTCACGTCACCTTGGATAGGTCCTATTTGGCCCAGAAACACAGCCAGGGCCATTTGAGGGGGAGGGCGCTCGCCTTCCTTTAAGCCGCCCACCCCAGCTCCGGGAAGCAGTGACCTGCCATGGCACGGGGAGCTCACTCCCTGGAGCAGCCCAGCGGGCTTCCCACTCCTCTTTCCCCCGTCCTACTGCTGGAGGGAGAAGGGCTTGGGCTAGCGTCCACCCACCGGAGGAAAGGATCCGGCGTCAGTCTGAGAAGGCGGGCCCAACTCCCTGGACCGTGTGAGGTCATTCTAGCGGGCTCCTCTGCGGGCCTGCCTGTGCGGAGCGCCTCAGGGCACGCCAGGCCCCCTCCCCCAGCCTGGCAGGGCCCCCCCCCCTGCCGCGTTCCGGCCTGCTGGTGCTCCCCCCCCCC
>NC_058134.1:28961279-28997384 GCF_016433145.1 Gracilinanus agilis
CCCCCCCCCCGCCTGTCTGCCCCCTCAGCCCCAGCAGGACGTGTGTGCTTTGGGGTCCGAACAGGCCCCCCAGCCCCAAGGGACCAGCGATAACCTCTGCAGCTGTCAGGGCAGCCAACTGTTCTCTCCGGGAGGGGAGAGAGCTGGGCAGAAATGGCCACCTAATGACACGGGGAATGGTCTGGGAAACCCGACGGGCATGGAGAGATCCCCCTCCTGCTGCACTGCCTTTGAGACTCCCGCTAGTGTAGGATGCCAGGCTGCAGTCACCCCCACTTTATCCCTAAGCCTGGGATCTCCAGAGGGCACTGGTGGGGTGGGGAAGCCCGGCTTTTTCATTGTCTCAGCTGGCCCCAGACTCGAGGTCCTCTTGGCCTCTGCCCCCTGCACCCCCTTCTGAATCTGCCTGTGAGGCCAGTGCCCAGGAACACGCTGCCCAGCCAGGGTTCCAGCAGAGGTGCCAGGCCTCTCTGTTACAGAGAAGGCTCCCCCTGGGCAGCTCTCCTGAATGACTAACTGGCCTTCTCAGAGAGAACCCAACTCTTGGGGTGTCCAGGAGTTCTGGTGCTGAGTGGAAGCCTCCCCCTGGGGAGCTGAAGGAAGAGTCATTGAGCTGGAGGGAAAGGCGACCACCTAAATGGAGAGCCCCCTCCTTCTGCTGCCTTGCACCCCTGGACCCTGCAAGGAGGAGTCGAGCCTTTGCTGCCTCTCTGAATGAGCCAACCATCCCTGCACTGCAGCTTCCTCAGAGGTGTTCCAGGATCTCTTAGTCAGTGGTTCATCCATTTCCCCCTCTTAATCTGATGCATCCCTCCAGGTTCCCTCCTGAACCTCTGATTCCCTACCTTAGGGACCCGCATCCCTTTCTGTGCCTGCTTTCCCCATGAGAACAGAGGTTTCTTGAGATCAGCAACTGACTAGCATATTTGTGCCTATGTGCCAGTGCCTGGCATGTAGTAGGCATTAAATAAGTGACCCAGCCAGCTCTGGCTATTATTCCCTCTCATGGGTTTGTGGATCACCTTCGGAAACTCCAGCGTTACACAGAGGTCTCCAAATCTAAAATGGAAGAGTTGGAAGGGACTGTAGAAACTGTCTAGACCTGCCCCTCCGAGTAGGAAGGGTCCACACTATGGGAGAGCTCTGCCCTCCAGGCAGCTCTCGTGGTGAGGAAGTCTGTCCTGATGGGAAGCTCCAAGGTGTCCATCTCTGCAGTTTTCCCTGGTTTTGACCTTCGGAGCCAAACAGAAGTCTACCTGTCCTCCCATGATAGCCCTTAGATCCTCAGACTTCTTTTCTTCAAACCAAGCCATCTCATCTCTTCAGCCTTTTTTTAAACCCTTACCTTCTCTCTTAGAAGGAAGCCCCTTCCCACTTCTGGATGGCCTGCCAGCACCCTCCAACACAGCTTTCTGGTAGTGTTGCCAATATTCACCTCGTCTTCATGAAGACTCAAAACCCTGGATTCATCTTTGACTTTTCTCCCTCCCCCTGACTTCTAGCCCAGGGGTCGGCAACGTATGGCTCTTGAGCCATATCTGGCTCTTTTGAGGGCCAGATGTGGCTCTTTCTGCAGGAGCCATAAAGTCCATTTTTTTTCAGGCGCTGTTACAGGAGCAGCACTGTGAGCACTGTACAGCTCTCATGAAATTATATTTAAAAAAAAGTGGCGTTTATGGCTCTCACAGCCAAAAAGGTTGCCAACTCCTGTTCTGGAGGCTCGGATCGGTGGGCCAAGCCTGTAAAGTGTGCCTCAGCACCTCTCTCCATCTGTCCTCCTGCCACTGGCTGCTCTCATCCTCTCATCTCACTGTTCAGGCCCTCATCCACTCTGTTGTGATAGCCAGGTCCTAATTGGTCTTTCTACCTCCCATGGCTTTATTCATTCTCTGAATAGCTACCAGAATACCTTTCCAAAGGCTCAATACTGATCATTTTACTTCCCTGTCCAAGTACTTCCAGGGACTCCCTACCCTCTCTGGTATGACGTGGTATGACGTGCACATTCTTTACTCTAGCATTTAAGACTCTTTAAAGTCTGATTCCAATTTGCCTGTGTTTCCAGTCCTGATTCCTCTGACTCTGACTTCCAGCTCTGCATCTCCATTTGGTTCTAAGATTTTTCACCTAGTTTTCCCACCAGCAATTATCACAACGTGGTCCAAGCTCAACTTCTTTGTAAATCTGTCCCTCCCTCTGACTGCAGCACAATTCATGAAATGGGCTTCCATCTCACAAATTCAGGATCTCCAGGTTCCGCTTGACTTTTCCCTCCCTTTCTTCTCATGCCCACTTAGCTGCTAAGTTCTCTGGATTCTGTCTCTCTCACCCTAAACCCCTCTCTACCCACAACCACTGCCCTAGTTGGGGTTTCCCTTTACCAGGTGCTTCCTGACAATGTTTTCCACCTCCACTCCAGCCTTCTTTCTGCTGCCACTAGCATAGTAGTGCCCTCACTAAGCAAGATCCTGACGGGTACACTCCTGAAATTACTTTATATTTACCTTGTATATACTTTACAGTTACTTAGGCACCTATATGTTGTTTTCTCCCAAAGAATCTTCAGTTTTTGAAGCCAGGGACAGTTTTCTTCTTGTCTTTGTATCACCAGCATGTCCTACAGAGGTTGACACATGGTGTTTAATAAAAGTTTGTAAATTAACTTTATCATTTATGATATGCTTTGGTTGATGTTATTTTTTTCTGCTTATTTTTCTCTGCATATTTTTCACAGGGATCTCTCTAGTTTTCTCTAAATTTGTTTTGCTTGTCATTTATTACTGTACAACAATATTCCATTACATTCATATTGCCATAGTTTTTTCAGTCATTTAACAGGTGATGAGTCCCCATTTTTTCCTTTATTATTTCCTTCCACAGAAACCATTCTCTGCTGTGAATATTTGGAGTCTCTGTTGGACCTTTGTTTCTGGCTTTTATCATCATATGCTTATAAGTAGGAATATGCTTGGGAGTAGCATCTTTGAATCAAAGTATGAATAGTTTAATCATTTTTCTTTCGTAATTCCAAATTGATGTTTCAAATGACTGGACCACTTTATAGCCTGAACAGCAGTCCATCAGAATGCATGGTCTCTCCCAGACTCTACAGCACTAATTGCTGCCATCTTTTGTCATCTTTGCACCACGAGGCAAAAATTTCATGATTCTTTTAATGCACATTATTCTTACTAATAGAGGTTTTGAGAATGTTTTCATGTAGTCACTTAGAATTTTTGATTCTTATTTGAAAACTTTTCATATCCTTGAGCACTTATTTTGTGAAGCTTGGCTCATAGGGTTATAAATACACTCCCTCTCCAACCTCACCATTCAGAATCTTTATTTGTCTCCACAACTCAGCCATCTCCTCCACGTGACCTTATATTGACTTCCTCAGCTGAAAGCATTCCCTACCTCCTCAAATATTCCTAGAGCATATTGTCTGAATTTCTTCTTTGCACCCAAACCTTTTGTCTTATATTGTTTGTGTACATAGCGTGTCCTTCCTTGAAAGCATCTTGCCTCCAGGTACCATATACTTGTTGAATGGAATGGGAATATATGTTGGGCTTGGAGGAATCTTATTCAATCAGTCAAGTAATATAAAGTGAATAAATAAAAGTTAAATACGAATAGTTAGGGAGCACACTAGCAGAGGGGTGGGGGGGCATGAGGAAGGATTTCCTGTTCTTGAACTACCTCAAGAAGGAGGAAAAAATGTGTAAGGCAGAGGAGAGGAGAGGGGAGCACACACACCTGGTAGGGGGACTGAGCATCTATGTATGATTAACTAAGGCACTCATTGTGGGCAGACTGGAGAGCAATAGGAACCATGTATAGTACTTTAAAAGCTTGGATTTGGACCTAGAAATGAAAGAGAGCCCCAGGATTTTATTGTGTTGGGGAGGGACTTGGTAGGTAAGACCTGGGCTCTTAAAATCACTTGGCCCATGGCCTGGAGTGGGAGGAGACTTTGCAGTAAGGGACTGAGTCTTCTAGGTGAAGGGTGATGAAAGCCAGAACGGAGATGATGAAAAATGGCTGTGTGAGACAGGAGGGAGAAATGCAAACATTTGGCAGCTAATTGGCCATGTATGGGGAGGGAAAGTCAGGAGAGGAGAAAAATGCACAAGTTACAAAACCTGGGAAATGAAAACAGTGATTGTGCCTCTGACAGAAGCGGGGAAGTTTGGGGGAAAAAAAAGGGCTGGCTTTGGGGGAAAATAGATTGTGTTTTGGGCATTTTAAATTTGAGGTGCTTCCAGCACATCCAATTTGCAATATCCTCAGTGCCGCTGATGGTGTAGGATTCAAATGCTGGGGAGAGACCTATTGTATATATTAATCTGAGGCTTTGGCTTTGAGATGGTAATTAATGATGAGGTCCCTAAGGACCTAAGGGGGGAGAGAAAGAAAAGAGAAGGGCTGTCAGCTAGTCCAACTCCTTCCTGTTACAGAGGAGACTTGCCTACTAAGTCACATAGTAAGTGACCTCACAATTCAAGGTCTGGTCCTCAGATTCAGAATTCATTGTTCCTTCCTTTGTACCACAATGGGAATGACGGTTCTGGGAGTCATCTCAATTAATACAAGATTACCAGGGGAGAGAATGTTGAGAGAGAAAAGGAGTTTTCAGAACCTCAAAGGACTCTGCATTAAGAGGCTGAAAAGAGGATAAAAAAACCAGAGGAGCAATAATGAAAAGGGATAGAAGGAAATCCAGAAGAATGTGGCATTCAGAAATAATTTTCAGAAGAGCATTTAAAGGAGATGATCATCAGCATGCCAGATAGCTGCAGAGAAATCAAGGAGGTCAGAAAATTAAAATGGCCGTTGAATCTGGTGATGAAGAGGTGACCTTGGACTGAACGGTTTGAGTATAGAGTCGTGTAAGTGGAGACCCATAAAGGATGAAGCAAAAGGCACTTGTATTAAGAGGTATCAGGCCTGGAAGGCTTCGTGTAGAAGATGGAAGTTTAGTTGGGCTTGAAGAAAGCCAGGGAAGCCAGGAGGCAGAGATGAGGAAGAGGAGGAGCAAGAAGAGGAAGAGATTTCCAGGTATAGGAATGAGTCAGTAAAAGTTTGCCATTGGGAAAGTCAAATGGAGGATTTTATATTTGGTCTTGAAGGGGATCGGGAGACCCTGGAACATTAATGGGAGAATAGTGTGGTCAGATCTATTCTTTAAGACAATCACTTTGGTAGATGGATAGAAGGTGGAAAATCCAGAGTGGGGAGAGGGTTGGGAGCCTGTTGGAATCATCCATTCCCAAGTTTTCAGCATCAGAAGAGAGGAAGGAACCTATTTAGGGAGTGTTATGAAGGCAGTATTGACAGACCTGGGTAATCTATTTAATATGAGGAGTGAGGTTGAGTTGAGGATGATGCCTAGTTGGGAGCCTAAAGGGCTAGGAGTCTAGTGCCAAAATGGCGCTAGAAATGCTTCTGAATTACCGGGTGGGAAAGTATGACCCCCTGCAACATGTTTTTCAGACACTCATGAGAGAAGAAAGTGGAAAAAACTACTACCTTGTTATAGTTAATAAGTCTGTGGAGTTGGTTATTGTTGAGTTGTTTGCAGTGGGATTTGACTCTTCATGACTCCATGTGGGAATTTTTTTGGGAAAAAGATACTGGAGTAGTTTGACATTTCTTACTCATCTCATTTTCCTAATGAGAAAACTGAGGAAAATAGGATTAAATGACTTGTCCTGGGTCACACAGGTATTAAGTATCTGAGGCTGGTTTTGAAGCCTGAAAAATGAGTCTTCCTCACTCTGGGCCTGGTACTCTATCCACTGTGCCACCTTCCTGCCCTGAAGTATATATCTACTTTTAATAACAAATTACTGTATACAACTATTTCTTATAGAAAACTCTTCTTTGTATGTTGAAATACTTGTCTTAAATTATTTATGATTAAATTTATGGTTAAATTCACTATAAAATAGTTTATTTTTATTACTTATTTATATGTGGTTAAGATATTAGAATGGTAGTCATTACAGGTGCATAGATTAAGATAACTTAGGGACCTTCTAGTCTTACATTCTATAAGGAATGTAAATAAAGAAGCTAGAATCCAGAGGAAAGAAGCAACTTGCAAAAGATCAAATTGATAGTAATGCAAAGAATTCAAACCAGGCTCCTTTCTCTGACTCTCTTCTACATCCACTGTCTCTTCTTCCTTGAATATTGGTGATTCTAAGAATAGAGATGATGGAGGTAAAGATGGTCATGAGACAGAAAACATTAAGAAAGTAGGGACCTAGTTTCTTAAAAGTCGGAAAGGATGGGGAAAGAATGATATAAATGGATTACATATGTTGCTTTAAAAAATTGTTTATTTATTTTTACATTACTGTCACCTTCCAAGTGATTCAGTCCCATCAGAATACTCCTTTGTATTAGCAAGTATGGCAAAACTAAACAAATAATCCATGTCTGAAAATGCTTGCCTCAATCCACACCAATTCCATGGGTTTTGCCAACAATTGGGTGGCATTTTTCTGTCAGTTCTTTTAAGCAGAGGTATCAAACCCTCTGCCTGGCCTGAACCAAATTAAAATGTGATTGAGAATGTTTTAACAAAATAAAAACTTTAAATATAATATAGATGATGTTACTTTGTGGTTTTCTAAGTCAGTTTGGCCACAGAGATGTTCTATTTAAGTCTGACAACACTTGCTTAGATTAGATCACTGCACTGATCATAATTCTAAAGCCTTTTCCTATACCTTATTATATTCAAAATATAAATTATTTCTTGGTTCTTCTTAGGCCGTACATCAGTTTATACACTCTTCCCAAGTTTGCCCTATTTATCATTTCCTACAGGGCAGTAGCGTTTCTTTCCATTAACATACTACAGTTTATGAGGCCATTCCCCAATCCATGGGGGACCATTTTGATTTCCAACTCATTGATGCTATAAATATTTGTAAACACAAGACCTTTCTCTTTGTGTGACTTTTTAAAGAGGGTGGACATGAATGAGCCCTCCTTAAGAGAGCGGATGTGTTGACATTGCCTTCCCACAGTTTTCTTTCAGCCCTCTTCACCCAATCTTTTCTGTTCTGAATCTTGTTCTTTAGTGGTCCTGCCAAGATTTGAGAAGGGGAGCCTGAGCAGCTGTAGAATAGGACCCAGAGAAATTAATGTCTGGAGTGAAAATGATGAGAATTTTACTTGGGGGAGGGAGTGATTTAGTGCATCTTAGAATATGTTGGAGAACAGAAGGAAAGCCAGGAAGAGCCTGTCAGGCAGCCCGTATTTGGGGGGATCAGAGAAGGGACAGAACCCCTCCTCTGATTGGATATGGAAGCATATTAACCAGTAACCAGAAGAAGGCAGAGCTGCTCAGCTTCCTCTGTTTCTGTTTTTTTTTTTTTTCTTTTTTTTTTCTGGCAAGCTCAATGACGCTTGGACTGGAAAGAAAAGAATGTAAATAGCTAACAAGAAGTAAACACCCAAGATAAGTATGGAGATAGTAAGAAATTATTTAGCTGGCCTTAATGATTTCAAATCACCAGACCTTGATTCCCATCATTTTCAAGTAATGAAAGAATTAACCCATATGACTAGTGAGCTGCTGCCAGGAGTCACTGAAATGTAGAGAATGGAAAACTTGGATCTTGGAGGATCAGTTGAGGAAAAATAGAATATGAAGCCTGAAAAACTGAATATTGAATCACATTTTGAATAGCAATGTGATGGCTATTTGCAGATGTGTAAGAGAAATTTGATTTTGTTCTGTTTTGCCCTAGAGCAGTGATTCCCAAAGTGGGCGCCATCGCCCCCTGGTGGGTGCTGCAGTGATCCAGGGGAGCAGTGATGGCCACAGGTGCATTTATCTTTCCTATTAATTGCTATTAAAATTAAAAAAATTAATTTCCGGGGGCTAAGTCATATTTTTTTCTGGAAAGGGGTCGGTAGGCCAAAAAAATTTGGGAACCACTGCTTTAGAGAGAACTCTGGGTAGTGGTTGCAAAGAGGTCTAACAGACTTGATAGAAAGCTGCAGGAGCTAATAATTGGTAGAGTTACCACAAAGGGATGGGGCTGCCTCAGGAGGTCCTGAGGTTCTCCAAAGTCCTCCTAGGTCTCCAATGAAAAGATGGATGACCAATGATGGTTGGGGTCCTGGATGGCTTCTGAGCTCTAATTCTGAGATTTATTCTGTGAAGCAAAAAGGTAATGGAAGTTGGAGTGTTGAATAGGGATCAAGATACATAATGTTGGGTATTGTGACTTTAATGATGGAAGATAGCGGGGAGTAGCAGGACCACAAGAACTGGAATCAGAGGAATTGGGTCTGAATTTTCAGTGGTGAAGCTTATCCCCTTTGTGATATTGGACAAATCAGACATTTCTGTTATTCAATGTAAGATTAATTTGTAGGATTGAAGAGTTAGAGCTGGAAGGGACCTTAAAGGGCTTTAGATGAAGTCCCTCATTTCACAGAGAAGGAAATTGAAGGCCAGAGGACCTGTCCAGAGAGCCATGGTCAATAAGCCCAGTTCTTCCTCCTGGCCTCCTCACCAGTGATGATGCCCAACTCAAAAAAACAGGGTCATTAAATCTAGAAGGGGCAGCTATGTGATGCAGTGGATAGAGCACCAGGCCTGGATTTGGGAAGACATCTCCCCAAGTTCAAATTTGGCCTCAAACTCTCGCTGGGTGACCCTGGACAAGGCACATAGTCCTGTTGGCCTCAATTTCCTCATCTGGAGAATGAGCTGGAGGAGGAAATGGCAAATGGTTCCAGTATCTTCTCCAAGAAAACCACAAGTGGGGTGTCATAAAGAGTCCCACCTGACTGAAACAACTCAATGAGTTTAGATAGGGGTTCCAGCAACTTCTTGTTGACTTAGAAAAACACCTGTTAACATTATCTGTGTTCTGTTGTATTTTTATTTGGGACTTACTGTTATTTCCCAGTAACATTTTACTCCATCTCAGGCCGCATTGTGGGTGATTGATAACTCAGCACTTCCTCCTGCCCTTTGGAGCTGAGCTAGAGGGCTTCTGGGGTCCTTCTTACCTTCCTTCTGAAACCCCTCATTTGTGGCTAATAAACTTCTTTGCCCTAGAACCCTTCGTCTCTCAATGGTTTTCCACTTGTCTTTGTACCCCAACATGAGGCCATGTACATAGTAAACATCTAACGAGGGCTTGTCAGATGATGAAATGAATCTTTGTTCCTCTGTAAACTGGAAAGAGCTTTGAATTTGACCAAGAAGGTCATGATAATAAAAGGAGAGTTATAGTTGAATGCAGAATAAAAATAATATTCTAAGGAGGAAAAGACATGGCAAACTTTTTTTTTTAAACCCTCACCTTCCGCCTTGGAGTCAATACTGTGTATTGGCTCCTAGGCAGAAGAGCGGTAAGGGTAGGCAATGGGGGTCAAGTGACTTGCCCAGGGTCACACAGCTGGGAAGTGTCTGAAGCCAGATTTGAACCCAGGACCTCCCATCTCTAGGCCTGGCTCTCCATCCACTGAGCTACCCAGCTGTCCCTGATGGCAAACTTTTAAATTCCACTTATTTTTTTCCAGCACAGAACTGCAGGATAGGTGGAATAGGTGAGAACTGTTTAGGCTGGACTAGCCCCTCAGTTTAGAAAGGGGAACGAAATCAGACAGCCCTGGTCCATCTTGACAGAAGCTGCTCTCTGTGGCCCCAGCAGAGGAGGAAAGATCTTCAGCTAGGGATACAGGACTTATGGAGCCTTTGTGATGCCTATGGTAGTCTACTAGCCATGAGCTATATTCTGTGGCCTTTTATCCTCCTTTTAACCTTACCTGGCATAGAACCAGACCACTGCACTCCAGCCCAGCCATACCCAAAGTGCTAACCCCTGTGCCCCTTTGCTCCCTGGCTTTCTGGTTCCTTTGAATGTATTATCTTCCCCATTAGAATGTAAGCTCCTTGAGGACAGGGACTATCTTAACTTGTTGGTATCGTATCCCCATTGGTTGACCCAATGCCTAGCGCACAGAAGTGCTTTTAATGCTTTTCATTCAGTTTTAAAGACAGTTTAATTGTCTTTCAGGAAAAAGAGCTAATCCATCCCCATGGCAAAAAACTGGTAATATTTCTCCTACCATAACAAGAGTTGTGGTGGCCAGGTTAAAAATGATAGCTCACGATGCTGGGGGAAAGAAAAGGCCAGTCTGGGTTACGGAATAGGGCGCTTAACTGCCAGAGAACATGAAGGGTAGAAATGAGGAGTAAACCACTTTCCAGGTGCCTTTTATTTAGGGATAAATATTGCTTATACCCAGTACAGAGGGCAGCCAGGGATCTATTATTGCTGTACTTTTAAGAATTGGTCACACTTCAGGTGCTATTACCCCCAGGAAAATTTCCCTGTTCCTTCCTGGTGGGAATGCCTCCTCTTCCTCCTATATATGTGTGATGCTGTGCCTCCCAGGCAGAAGGTGACCAGAGATTGTCGTCTTGGTCTAGGCCAGGGACCTAGAATGCTTTCAGAAGGAACCTAGAAAGGGCTGTTGAGAAGATGAAATCTTGGTCCCAAAATGGAAAGCAGACGCAGGTTGTCCTTTCCTGCCTGCTGCTGAATGTAGGCAAGAGCTTCAAATTTGGGAAGTGAACAGCTGGTTAGGGGGATGATATCCAAGAACAATTTGGACTTCTGCACTGGGGCTTAAAACACGAGAATGATGATAGGCTTTGGCTCAGAGGGAGAGCACACCTGTAGAGGAGTGTTGAAATAAATGTGTGTCTAGACTCTGGTATTACGAATCTAATAAGAGAGTTCTAAACTAAAAATTCAGAAGGAAGTAGACCATCAGGCCAGGTCAGAGAGTAGCCACAACCACAGGAAGAAAAATGGCGGTCAAGATGAATCCAAGAAAGGACCAGCAACAAAACCCCATGGCCCTAGATGTTTATGCACAAGTGTATGTAAGGTAAGGGGAACAAGCAAGATCTACCAGAGATCCTAATTCAGAGAGGCAAATTTAACCCAAAAAATCTCCTCTAAGACTTGATGGGATGAACCTTGTGTCAAATATATGCCATGGGAAGGTCTAATTTAGTAGGCACAGAACAGCATTGTATACTAATAGAAATTTATTTGAGGAAATCCAGAGGTGGCAAGAGGCGACTAGAGGGATTGGGCATGGCAGTGAAGCCTTTGGGCAAAAAACCAATAGAGGGAGAAGTGAAGATCATGTTCAGGGAGTATATTATAGACCACCAAGATAAAAGTAGGAAATAGGGACACAAATTAGGAATTCTGGAACAGAAATGTGACATAGAAGTGATGGGAGACTTCTGTCTTTTCTCCTTGAAGTTTGGCCTGTGGCTCAAAGCAGAGCAACTAATAAATTATGGCTTTTAATGATAGTTATAATTTATCCTTCAGAAGCTATGAAAGGGCTTCACTTTGTTCTGACCAAAACAGGAGAAATTGGTTCTGGAGATTGAAATGAAGCTGACATTTTGGGGAGAAGGAACTCTTCTGTCTTAAAATGTGTGGTACAGAAAGAGAAGAAAAGCAGGAATTAGTTTAGTGGGCCCCATGCCTGGGTGGGCAGGAAGCACCTACTGTGTGCCAGGCATTGTGCGAGGCACCAGGGATACAAAGACAGAATGAGAATCTTCGTTCTCAAGAAGTTTACATTCTCTTGGGAACGATAACATCTGTTATCGTTCATTTGTTTGATGTGTCCGACTCTCTGTGACCCCATTTGGGTTTTCCCAGTGAAGATACTGGAGGGTGGTTTGCCATTTCCTTCTCCACTTCATTTTCCAGAAGGAATAACTGAGGCAAATAAAGTTAAGTGATTTGCTCAAGGTCACATAGCTAGTGTCAGAGGCCAGATTTGAACTTAGGTCTTTCTGACTCCAAGCCTGTTATCCTCCCTATGGGAGAGCTCAGTGTAGTCTGTTATTGTGCCCCAGGGTGGACTGTTTCATTGCTGATAGAAGGAGAGTAAGTCATGGAGACAGGATTGTTTTATAGTTGGATATTTCTGTTCATTGGAGGTTAAAAAGGAGTTTGGGGGCAAACATCCCAGTCCATCTTCCTCCTGAAAAAGGCTTGTGGGGAGAGGGCCGACCTCCCCGGGGTTCTCATTCTCTCGCCTCATCGCCCTTGTGTGGAGCCAGGGTCCTCGGCTCAAGGTCAGGCCTCATCATAGCCTCATGGGCCTTGTCGTGGCCTCACAGGCTTTGTTGTGGCCTTACAGACCTCGTTGTGGGCTCACGGGTCTCATGGCCTCATGGGCCTTGTCGTGGCCTCACGGACCTCGTTGTTACCTCATGGGTCTCATGGCCTCATGAGCCTCATTGTGGCCTTATGGGCCTTGTTGTGGCCTCACAGACCTCGTCGTGGCCTCACGGACCTCGTTGTTGACCTCATGGGTCTCATGGCCTCACGGGCCTCATCAGCACACAGAGCCTTCCTAAGGCTCAGGTGGTTTCTCACATCTTCCTGGGAAGCCAAGATTCCTATTTTATTCTAAAGGCAGTGGGGAGTGCTGGAACATTGGGGCAGGGGGGACGTAGGCCTGGCACTGGGAAGATCGTTTTGTCAATGAAGCAGAGAGCCCAGCCAGGAGGCTTTTATGGTAGACCAGGCCCGAGGGGGAATGTCCCAAAATGAGGCGAGTGCCTCAGAATACGCTTCTTTATCTCATCCTGTGAAAAAAACTTTCTTGGAGACAGCTGGGTGGTGCAGTGGATAGAGTTAAGCCTGGAGCCAGGAAGTCCTGGGTTCAAATCTGGCTTCAGATACTTCCTGGCTGTGTGACTGGACAAGTCACTTAACCCCCATTGCCTAGCCCTTACCACTCTTCTGCCTTGGACCCAATACATAACAGCATAGATTCTGAGGCAAAAGGTAAGAGGATTTTTTAGTTGGGTTTTAATATTTTTATTTTTTAAAAAAAATTTTGGGATGGGGGTGGTGGTAGAAAAGAGGAGAAGGGAAGAATCACCATTTCTGGAAATACTCATCAAGTGAATTGTCTAGTGGAGAAAAATGAAAATGTTGTTTGTGTTTTGGAGGTTTTAAGGCCCTTTCTTTTGGTCTTAATATCAGTTCTGAGAAGTAAGAGCTGGGTAGTCAGGGTTAATGACTTGACCAGGATCACACAGCTAGGAAGTGTCTGAGGCAAGATTTGCATTGATTGCAGGTTTTTTGGTTGGCTTGTTTTTTTGTTTTTTTGTTTTTTAAATTTACCTTCTATCTTAGAATTGATACAAGTATTGCTTCCAGGGTAGAAGAACAGTCAGGACTGGGCAATGTGGGGATTAAGTGACTTGCCCAGGGTCACCTTGCTAGAGGGTATCTGATGCCAGATTCAAACCCAAGACTTCCTGACTCCAAGCCTGACTCTATCCCCTGAGCTACCCAGCTACCCTGAATTGAGTGTTTTAAAGGAGTTTGTGGCCCATTTCTTCAGTACTGTGAGAGACTGTAAATGAAAGAATTTGGGCTGTGAGAGTACGGAGCTGGCGCTCTCTTCCCTGTCACTGGTTCACAAACAACAGTGGCTGCACCGCGGTCAGGGCCAGGGAGTCTGCGTGGGTTTGACTCGTCCGTCCATCATGGAGGCCTCTCTGGTCGGTTGGGGTCAGGCAGGGGTACCCCAGAGAGGGCTGTAAGACAGACAGGACTTTTGATGAGAAGCCAGTGACGATGCGGCGGACCCGTGTGCATCCTTCCCCCGTGGCGGACCCTCAGCTCATCTTCTGTCCCCCTTGTGGCTCTTTAGACTTCTCCGGGGCTTCTGTTTGGGTCAGTCCTGCAGAGCTTCCCTTCTCCACGTGGGGGCCGCCATGTTGTTTGTCTGCTCTGGAGGTCCCCAAGTGCCCTCCGGCCCCTCAGAGTCCCTCTTTAGAGAGGATCCAAGATCCGATAGGAAGGGCTGCCTTCCCCCTGCTGGGACACCCCCAGAAAGGAGGCCAGAAAGTGGACGGTGCCGGCGAGCCTGTGGAAGTGACCTCTTTGTCGTCTCGTTTCTCTCTCGCCAGAAACCCCGATGATGAGAAGTACAGATCCATCCGGATCGGCAACGCGGCCTTTTCCACCAGGCTTCTGCCCGTCCGAGGAGCCGTCGAATGCTTGTTTGAAATGGGCTTTGAAGAAGTGAGTATCTGCTGCCCCCTCGGAGCGCGCCTCATCCCTTAGGGGTGCTGCCAGGCTCATTCCCCGGGCATGGCTGCTCTCTCTGACCGGCTCGAACCCTCCCAACATCGCTGGGGTCTGGCTTTGAGGCCACTTACCAGGCCCACCGTCTCCATCTCTCCATGCAGGGTCAGTGATAGGAAGGAAAGAAGGGAGGGAGGGAGGAAGGAAGGGAGGGAGGCAGAGAGGGATGAAGGAAAGAAGGAAGGATGGACGGAAGGAAGGAGAGAAGGAAGGAAGGAATAGAGGAAGGGAGGAAGGAAGGAAGAAAGGAGAGAGAGAGAGGGAAGGGAGCGAGGGAGGAAGGAGGAAAGGAGGGAAGGAAGGAGGGAAGGAGTGAAGGGAAGGACAGACAAGATCTGGGCTCAGGCTCTCAGACCCAAAGTCCATTGTTCTGTCCAGTGCCTTTCTATATTGTTTGGGGGAATGCTAGAGTTGGTGACTTGTTTCCCCCAAATGAGAGTGGAATGGGGATGTTTTCACAGCTTATCAAAAGGCTTTTTTTGACTAATCCTCACAAAAGATATTTTTAAAAAGCTATTTACATAGAATGGCTAGAGATGGGAGGTCCTGGGTTCAAATGTGACTGTAGACACTTGCTAGCTGTGTGAGCCTGGGGAAGTCACTTGTTCTTTGTCTACCTTAGTTTCCTGAACTGTAAAATGGACACGATAGCAGCCCCCGTAGCTCCCGGTGTGGCAGTGGTTGGGAGGTGCCGGGCGCACAGGCAGGGTGACGCGCCAGTTTGCTGCTCTCGGGCGCCCTGAGCTTTGCAGAGCGAGGGATGACTTTCTGTGTCTCCTGCTTCTCAGGGAGAGACGCATCTTGTGTTTCCCAAGAAGGCTTCGGTGGAGCAGCTCCAGAAGATCCGCGACCTCATCGCCGCCGAGAGAAGCAGCCGATTGAGTGACTCGAATAAGACCCACAAAGTGGATTCATCCATGAGAGGCACGAGCGAGGCGCAGCCTGTGACGTCGCAGCCTTCGGGCCCCCCCGAGCAAGCTCTGAGCCCCAGCAAAGGCCAGCTCCAGGCCGCAGCCCCCCCCTCTGCGCAGACGGTAATTCTGGTCCTGCGTCCCCGTGTTAGCGATTGGATAGAGCGAGGCCGCCGTTCAGAAGCCTTTCCCACGCGGTGCCCCTTCTCCTTGGGGCTTGCCCTCCCCACAGAGGGAACGCTCCCTAATTCCCTTTACCACAGTTAGATGACGGCCACCTTTGTCTTGGAATTCCAAAAAATGTTCTCTTTTCTTTCTTGATATTTGTACCTTATGTCAGTGATTTATTACAGCAATGAGACACGAGCGCATTTATAGCGTTCCCTGAATCCTGCTTCTTTTTTTATTTAAAGTAGTTATTCTTAAACTGTCTACCCAGTAAAAGTGATTGTGAGGGATCCAGCTTTTTGGATGACTCAAATATATTTATAAACAAGGAAATACCTTTTTTTTTTTTTTTTTAAATTTTTTAAACCCTTAACTTCTGTGTA
Source organism: Gracilinanus agilis (assembly GCF_016433145.1). Taxonomy (NCBI): domain Eukaryota; kingdom Metazoa; phylum Chordata; class Mammalia; order Didelphimorphia; family Didelphidae; genus Gracilinanus; species Gracilinanus agilis. The sequence continues at coordinate 28,976,931 of NC_058134.1, forward strand.
TTGACTTATAGGTGGAAGAGTGGTGGGCAATGGGGGTCAAGTGACTTGCCCAGGGTCACACAGCTGGGAAGTGTCTGAGGCCGGATTTGAACCTAAGACCTCCTGTCTCTAGGCCTGGCTCTCAATCCACTGAGCTACCCAGCTGCCCCCGGAAATACCTTTTGTAGACAGAATAAAATGACAAATTTCACACAGGTTACTCTTTTAAAAATTGGTGCTGTTTTGCATAATAAAATATAAGTTTATTTAAAAGTATTATCAAATCCATAATAACTATGTCATATTTCTCAAAGAAGAGTAATAATAGTATCAAGGACTCGGAAATTTTTTTTGATAATCATAAAATCTTCATATTCAAAAATTTATTTTCATTGATTTATGTGTATACCTGTTAGCCTAAATCCACGGGACAAATGGGTGCTTGACCTAAAATCAGTCAGTGAGAGCCTGGCAGAGCATTCGGAGAAGGTCGATCTGGCTCATCATCGTAATGATTTAGAATAATAATGAATGATTCACTTCTTTAGCCGGCCAGCTTTTGCTTTTTCAGTCGTTATCCATTACCTGATAGGCCTCCTTCAGAGTAAAACTGCCGTGCTCTGATGATGGATGTTCTTGTGACCCAGAGCTAGAGATACACACAGTGACAGACTAGAATTCGAGGCCCATCTCTTACCTCCTCCAGGGGACTCGACCCTTAATTTAGTCAAAAATCCATCCACTCTTTACAGACTTCCCACTCCATGGAAGATGTGGCCTTCCATGTGAACATCTTCCTTATTGTCAGAAAATTCTTTCTTCTTTTCTGACACATTTCTGTCTCTAGTCAGCCTAAACCCTCAGTCTCTTGTTCTTTAAGAAAAAGTAGGTTTTACTAGTCTCTCTTTAGGAGCTCTTTACATGAGGCATTAAATTATTCATTCTTTTCTTCATGCTGAATAATTTTAGAACTTCCAACCTTTCCTCCCCTTTCAGGGTCACATAACTCTTTTTCTGTTCCTGGAAAGTTCCAAGCTACTCCTTGAAAGAACTTAAAAGCACAAAGATATTTGATTTCTTTCCCTCTTATCTCCTTATTAGGGGAAAAAAAAGAAAAACAAAACCTTTCGACAAATATATGTAGTTTAGCAAAACGAATTCTATTAGCCATATCCCCAAACTGTGTGTCTCATTCTTTACCTTGAACCCACTGCCTTTCTGTAGCATTCTTCTTCACTGGTCCTCTGGTGTCATAGTTTTTTAAAGTTCTTTGTCTTTATAATATGATGACTATAAAAATGATTGCAGCTCTGCTCTTTGGATCCTGCATCAGTTCTTACAGTCCTCCAGGTTTCTCTGAATCCGTCCCTTTTGTGATTTCTTTCAGCACAGTAGGATTCCATTCCATTCCCCATGTCTTCTGATGTATTACCTCTTTTTTACATCTCCTCTTTGCTAGCTAAAAGAATCATAGACCTAGTCATTCCTGCTCACGAAAGGGAATTTAGTCCCATGTCACTGAGACTGAGGAAGAAGGGGCTGCAGATTTACGTGCTTTCTTGGCATTTTAACTCCCTAATTATATTCTTGTTAAAAAATGTTTCTCCTTTTAGGACTTTCTACTTCAACTCTTTATATTACCTTATAGTTTACTATAAGATTTCTTAAAGAAGAATTTCAATTTTAAAGAAACTTGTATTACTCTTTAAATTTTTTTAATTACTCATTTGATGTTTATAGTGTCCAATTTCTTAGAAGCTTTGAGCATTTATAGAAATACCTCATAACCATCATTCTTTTTAAAAAATGAGGACCTGTTTACCTGGAATAACATTTTTGTTGCTATTGTTTTGGTTTAGAGGATATATTTACTGAATTTGTTTTCAGTAAATATGTTTTACTGAACATTTTTTTAACCCTCCTTTCATATTTCATTTCAAATATCTTATCAGTTAGCATTGTGGTATTGTTTTGGAGTCATGCCAACCACCACTATGTTGTTAAACAAAATTCTGATTTCAGAAATAAAAAACAACATCTTGATGTCATTCATGCTTTTATAGTGAGGATGTTTATAATCTGTCAGCCTCCGTTCCTGGAGCACTAGTGTCAATTCTGCTTTTAAAAATGATAAGAGTTGGAATGGATTGCTTACCAACCATGCCTTAGAGATGATTTCATCCAGAGGTATGATAGTAGTTGTAACGGGGAATCTCAGTTAATGAGGCATCTTCTGGATCTCTCTGCTTCTTGACTTGCCTTAGTTATAACTTCATTCTTTGAAAGATGCTGGATCCATGAAGGAAAATGTTATTCTACATCTAATTCTTGCTAACACAGAGGGACTATTTGTAGGGGTAGAAATTATAGGAAATCTCAGGGGAAATGATCAATTTCTCCTAAAATTTGATAGGAAAAATATCCAGGCATAATCTGACATAGAACCTAGATTTGGGGAAAATATTCCAGAAGGTTCAGAAGCATTATAGGATCCTGTGGATTAAATACTTCATTGGGGTGATCCAGGGAAGAAATTTCTTTTGAAATGTATGCAAGGGTGAAAGCAGAAATCCAGTAGAGGTGAAGATCAATGCCTGAAACAGCATAGACCAAACCACAACACTTCACCTAGGAGGGAGCCCCTTTTGTGTGGGGGACTGAATTATAAAATAGAAAGGTGCATAAAAGGGGGAAGGGACAAAGGAGAAAAGGAGAATATGTGGCATGCCCTCATCAAAGCAGGGGCTCATGATGAAGGAGAAATAAATCCTGTCTCTCAGAAAGAAGGGAGCCTCCAGGAGAGTGATCAAGATGACAAAGGCATAGATCAAAAAAAGAAAAAATAAGGAAAATCTTGTTTCAGTTTATGGGAGGAGGTACTGCTGATGAAGATGCTTGTGGGACAATAGAGAGTCTACAAAGGGACCATGGGACTTGTAGGAATTTTGATGCTTAGAGAAATCACTCATCCTTCCTCTGGAGAAGGAGCATGCCTGGGGACCACTCAGAGGAGTGGAGGGCATGAATCCAGGGAAGAGAATTTGAGGAAAACGGGGTGGGTGGGGTGGGAGAATCACCACGGGAAGAGCAAAGGCCAGTAATAGGAAAATTCCCACTAAGGGGCAATATCTTCTCTATTACCCTCAGGAACTGATATTTCTGAGAATGAGGCAAAGCAGAAAAAGGGAGCTGGAGACCAGACCTTCAAAGCAATAATGAACTCTTTAGAAGAAGGAGCCTTAAATGGGTACCTCAGAAACCTTTAAGAATGCAGAGAATAAGGAAGGGCTGTGAATCAAAGAATAACAGTATAATAGTTGAGAAGATAATTAACAAAGAGAATGAAGGAAAGAAACCCTTTTTTAAAAAAAATACATGGAAAAATTAAAAAACAACAAAGTAAGTTGAAGGAGGGGGGGGCAAAGGTAAATTCTTCTTGATGACTTACCCGAGAAAGAAAAAAAGAAAAGAATTAAATAGACAAAAGCAAGAAATAAAAAGGAACTAATAATAAGCAAAGGAAAAGGAGTAACAAATAGAATAAGAGCCCTGAGGGTAAGGGGAATGAGAGCTGGTGTGAATGTGGTTGGCTTAAAATAGATTAGACTAGAATAACTGAAAATATAGTACTACATTTACAGAGGGGGGGTGGAATCCTGTTTTAGTGGGGTGGGAAGTATTAGAGACAATTGGAAGAAAATAAAATTCTCAACCTAGTAACTAAATGAGAATGGAATAAACTATTCAATAAAATGAAAGAGAATGACAGATTGAATAAGAAAACAAAACCCCACAATCTGTTGCTTACAAGAAACACATTAGAAATCAAGGACATTTAGAGAATAAAAATGAGGGATTGAAAAAAACTTACTATTCATTAGGTGAATCCAAAGAAGCAGGAGCTGAAATCATACTGACAGACAAAGCAAACACAAACATTCAAAACCTAAAAGTATAAACAAGAAAATTACATTCTGCTGAAAATAACCATAGACAACAAACCAATGTCAATATTAAACTTATATGCTTCAAATGCCATAGCATCTAAATTAATAAAGGAAGCATTAACTGTTACAAAAAGATAACAGTAACACAATAGTGACAGATTTTAAAGCTCCTCTCTGAGTTATGAACAAATCTATCAGAAAGAAAAAGAGAAAAGCAAAAACTGAAACAATTGATAGGAGAAATGAGAACTAAAAAATTTATGGAATCCTCTAAATGGAACTGCTTAAGAATATATATGTTTCTAAACAATGCTTAGAATTTGTATAAAAATTCTCCATGTGTTAAGCTAATAAAAATATTCTTATGAACATGTAAAAGGACAAAAATAGTAAATTAGTAATTTAGTATTAAATATGCATATAGTATAGTAAATAGTAAAATAGTGAAAAAAAATGCACCTTTTTAGACTATAATGCAATAAAAGTACTAATCAGTTCAGGGACCACAAACAAAAAACAGAGACCCAAATGGAAACTTTAGCAATGAAAACCTAACTAGCTCCTACTTCCATTTTGCACTCAAAGAAATGAGGGGGGACAGAGGTTAAAGTGACTTGTCCAGGAGCACACAGCTGTTAAGTCTGAGATCAGATGTGAATTCAGATTTCCTTGATTCCAGGCACACCCAGCTGCCTTTTCCAATAAAAAGATAGTAAGGATGCTCAAAACCCCCACCATTAATGGATACAATTCCAGAAATGCTTGAAACAACAAGACAAGAAAAAAGAAATTTAGAGATACAAAGATAGATAAAGAACATATAAAAACCCTTCCCTATTTGTTAATAATAATGATGATAAATTTGAAAAATTCTGGGAAATCCATGAAGACCCTAATGAAAAGTTGAATAAGGCTATGATATAAAACCGAAAAAAATCAGCTACATTTCTACATAGTGATAAAAAAGTCCAGGAGGCAAGAATAGAAATTCCTCCTCCAAATGACTTCAAAACATGCAGTTATTAGAGAATTGACCTTCCAGTGTACAGAAGATTTGTGTAGAATCAAGTACAAAATACTTAAAGAACACACTACGTAACTGGAGGAGTGTCGGTGCTTGTAGTTGACTGTTGACTATACTGCCAACGATAATTCATACTTTTAATGCTATACCAAACAAAGAGACACTTTATAGAGCTGGATAAATTAATAACAAAATTCATTTGCAAAAAGGAAAGATCCAGAGTATCCGGGGAAATGATGCAAAGTGTAGGGATGGAAGGAGAATGGCACTTCCAGAACTCAAATTATATTATAAAGCAGCAGTCATCATAGCCATCTGGTGTTGGTTAAAAATAGAGAGGTCGGTTCATGGAATTCACTAGACAAGGGAGAGTCAGAAACAGCAGAACTCAGTGTTTGACAAACCTGAAAACACTATTATTTAGGTAAGAAGAACTCCTTGTTTGACAAAAACTGCTGGAAAACCTTGAAAGCAGTCTGGCAGAAATTAGGCTTAAACCGATAATTTATACTATATTCCCCAATACATTCTAAATTGAATACATGTTATTTTATTATTAATTAAATTCATATTAATTACAATTATTATCCATATTAACTAAAAATCATGCTGTAAAAAATTAGGAAAGAGGCCAATCAGACACTTCTCACAGTTAAGGATAGGAGATGTCTTTTGAACCAAACCAGGTGCAGATGGCAGATATGTGCCAGAAATGCCCATTTTTCTTTCCTCCTAATTTTCTTCTCTAAACATAGCTTAAGGGCCACTCTCCTGATCTAGTGCCTCGTCTCCTAAAACTGCCTTATGTTTATGATTATAATTTCACATATATTTATTGTCTCCTCTGATAGAACGTAAGCTTCCGTAGGTCGGGGAGCATTCCTTTTTGTCTCTCTCCCTTGTGGTCCCCAGGAGATGCTTCCTTGGCCCTTGTGGACTGACAGGTTGATTTTTGTGCCTGTTCCAGAGCTAACCTTTCTAATAAACAAGGAGCCGTAGAAAGATCTGGCAGTGATTTATATCACCTAGACTGTGTCATCACTTAAAACTTTGACCTTATAAAGAATTTTATCATGTATATATTTTTCATTGTCTTCTACATAAAGAGCCTCCTTAGGTATGTGCAGTGGGACAGTTTCTGTATGAGAATCTTCCAGTTATTTCTTTCATTTGTCTTCTGGCAGCCATTCTCTGCCCCTTGGAATTCCTGACCCTCATTTGAGAATTCAGGCTTTCGTTTCCTGTTGATCTTTTTGCTCTCAATAGCGGCGGCGTCCTTACTGGCTGTAGCTTTCAGGTTGTCCCTGCTGGGATCATTTGTGGGTCAAGTTCTCCAAGCCTTGAAAGGGCAGGAATTCTTTCCTGTCTTGTTACTCCTGGCATGGAAAGAGATGGCCTCATTGACTTAGGATACACACACACACACACACACACACACACACACACACACACACACTGACAATTAGTGAACAGCTGTCTAAATTTATACTTTCACTGGGCAAGTGTTGGTTTCAGAACATGTGTGAATTTTTATGTGCTTTTCTTAGCAGCTCGAGGGGTGTATGAGTTACTGCCATGTGTGGAGATTTTTGTGTTTCTTTCGAAAGAAGTCATCACTATTTGAGATCTCTCGCTGCTCGAAGAATCACAAAAATAGCTCAGCCCAGTTTTAGTTTCTGCAATAAAAAGCCTTGTGGGATTGATTTTGCATTTGCCTGTCTCTGCACATACATGTGAGGAGATTCGCTTTGCATCTCTGCCTTCTCCTTCCCTCCCTCCTAGAGGGAGTTTAGGAAACATTCATGGAAGCCCAGCGGCATTTAAATGGGCCCCAATAATTAAAAACTCTCCTTCTTGAAATGGAAGAGTCGTGGCGTGCGGCTCAGGCACGAAGACAGAGGAGGCTTTATCTTCAGCCCCTGGTCCACGGAGGCCGATTTTGTCCCGGTGGCTTGACAGCCTGTGCCAGACGTGGGCTTTTCCCCCCATGAGCCTTAAGTACTTCTGCAGGATCCCCCTCGGCACGCAGACCACCTCCTGGATCTCTAAGGGTCCTGGCAGGGTCTTTGTGCTGGGCACATCTCCGATGACTCCAGACCATTAACTCCTGCTTCTCGAAGCTGTTGCCTTAGCACATGGTTACCAAAGCGGCTGTAATAGCCATGTAATCAGCAGTTTATTTTTATGTCTGCACTTATCTGAGCTCTGCCAATGCATGCATAAAGAAATAAACCTTGTTATTTAAATGCCATTCAAATCACAAGCAGTGAAGTCGTTTGCAAATTGAAAAAGACAAAATTGAAAATGAAAGCACTTTTGGAAACTCTCCTCCCCCATTCCATAAATGAGAGTTTGAGTGGAAAATTGCTGCAAAAGGAACCACTATAAAAACTCATTTTAATATGAAAAAACAACCTCGAACAATGCCTGTAAAGACTTTGCTCTATTCTCATGTAAATACTGACAAACGTTCATATTTGGGGGCTTAAATCTATTCTTCTAGTAGAGCTGTGTCACCAGTCTGTGTCAGCCACTTAGAATCCAATAAACTGCTGATTCACCAAGTCTCCAGAAGCATCATAAATATATAAAAAAGGGTTGTTAGCTTGTGACTGAGGGGGTGTAGACCCAAGGCAAGTAACCCCAAGATTAATGGGCATCTTGGCTATTTTGAATGAGCCCACACGTCCTGTTATAATCAGAACAATGTTTCGTGTTCTAGCTCTTAGGAAAGATCTTTCTAGTCATTTGAGTAAAAGCTAAGATCAAGAATATTTTTTTTTTCTCCATAGGGTACTGATTCGGCCATCCTAAAAATGCTTTCGGACAAATTTGAGGATGTGCTTATCTATGAAAACGTTTCTCTTCAGAAGAAAGCTTTGACTTGTATTCCAGTGCAAGAATTGCAAAGAAGAGTTCAAAAAAAGTTTGAAAGAGCTAAAGAATTAGATCAAGGTAGAGTACCTTTGACCATTATATTCATGGGTATCAAAGTAGAGGTATTTGCCTGCTTATAAAGAGCAGAATAATATCATGTTTTCTGTATACTTCTCTCAAGATTTCTCAATTTGTGTTTTTGAAAAAGTCAATAGTATTAGAATCACCATTCTATTTGTACACACTTGTATGTCCAGACATAATACCTAGTCAATCCTAATTCCTGATTTAATACTTAGGTTAACAACGCAATGATCTATTTAGCAGATGGCTGCTGTTTACAACTCTGTGACTATGTCAAAAGCGATTCTGAGCCCTAAGTATAATTATAATTGTTTTATTCTTTCCCTTCCAAGATTAACATGTGCATTATATATAAATAAATCATTAGGTTGAGAAAAGAAGCATCCATACCAGTGCTTTGCCCAGTGCCTGGCACATAGTTCTTTCCTAAGTAATTTATGTTTTAGGTTTTTTTTTTAAATAATTTTTATTTTTATTTTTTTTAAGAAAAGTTATCATGGTTACAAGATTCATGTTCTTACTTTCCTCTTCACCTCCTTGTTTTAGGGTTTCTTAAATGTTGCAGGGTTGTATGTATTGTACCATATTATTGAGTTCAAGTAATTCTGATTATTCTTTGTCTAACCATTCCACTGATCTATTTTTAGCCAGTAGCAAGTAATTTTAACACTTATTCCTTTATAATATTATTTAAGATCTAGAAGACCTATTCCTCTCTTTCCTACTTTTTTAATTTTTTTCTTTGGGTATTCTAGATTTTTTTGCTTCTCCAAATAAAATTTTCATTACCTCTGTAAAGTTTTCCCTTGATAGGTTTTTTGGTATAGCATTAAATCTGTCGATTAATTTAAGCAGTATTGTCATTGACCCCGTTATAATTACTGAATATTCTTCCAGTTATTTATCTTGTTCTTTATTTCTTTAAGGAGCATTTTATAATTGCATCCAGATGTCATGTATTCACTGTTCTTTGGTAGATTGACTTCCATATACTTTAGGTATTTTGTAGTCACTTTGAATGTTATTTCTCTTTCTGTTGTTCTCTCCTGTGTTTAGTGATAGCTCTGTAGAAATGTTGATTTTTATGGGTTTATTTTATATTCACTACTTTGATAAAGCAATTAATTGTTTCATTTGCTTTCTTGATTCTCTATAATTTTCTAAGTTAAACTGTCTTCATCAGCAAATAGAGTTTTGCCTCCTTTTTTGCCTATGCCTCTGGTGTCTTTCTTTTGTCTTATTATGATGATTTCTATTTCTAAAACTACATCAAATAACAGAGAAAGAGGCCTCTTTGTTTTACTCCTGTATTTATTGGGTAAATTTCTAGTGTCTTTTCATTGTGTGTAATTCTAGACTTTGATTTTAGGTAAATGTTTTCATTACTTTTTTTTAAATGTCCCTCTAAGCCTGTATTTAAAAAAATTTTTTTTTTAGTATAAATGAGGATCGTATTTTGTCAATTTCTATATCTATATAGTTATGTGGTATGAGATGTTTTATTTTTACTTTGACTTACTATATTCATTGTTTTTTTTTCAATGCATTCTGGGATCCATGGATAAATAATTGTTATGTTTATGTCAGGATATGATTTAATTTTTTTGAATTTGCATTAATCATATTGATTTATTACTTTATTCTTCCCAGATTTAAGTGTTAGTAGTACTATATTCCTCTAATAAAAAGAGTTTGGTAGAAATTTTTCATTCCTCATTTTTAAGAAAAATTTGTATAGTCTAGATATTAATTATTCTTTAAAGATATATACATAATCCTTCTGTGACTCCATTTGGATGAGGAGTTTTGTTTATTGTTAGTCTCTACAGCTATTTCAGTTTCCTTTCCTGAGACTAGATTATTTGAATTCTCAGTTTTTCTAGCATGTAACTATTACTGTGTTTAGCAATTTCACATGATTTTACTTTTCTCACATTTATTCTGTGATCTTATCCATTTGATTTTCCTCATTTTATCCACAGTGACTAATTTTTGTTTTTTTAAGGAATCCATTTTAAGTTTTGTCAGTTTTAGAGTCTTTGACAAGTTGTCTGATTTCTAGGATTACTTCTTTGGATTTTTTATTTATTGGGTTTCTAATTTTTAATTGCGTATTTAGTTCATTAGTATTTTCTTTTTATTTTACTAAAATATGTTTTTAAGGATAAACTTTCTTCTGATGCTAACTTCATTTTCTATGGTCACTAAATCCTAGAAATTTTAGTATTTTTGTCTCATCGTTATTTTTCAGATATGCTGTTTCTCTGGTTTGCTCTTTGACCTATTCTTTGGGCAGGATATTATTTTTAAGTCTTTACATCTATGTCTTTTGAATGTGCTCTTCTTTATTGATTACTGTTTTTATTATGTTATCTATAAAGACTGTTTCATATTGAGTATGAGTTTTTTACATCTCTAGATCCTTAGCCCATGGTTTATTTTTATAAAGCTTGTGGTATCAAGCTTAGAGATGTGTATATAATTTAAAGTTCTCATTCAGAAAACATCCTAGGTCTTTCAGGTCTGAATTCTTAAGTCCAGGTCAGTTCTTTATTTTCCTTTTTGCTTCTCTTTCTGTTAGATTCCTCTAGTTCTAAGAGAAGACCATTAACGTCACCCAGGCGTGTTCTTTGACCGTCTCTGCTCATTTTCCCTTCCCTGCTCATTTTCCCTTCCCTAGATCCTATTAGTTCCTTATTGATGAACCATCCTTTAAGTAAATGAGAGGATATTGCCTGGCACAATTCCGTGTCCATAGTGGGCCCTTCATTAATGTCTGCTGAGGAATTGTTTACCTGCCGATGTTCTTTTATTTTTACTTTTTCACCTACCTGATTGTAGCCCTGCTTTGGGGCTTCCCCTGATGCAGAAGCCAGTGGTGTTCCAGCCTCTAGTTTCTTCCCGATCATGCCTTTTGAGGCCTTTTTTGGTGTGTTTGTTCTATCTAACAGATTGTGGGCTTATAGACCTGAATCCCCATATGGAGCTGTTGCTGTGGCATTCCCTTCACCCCAGAGTGGAACTCGGTTCCCCCTAGGAGCCAGGTCTCCCTGTGGATGGGCCACTTGACCCTTGGCGCCATTTCTGGCCCAGTGTAGGTGATGTAACCATTTTGGTGTTGGAGAATTGGTCATTTCAGATTGTCTTTTTCCCTTTTCAGATGCAAGTATCAATGAAGAGGATTTTCTTCTGCTGGAGCTCCTTCAGTGGTTTAAAGGAGAGTTTTTCCAGTGGGTGAATTCCCTTCCCTGCTCCAAATGTGGTGGTGACACAGTGCCTCGAGGGGAGCTTCCTCCTGACGATGAGGAGCGGAGATGGGGCGCAAACAGGGTTGAAGATCATTTCTGTCTCTCGTGCCATGTCAGTAATCGATTCCCCAGGTATGTACTCACGGTGAGAAGCACCTTGTTATCTCTGGCGCTAGAGAGTGTTTGTAAGTTCATTTTCCTCAGCTCCATCCTATTTTCCCCGTGGACTGCAATTACCAAGGCAGAGGCGGGTTCTAGCTGAAAAGAGATACTCCCAGAATATTTCTTTTAGGAATCCTTTTGGAATTAAAAATATAAAAAAATCAAACGTATCAAGCCATCTCTTCCTGATAATATGAACAAGAGTGCTCAAAATCGTGGCCCTTAAAATTGTAAATAAAACTACCAAAGAACGATATTGAAGGAGGTTTCCCACCGGGAGTGGGTCCGGGCGCTTCTCCTGCGCACGCGCATTTTCTTCTTTAAAGATGTCCATCCTCTTTGCTAATTGGCCACTTTCTCACCACTGATGCTAAATGTACATCAGAGGACATTGAATTGGCCCCTCCTGGCTTTCTTCGCACTCGCTGCCCTTTCCCAGACTCCTTTGCCCGGCAGTACATACAGAATTGTTAGCCTCCTCCAGAACAAGCCGCCTCCGGAGCTGGTTATTGTGTGAAATTGCCGAGGCGCCCCCTTCAGTCTGAGACCAGCCCTGGGGGAGGAGGGGGTGTTGCCTGCCGCTTCTTAAGGCCCCGCCTCCCAAAGCAAGACCACGTGGCAGGGGCCAGGCCGGAGTCCTCCGGAGTCAAGCCTCTTCCTCCCTGCTGTTGTCAGACATGTCTACAGGGGGCGCTGTTAGAGCCGAGGCAACCCCCGAGGGAGGAGGCCGGATGCTGGGAGATGCTCGGACAAGGCTCCTGTTGGGGAAGGAGTCCGAGTGGGAAGAAGACTCGGAGGCGGGAGGACTCGGGAGAGCTCTGGGGACCCAGCATGGCCTGTTCCAGCCCAACCCCAGAGCGCCGAGCAGGAAGAAATACGGGAGGGGGGGAGGCGATCAGGGAGAAGCTCAAACTTCCTGTGGAAAGCCACGGGGCGCCCCCAGTGGAAGAACGAGGGATGGCGTCATGGGACTTGTCGCTAGTGAAGAACGGTGGATCCCACCATGGCAGCCCTTTAAAGGAGCATTTTGCTTCCTTGTCGGGCACGGGATAACTTGGGCTTCTTCAGGTTTTACAATAATTCTGAACCCGGGATGGCCGGAAAAGAAGATGGCGAGAAACAGCAAAGCCCAGGGAGGCGTGCCAGATCGGGAGGCACGTCCTGGAAAAGAACCGGATTAGGAAAATGACTTCATTCAGTAACTCGTGATTAAGCAGCTTCCTTTTCATCGCTGGGAGGCCGCCATTTTTAGTTCTTTTGAAAAGAAAATTTTGAAGGAAAGTAAATGTTTAGGGTACCAATAAGTCCTCAGAATAAGCCCAGTGACCGGGAAACTAAGAACCATTGTCCAAGGGGTATTCACCGGAGGAGAAGCTGCTGGAGGGCCCCCAGCGCTAGATTGGCTTCTTTAAGTTGACTTTATTATTATCATGAACTTGACAAAAGATGCAGGAGTGGTATGCGATGAACCAGAGTCCTGTATTTATCTGGAATGGGGCTTTCTTATAGAATTTTTTATGTAAAGTTGAATTTCTGTAATGAAATCTGCTTAAAGCTAGAACTGTCTGTAAAAGCGGGCTTAAAGCTAGAACTGTCTGTAAAAGCGGGAAGCCACGCAAAGCATATTTCCCTCTTAGAGGCAAAAGAAAACAATAAAGATAGTTGAAGAACATGCTTTAATCCCCGTTCAGAGTTCATCAGGTGGCTCTCCGGGGGGCCTTTCTCACCACCAGCTCTTGGGGATTGTCTTGGCTCCTTGTCCTGAGCGGAGGAGCTGAGGAGGAGCTGGGGGTTCACTGCAGAGCCATCCACTGCTGATGTTTCTGCGTCTGGCCCCGCACTTCATTGTGCAGCAGTTCAGAGAAGTCTTCCCTGGTTTTTCTGAAGCTTTCCTGCTCCTCATTTCTTAGAGCACCATCATATTCCAGCACAGTCCTATGCCCCAACTTGTTCAGACCTTCCTTCACTGACTGGCATCCACTCAACTTCTAATTTTTGTCACCAAGAAAAAAAGTGACTAAAATTTTTTGGACAAATATGTCCTTTCCCCCTTAATTTGATTTCTTTGGGATACAGACCTAGGAGTGATGCTGTTGGGTCAAAGGGTAGTTTTATAGCCCTTTGTGCAGTGGTTGGCTCCGTTCACAATTCCCACAGCAGTGCAGATGTGAGGGGATACCTTAGAGCCGTTTTTTATTTTGCATTTCTCTAATCAAAGGGCATTTTTTCATGTGCCTATTGATAACTTATTTTTTTTCCTAAATCTGCCTGTTCGTATCCTTTGACCATTTATCAACTGGGGAATGGCTCGTATTTTTCTGAATTTCACTCAGTTCCATATACTTTGGCGAAATAAGGCCTTTATCAGTGATACTTGCTATGAAAATTTTCCCCTTAGTTTCCTGTTTTCCTTCTCATTTTGACTACATTTAGAGTGGTTTTTTTTGTGTGTGCAAAATCATTTTATTTTCATTTAATCAAAATATTTTACTTTCCATAATTCTGCCTTATTTGGTCATAAACTTTCCTCATACAATAGATCTGACAGGTACAGTTTTCCATGTTTCCCCAATTTACTTAAGATATCACCCTATATTTCCAAATAATTCATCCATTTTTACCTTTTGACATAGAGTATAAGATGTTGGCTTATGCCTAATTTCTCTTAAACTACTTTCTAGTTTTCCCAGCAATTGTTGTCAGATGTTGAATTCTTACCTCAAAAACTTGAATCTTTGGGTTTATTAAACACCAAATTACTACCATTTCCTACTGGGTATTCTATATTGAATCTGTTGCACTACTCCAATTGTTTGGATGATTACCATTTTTTAATATAGGTTAAAGTCTGGAAGTGGTAGGCTGCCTTCCTTAACATTTAAAAAATTGATTTTCTTGACGTTCTTGACCTTTTGTCTTTATGTCAAATTTTGTTAACGTTTTTTCTAATTCTTTAAAATACATGATTCTTTGGTAGTTTTGATATAGCGCTGAATAAGTAAATTAACTTAGAATTATCATTTTTATTATATTGCCTTGGCCTACTACTCATGAGCAATTAATATTTCTCTTAATTGTTAATGTGTCTTTATTTGTTTGAAAAGTGTTTTGTAACTGTGTTAATATAATACTTTGGTTTATCTTGATAGGTAGACCTTGAGTATTTTATATTGTCTGCAGTTATTTAAATGGAATTCCTTTTTCTATCTCTAATTACTGGGTTTTATTGGTGATATCTAGAAATGATGATTTATGTGGATTTATTTTTTGCCCTACAACTTTGCTGAAGTTGTTAATTGTTTCATCTAGTTTTTAATTGATCCTGAAGGGTTCTCTAATTATACCATCTTTATATCTGCAAGGAGTGATAGTTTCTTCATTGCCTAATTTTATTCCTTCAATTCTTTTTCTTATATTGTTATAGCCAGCATTTCTAGTATAATATGGAATAATTAGACAGAATAATTTCTAATAATTGCTTTAATTTCATCTTCTTGGTGGCACAGTCACCCTTTTCACTTTTGATACTTGTAATTTGGTTTTCTTCCTTTTTAAATCAAATTAACTATTTATTTTATTGTTCTCCCCCCCCCCCATAAAACCAGCTTTATTTATTAGTTTAATGATTTTTTTCCCCTCTTCTTTCAATTTCTTCATCTAGCCTATGATTTTCAGGAATTCCATTTTGGTGTTTAATTGGAAATTGCAAATTTGTTCTTTTTCTAATTTTTTTTAGTAGCTTGCCCAATTCACTTACATGCACACACTCTCTCTTGCTCTCTCTGTCTCTCTATCATGTTTAGAGATATAAATTTTCCCCTAAGTACCCCTTGGTAATTTTGGAATATTGGGTGGATATCATTCCCTTTAATGAAATTATTGATTGTTTCTATCATTTGTTCTTTGACCCACTCATTGTTTAGAATTAAGATTATTCAATTTCAATTAACTTTTAACTTATGCTTCTGCAACCCTTTATTACAAGTAATTTTTATTGCATTATGGTCTGAATGAGGTACATTTAATAGTTTTGCTTTTCTGCATTTGGTTATGAGGTTTTTATGCCTTAATACATGATCATTTTTCATGAAAGTCCCATATATAGCTGAGAAAAGAGAATGCAGTACTCTTTTCTATTTATATTCAGTTTTCTTATTTTCTTATTTCTTATATTCCTTGTAATATCTAACTTTTTTTTTCTTATATTCTTTGTAATATCTAACTTTTTAAAGATTCTATTCACTCCTCGACTTCTTTCTTATTTTATAATTAAATTTATCTAGCTCTTAGAGGAGAAATCCAAAGGTCCCCACAAGTATGGTTTTACTGTCTATTTACTCCTATAGTTAATTTACTTTTCCTTTAAGTATTTGGGTGCTATCCAATTTTTCAATTGTTTATTTGAGTTTATGTTTTGGGGTTTTGGTTTTATAAGATTAATCATAAAAATGAGCCATGTGAAAAAAATTAAATAAAAAAGAATTTGGGGTGCTTTGCCATTTGGCACATTTATATTTAGTACTGATGCTACTGAATTGTCTGTGGTACCTTTTAGCAAAATATAGTTTATCTACTTATCTCTTTTAACTTTTTCCTTTTGCTTTGTCTAAAAACATGATTGCTACCTATGCCTTTTTTACTTCAACTAAAGCATAATAGATTTTTCTCCAGCCCCTTATTTTAATTTCGCGTTTGTTTCTCTGTTTAGTGTGTTTCTGGAAAACAACATATTATTGGACTCTGATTTCTAATCCATTCTGCTATCTAATTGTGTTTAATGGGTGGGTTCATCCTAAACACACCCTCAGTTATGATTATGAACTATTTATCTTTCTCTTTTTATCTTCTTTTTCCTCTAAAGTCTGTTTTGCTTCTGACAACTACCTTTTTTTATCTACTCTCTCTTTTATCACCTTCCCTTTCTACTATCTCCCCTCCCATTTCCTGTTAAGAAAAAAAATTATATTGCCAATTGAGTATGTTTATATATTTTTCCTCTTAATTTATTTAGATGTATGTGAGATTTAAGTGTTGCACCATTACATTTTAAAACATTTCCCTGCACAGCTCTTTTATGTGAGATAATTTTCCTCATTTACCCTCTCCTTTCCCCCTTCTCCTAGGACATCCTTCTTACTCATCTATCTATTTTCTTTTTACATCATGCCAATATAATTGACTCATTCTTGTACTTTCTTTCTATTTAGAGTCCCTTTAATTGCCTTAGTAATGGTAAAGGTCTTAGAAGAAAGATGTATCATCTTCCTATTTATAAAGATAAACAGTTTAACCTTATGAAGTCTCTTATAATTTCTCTATCATGTTTACCTTTTTGTGCTTCTCTTGAAGCTTATATTTGAAAGTCAGGTTTTCTTGAAAGTCCTCTATTTCATTAAATATACATTTTTTTCTTTTAAGAATTACACTCAGTTTGCTGAGTAGGTTATTCTTGTTGTAATACCAGCTCTTTTGCCTTCTGCAGTGTCATATTTCAAGCCCTCTGCCCCTTTAACATAGAAGCTGCTAAATCTCATGTGAATTTGATTATGGCTCCATGATATTTGGATTGTTTCTTTCTGACTGTTTGAATTATTTTCTCTTTGACCTGCGAGTTCAGGAATTTAGATATAATATTCCTGGGAGTTATCATTTTGTTATATTTTTCATCTGGTGGTTGTTGGATTCTTTAAATTTCCATTTTATCCCTTGATTCTAGGATAATGAATTTTCCTTGATAATTTCCTGAGATATTTCTATATCCCTTTTTTTGATTTTGACTTCCAGCTAATCCAATAATTCTTAAATTATCTCTCCTTAGTCTGTTATCTGGGTCATTTCTTTTTCCTATGAGATATTTTACATTTTTTTATATTTTTCATTCTTTTGATTTTCTTTTATTGTTTCGTGGTGTTTCCTGAAGCCATTGGCTTCCATTTTCCCTAGTCTAATTTTTATGAAATTATTTTCTTCAGTGAGCTTTTGTACCTATTTTTCCATTTAATCAATTCTCTTTTTAAGGTATTTTCTTCAGTGTTTTTTTTGGTGCCCTTTATCAAGTTTTTAATTGTCTTAATATTTTTCTTCCTTTACTTTCATTTCTTTACCTAATTTTCTTCTACCACTCTGATTTTCATAATAATTTTTAGCTCTCAAGGAATTCTTGTTAGGCTTGTTTCTACTTCACACCATTTCTTTGATAATTTTCCTATAGCTGTCTTGATTTTATTGTCTTTTTTTTAGATTGTTTCTTGATCTTTCCTGTTTCCATAGTAGCTTTTTATGAATAAGTTCTTTCATCGTTGTTGTTTGCTCATTTTTCTACCCTATTTTTTGATTTGGAACTTTATGTGAATGGTGGGAGGAGAGAGGAACTCTCTCAAGCTTCAGACTTTTTTCACTGCCCTATTCAGAGCTGGTTCTGGGGATTTGGAAATTTTTGATGCTTCCAAGGTGATATGATCTGAGGAGACATGTGGTCCCTACTCTCATGGTATACAACCTGGTTGGTTACCCTCTAAGGGCCCCTGATTTTCAATTGATACTGCTCAGGACCCCTCTTTCTTTGGCCCTGAAAAAGATACTATTCCTCAGGGTCCCTGATCTCTTGGGACCATAAGCAATACTGCCCTTCAGGGCTTCAACTCCCTTCTGACCAAAAATGTCCCCTTCTGCCTTGAACTATGAATTGGGTATTGTAAGATTAAAAATTATTATCCACTACTCCAAGTATCATTTTTATAAGTATTTATTAATAATAACTTGAAGTAAAGGGAATAATACACAGAGGAGGATAGCAGAAGGGAATGCAATTCAAGAAATTCTGGGGAAAGTAAAGGAATTCTGGGGAACTTAGTCCTGGGGCACAACACTCCATTTACACAATGTAGGCAATTGAATTGCCAAACAGTTGCCCCTCAGGGCTTCCACTCCTACCAATGGCTCCTTTCTGCCCTTCAACTCTTATCTGAAGAGGATTTAGGCCAGTGATGGCAAACCTATGATCAGCATTGACACACATATCTTTGATGACACGCAGCTGCATACAGAGAAGTTTGGGGCTGCATACTGAGGATGAAACATTTTCTGTAGTGTAGTGTAGACACTCTCTGCACGATAGATGACAATTCTACCTATATTAATTTACCTATGTTGGTTTATTAAATACAGTTATATATTACAATTATATATTTTTGTTATTTAAACTATAAATATCATGAAAGTATGTTTTTTTTCTTAAAGTGACACACCACCTGAGTTTTTTGGTGTTTTTGCTCAGTTTTTTGGTGAATTTTGACACACCAAGCTCAAAAGGTTGTCCATTACTGATTTAGGCAATGGAGTTGCCAAACAGCATCTGTGTCCGGTTGCTAGCACAGGGGGCTCCTGTGCTCTTTCTGACCAGTTGTTGGGTCTCCTACAGCATGGGATCCCACTCAGCCTCCTTCCCATATCTGTGTTTTGTGCTGGAAGAACCGTCTCACTCTGACCAATGTTGGCTCTGCCACCCCAATTCCTTTTGAGGCTTTTCTTTAGAAGTTGTTTGGAGGAGGACAGCTGGGTGGCTCAGTGGATGGAGAGCCAGGCCCAGAGATGCGAGATCCTGGGTTCCAATCTGGCCTCAGACACTTCCCAGCTGTGGGACCCTGGACAAGTCACCTCACCCAATGTTGTCTAACCCACTCTTGCCTTGAACCAATACACAGTATGGATTCTTAGGCAGAAGGCAAGACTTTGTTGGGAATGTTGGGAGAGCTTAGCTGAGTGCTTTCTGTATTCTGCCATCTTGGCTCCACTCCGTGTGTCCTGATTCTGAGCTTCCTACTACTTTCTTCTGAGTATCTGAACTATTTCATGGATGCCTTTTTCCTTATATTTGTTTTCTAAGCATCACTATTCTCCCTTCTCCCTTCCCCCCTCCAAAAGGAAGCTTTCTCTTGTGAAAAAATACATGTTTTATAGTATATATTATATATGATAGTAAATGTAATCAGCATCCTGGCCATGTCTGAAATTGACTGTCTTGTTCTGTGCCGCTAGCCCAGGGGTCAGCACCGTATGGCTCTTTTGAGGGCCAGATCTGGCTCTTTCTGCAGGAGCCATAAAGTCCATTTTTTCCAGGCGCTGTTACAGGAGCGCACTGTGAGCACTGGACGGCTCTCACGAAATGACATTTTAAAAATGTGGCGTTTATGGCTCTCACAGCCAAAAAGGTTGCCGCCCCCTGGGCTAGTCTGTTACCTCTGAAACTGAGCGTCTTGTCCGGTGCCTCCAGTCTTCCTACATCATCCGTTCATCTCCGTCCTGCCAGAACTGCCTGAATCTGACCCTTTCGTCGTTCCTTATGGTGCAGTCGTATTCCATTACACGTATCCACAATTTGATTAGCCATTCTTTTTTTTAAGGCCAACAAAACATTCCAGTACCAACATTTTGGTGCCTGTGGGTCTTTTCTCTCTTTCTTTGATCTCTTTAGGCATAATTGTGGTCTGATTGGATTACACTCTTAAGAACATGACTTTCCTGTGCATCCTCGAAGAGTTTTAATGTATTTCTTCACCAAACACTTGGGGGATGTGAATGTGTGTAACAAAGTTTCTACTCAATTCTGTTCCTTTTATCAAGGGCGGTTGAAAGTCTTTTATTAAAAGATCTATTTTTCTCAGGTAGTGTTACACTCAGACTTTTGTCTGTTTGTTTTGTTTTTATATTACAGACATCTCCAAATTTCCCTACCCCTAGATTTTCTGCTAATACAATTTTTGCTTGTTTTTTCAGGTATAATGATCCTGAGAAACTCTTGGAAACGAGATGCGGGCGATGTGGTGAATGGGCCAACTGCTTCACCCTGTGCTGTCGAGCAATGGGGTTTGAGGCACGCTATGTCTGGGATGCAACGGGTAACCACGTCCTCTGGGGACTCTGCCATCCTATTTAGAGTGCTTTTAGTGTTTTCTTATAAGAATGTCTGTTATGGTGGTTGTAGATAGTGAAACTAAAGTTAGCACACCAGAGAATCCTTATTCTTGCCCACCAAGGTGTTTGGCTTCCTTTTTCAAACTGGGTATACCTTTCACTCTCCTCATTAAAAAAAAATTGCATATATATATATATGCAATTTTATATATATATATGC
>NC_058134.1:28997764-29015515 GCF_016433145.1 Gracilinanus agilis
TATATATATATATATATATATATATATATATAAAAGACAAACTCTGCTACTGAAAGACAGTGGCAGTAAAGAAGCTATTTGATGTCAGGAAGAATAGTGGAGGCAGGTTCACTTCCATCATAATTTCTGTATTTTCAGGATATTATAGCTATACCTGGCACTTATTTCAGACTAAAAGACATATTTATAACCTCATTGTACTTTAAAATTTAGCAAAAGGAAGATTTATTTTTAATGTGCGGTAAAAGGTCCATAAGTGGCTCAGCAGATAGAATGCCAAGCCTGAGGTAGGAGGTCTTGGATTCAAATTTGGCCTCGGACACTTCCTAGCTTTGTGACCCTGGGCAAGTCGCTTAATCCCAGTAGCCTAACCTTGAACCCCCTTCTGTCTTGGAACTGGTATGTAGTATCCATTCTCAGATAAAAGGGAAGCATTTTTTAAAAATGTGATGATGACCATTTGGAGATTGAATTGCTTACTTGTACCCCTGGCACTTAGCACAGTGCTGGCAAATAGCATTCACTTAATAGATTTTTGATCCATCTGCCCACGTGACTGTTTTATAACAGAGGCTTTTTTATTCTTCCTAAATCTGACTGTGGCTAATGACTTGTTATTACAGAGAAGGGAGACTTATTTTCAAAGATTCCAGTGAAAGAGGGAAAAAATTAAGAACCAAGTTTTTTTGAACACATTTGACATAAAATCCTGTCTCTCATGTGTGATTGTGTGTGTGTAATAGTCATGTACAGAAACATAATACATTATACCCATCTGAGTGTCTTCATTCTATACATGTGTGTCTATATACATACATGACATACATTTTGTGATGTCTGTGGGTTTTTGTCTCCTCTGTTGCTTGTGCAGACCATGTTTGGACAGAAGTGTATTCTTCATCTCAGGAGCGATGGTTGCACTGTGACCCATGTGAAAATGTTTGTGATAAACCCCTCCTTTATGAAGTAGGATGGGGGAAGAAGATCTCCTATATTATAGCATTCTCCAAGGATGAGGTAGGAGAAAGAAAACATTT
The DNA here is from genome assembly GCF_016433145.1 of Gracilinanus agilis. NCBI lineage: Eukaryota > Metazoa > Chordata > Mammalia > Didelphimorphia > Didelphidae > Gracilinanus > Gracilinanus agilis. Next base: position 28,998,802 of record NC_058134.1, read on the forward strand.
TTTCGTATTTATGACATATAATTAAGATATTTTAATTGCTTCATTATTAGGTAATCAACGAGATCAGCTTTTCAAATAAAATAGAATTATTTTTGCCAAATTTTGAAAATTTGTTTAATTTCCCAATTGTACTTCTTAGAAATATGTTAATAATAATTTGAAAATAAACATCTTCTCATTATTGTTTGAAGAGAATAATCTTGAGAGCCTAACTACTATTCACTTGACATGATAAATTTATATATCTTTTATTCGAGATTGTTGATGTCACTTGGAGATATTCCTGTAAACATGAAGAAGTAATCTCTAGGAGAACACAGATTAAAGAAGACTTACTGAGAGAAACAATCAATCGCCTTAATAAGCAGGTACGTGGCTGCCTCCTATTTCTATAAGCACAAAGACATTTCTGTAAAGACGGATCTCTGTAGAAAGAGTTGAATTGAGAATAAAAATATGTTTTCTTTTATACATGAACTTTGAAGAGGAAGCCTTACTTTGAAAGCAGATGTCTGTTTTTCTGTCTGTACTCATTCTTCCACATGGTGAATTTGAGGAGTCATTTTAGACTCGTACATTTGCTTTGTCTCTTGTAGTAAAAAAGAGTGATGTTCCAATGGCATCCTCAAAGGGTTCCTCTGATGCCTCATTTGAGATGTGACTCTAAGCTTAGAAGAGACAAGGAGAATACGTAAAATCTCTCCCACCAAACAATCCTAGGGGATTTTATTCAGATCCTGAATGCAGGGGGGAAATAGCCCTTTTCAAATTGTTCTCCTCATTGGTCAGAAGTTCTTAGAAATAGTTTCATGTGCCCTTGCAATTTTTCATATGACCCAAGAAAGGGAAATTTAATGTAGCTCCCTTCTTCTCCAAAAGAAAATACTTTGGCAGGTAATGAAATAGGGGTATGGGAGTAAGCTTTAGAACCTTTATCCGTTTTATCTTGTGTATAAGTTTCACTTTTTCACTTTACAAAATTTCTTTGCATTTTATCACCAAATAGACCAGTCACATCTTGCACTGTGTTATAGAACAAATTTGCAATATCCTTCAGGAGTCCTAGCTCCAGAAGCAAGAAATTGATGGGCCTTAGAAGTGTGCGTTTGGAAATTAGGCAAACGGTGTCAGTCATGTTTTATTTATAGAGTAGAGAAATGATTTCAGTGTGTGTTCAAAAATAGATTTGCAAAAGAAAATCAGAAGGTAAGATTTGGGTAAAAGAATATATTAAAAGTAAGAACAATATTTGGTTGAAAAAGTAAATCTGAAATGCTTTCTTTGAATAGAAATAAGCTAATGATTGGTGCAGTTACATTAACAGAGTAGAACATAGAATGATCTCAGATTTAGGCTTGTTATAGTTTTAATTTGTTTAGAATTGTAACAGGCTGGCTTCTTGTTACAGATGAAAATGAGAGATTAAGGGACTCCCACAGTGTCGCTAATCATTTTAAAGGAGTTAATGGGAATTTGATTTTGTGGTCTCTTTTTAAAAACACAAGTCTTGAAATTGGAGCAAATATTTCTACTGTCATTTTTTCCCTTGCTCTCCCCAGCTTCCTAGTCCTAATTTATTCCAGACTTTAATAATTATTTTTGTCTTAGTGAGACAAAACTCTTGAATGTTCCAAGTTGCAGAGAAAGGGAATTCCCTTTGACCAGTGAAATCATAGATCTGGCCTTTGTCCATGCCTCAAAACTTACTTTGATGCTGGCTTCAGATATGTTGTCATCTGAAAGGATTTTCAGATTTTGGGTTATTTTCTTTCCTCCAACCACAGAGGCAGCTGTCCTTATCAGAGAGTCGAAGGCAAGAACTTCTAGAGAGGATGATTGTGGAACTTGTGGAATTCATCTCTCCCAAGACTCCCAATCCTGGAGAACTTGGTGGCCGGATCTCAGGTTCAGTGGCTTGGAGAGTAGCCCGAGGCGAAATAGGTTCTGAGGTATTTAATTCATTAACAGGGATGAACTTCTTCCTCCTTCTCTCCCTCCCTCCCTCATGGGAGCTCTAGGGAGTACTTCTTGGTCTTAGGAAAATGGCTTTGACATTTCCTCCTATCAATTAACATTAGGAAGTAATGGTTCAAAAGAACATAAAAATTTGGAGGGAATTAGTAGTTAATTGCTTTGGAGGAGGAATAAAGAAAAATAATAGTTGTTGACAGTTGTACTATAGAAGTTCTGAGTATTCTTAAAAATTAGGGATGGAATTTGTTAAAAGACTTCTATTATTAATAGGTTTATTTGTGTCTACCATTTGTTTAAATTCAGGCTGCTTTATTTATCGTTCTAAGGAAACAATTAAGTTGTAGTTGACTGGGAAAGAAAATACTTTAAAAAGTACAATTGTTTTGCTTTTAAAAAATCCAGAATCATTTTTCTTTAAATACCTTATTTTATAGTCACTATATACACCAAATATATATATATTATAGTTACTAAGTAAAGAAAAAATTATTGATAAACATTCAATTTAGTGCCAGACTTAGAGTCAGGAAGACTCATCTTCCTGTTTGCCTGAGTTTCCTCATCTCTAAAATGATCTGGAGAAGGACATGGCAAACTACTCTAGTATCCTTGCCAAGAAAACCCCAAATGGGGTCAAGAAGAATCAAATATGACTGAAAAACAACTGAACAACAAACGAATGTTTTATGAGCTAAAATGGAAGAATTTAATTTGTTGATGACAGTAAATCTCTTCCAAAGATTTCCAGCCCATGACTTTTATTAGAAATTATTTTTAATGATGAAATTGTTGGTGTGTCATTGAAGTTCTTTTTAAGCTATTATTGACTCCTTCCTGATGGTAGATAATTTACTATCTAAACACTATTTGTTCATCCCAGTAAATATGGTGGTTTAAATCAAATTAACAAATATTTGAGCAGGTACTATATTCAGGGTACCCGCTGGATATTGCAACAGATAGGAAACTATGTAAAACGTGACCTCTGACTCAAGGGAGTCTGTGTCAGTGTGTTCTCCTGATTATTCAAAATATGTCATTATTGATTCTCTACAGCATAGCTGAAGGGGGTGGGTTTTTCTAATTATATTTTGTTGTGATAGAGATGACAGTTTTTAGTTCAATCTTAGAATTCTAGGATGAAATTCAACCAGTAACTCAGGTCAATTGTCACACAAGTTGTATTCTAAATAGATCTCATTTAATGCGCAGCTGTGTTCTGTTAAAAGTATGGAAATGACTTAGTTGTCCCTATCTTTTGCTTCTAATGGCAGATGTCCTTAGTTTTCTAATCATTATATGAGCGTTGATTAAAATTGGTTAAGTATCTACATTATCAATCTTTATTTTCATAATGGTCTGCAAAAAAAAAAAGAAGCCTCATGATGAACAGGAGAAGGGAGGAAAGCTTGGTTGTATATAATAGGAACTAATAAAATTGAGCAAAAGTCAATATTTTTAATGGTTTTAATGTCTAGAATAAAAACATAGCTGCAATTCAAATTTGCTCGGTGATTCTGTGAGTGTAGGGAATTCCTGGGTGAGGAAACTAAACTCCCTGTTAATAAATGATTGCTTAACATGAACTGCAATGAAGCTATTTCAGCTTTAATTGTTTAAAACTACACTAAGACTTTGGGGATACATTGTATTGCTCTGTTGCTAAGACTTAATATTTTTAAGAATTCTGTCATTTAGAGGCATTATTGTGTGCATGCCTAAGCCTCTCTATTCATTTCTTTTACTATCTTTGGGGGAAATAATTCTGCTTTCTTTTGTTAAGAGAAAAGAAACTGTGTTCGTACCATCTGAAGATGAGAAAATGGCTAAACTTTTCCACATTGTTTATAATCCAGTGGAGGACTATTATGTCCGAATTTCAAGTAGTAATGAAAAAATTTCCGGATGGGAAAATGGTGTTTGGAAAATGGAGTCTATATTTAGAAAAGTTGAAACAGACTGGAAAATGGTAATTGTCTATACAGGTGTCTATGATGCTCCTTGTCATCTTTGGCCTCCACTAATCTCTCTGATGGCTTTGGGTTTTCCCTTCAGTTTGGGTTCTTTTAAATCTGGATTAACTCTTTCAATAAAACCGACATTGTGGCCTCAGTTTCTATTTTAGTTAGGCCCTTCTATGTCAAATGAAAATATAGGGCTATGTTCCTGTCACGTTATTTTAGAGGTGCTTTTCTTATAGGATAGAAATCTCTCTGTAGCCTCTTCCCAAAGTAAAATCCTCATTTGGCTTTTAAAATTCTCATCTTTAGGGCTTCTTCTCCCATTGACTGCCTGGCCAGCCTCCTCGCCAATCCTCATGTTCAGTATTCTGTCTCTCAGCTCTGTATTTTCAGGGGCTTCCCTATCCTCTCTCCCCCCCACCTCCAGAGCCTTGTTTCCTTGGATTCCCCCCACACTGGACCCCTCTGCCCTCTTCTCTTGGAGTCAGCCTGGATGAAGGACTTTGGGTTCTCCGCCATTTATCCTGGACGCATCTCTGTGCCCAGCTTTTGGCACGTGCCTGCCCTCATCACAGCCCAAGAGCAGAGGAGCCTCTCTCCCTCCTTCCTCTTCTCTGCCCCAGCACACAGTGAGAGCTTGCTGAGTGCTTCTGACTCGACTGACCCATGTTTGTAGTCCTCAGAGAAAAAGTAATCCCATGAATAATCTGTGCTTTTAGGTGTAAAAATGTGTGCTAGACTGTGTGAGCTCTGACTAGGTGCTAGGATAGGACGGCGGAAACGTTGTTCTGCCCCACCAGCCTCTCCTGCAGGAAAGTGCCGTCGTGTTTGCCACACTCACCGAGAGCCTTCGGTCTGACTTCCTACGTGGGAAAGTCTGGGAAGCTGAAGCAACTTGGCCCATATTTGTATTTCGATGTCTTCTTTGTGTTCCCACTGATAGACGTGAAGCTCCTTAGGGGGAGAGACTTCCATTTCTGTCCCTCCATCCCCCAGCATCTAATATGGTGCCTGGCACGTCCTCAGGCCTTAAGAAGTGCCCACCTGTGGGCTAGAGTACCGTGTCGTAAGCGTAAATGGAGAAAATAGCAGCAGCTGATGGAGAAAAATCCCCTTAGGAACTTGCTGAGAAATAACAGCAGCCATCATGGTTTCAAAGCACGATTTGGCATAACTCAGCAGCGGACAAAGCCGGCCTGCCACAGTCAGAAAAGTGCGTCGTTCACCCTCCCGAGTGCCCCCGACCCGGCCACAAGTGGGCGACAAGGCTGAGCTGGGCAGCAAGAAGTGACTATGGATCAGCTACAGAACAGCCTGTTACGTGAAGTCTCTGGCTTCTGCAGTGGGTGCAAATTAACCTGCACTGAGGAAAATAATTAAATTAATTGCTTCATACAATAAATGGACAGCTTTTTGCATCTTTGTATGCGATCTGTCTTCCTTTTGCTTGCTGTAAGCACTTGTTTTTACAAGATTTTGACATAGTAATTAGTCATCATGAAACCAGACTTGGTGTATTTGATAGTAATCACACCTTTTATGAGTTACCCATTTTTCCCAATCTAACCTTGATTATTGCTAATAGATCAACGGATTCCAAATCAGTCAAGCCCTTAGACCATTGATGCATGCCAATCTCCATTTTTTGGATAAATTTCTTCACCTTTCATGATGTGACATGGTACAAGGCCATGTTGCTCTATTATATTTCCATTTTGGAATTTCTAGAATTCTAGAATTTTGCTTCCAAGTATAATAGTAATTTGGATTTAGTTTAGAGATTTAGAAATAAGGGCTAGAGAAATTAATTTTAGGATATTTATCGGAGTTCATTGTTCCTTCAGTGGGGATAAGACTTTCATACCAACTGGAAGTAAAACAAATCCCCCAAACTTTTCAGGGTAAATATTTTGCAGTCTGATCATCTTTTAGGCTCACCAGTACTTCTGACAAGAGTTACAGTATAGCCTTGAATGTAAAGTGAGTTTCACAAGTGAAGGTGATCTTTTCCCCCTCTTTTGTACTCCAATTTTCATATCATCCTGCTTATAAACAATACTCTTTTTTTCATAGCAATGGCTATCAGCTGCATTTTTATTTTTAACTAATCTTTCTATTTTTTCCCTCTATTTTTCCAACTTCCAGAAGCCCATATTCTACCATAGAGAAATCAGGAATAGTTCTTCCAGTTGCCAGGCTCTGGAGGTCTTTCCTTGATTGTTCTTTGAGGTCTGTGTCAGTTCTTGGTGTGGCTTTTTTGGGTTTGTTTCTGACCATCTTTTCTTGGGTGCTTCAGTGTGATCGATCATGTTTTTTTTTCCAGTGTATCTTAAATATCTTGAACTGCTTGACTTCTCCAAACCAAATATCTCTAATCATTACTTCTGTGTGCACTTTAGAGCAATAGCTCTTGCATATTTCCTTAAATGATATCTATTCTTAAAAAACACACAATTGAAAACACCACCAACCAGCAATGAAATGTGTATATGCCAAGAAATATATCAAAATTGTTACTTGCCCCAAATAATCCACACACCACTCTAGCGTTCTCTTCAGCTACTTCTGTAGGTCCTCTAATGGTTTAGTAGGTTGTCCTGCCAAAGGACAGGGATCTGATTAGACAACTTTAGCATTGCTTAAGAAGGATGTGGTTTGTTATGTTTACTTCATACTTCTTTGGGATTGTTAGGTCATGTAGTATTGGATTGTTCTCTCCTTTAGTTCTTACTTGGATTTTCCAAAGGAGCAAGATTCATAGTTTGGTTGTCTCACAGAATGTCTGAACCCGGAGCCCCCAGAACATTGCAGAGGTTCAATTTGAGGAAAAGCCCAATGAAATAAAGAATAGCTGAATGTTGCTGTTGCCCTCAAAGTTAGATCATCATTTTTTCTGTTTCACAAACTTCAGTTTGGCTATAAGAAAGGTTGAAGAATTAGCAGCAGTTCTATCCTAAATACCCACTTTGATGTCTTCAGCCTAATTCTCTGAGGAAAATGCATTCTCAGTACTCAAAACCTGAAAGAATGCTGACATGACTCAGAATGTATAGTTTGCTAATAGAACCTAAAAATTCTGTCTCCCCACAACTTTTCAGTATACTTCAATTCATTCAACATTAAGATTTCTTCCAAGGTGTTAAGGATCTGACACAGGAAACTTTTAAAATTTAAATTAGACTCTACCCTGGGACTTCTTTTTCTTTATATACTCTTTCATGGACTTTATCTGCTCCATAATGATCATCTCTGTGCCGATAATTCAGAGATCTCTTTATCCAACCCAAGGCAGAGCCTTTTCTTCTGCATTGCCCACTGCCTTTTGGATATTTCAGACTGGACCTCCTGAATCCATCTCAAACTCATCCTGCTAAAAACAGAATTTGTTATCTTTTCCCTGAAGTCCACAACTCTGACCAGGCTTCTTTACTTCTGACAAAGGCACCATCTTTCTTTACAGCATCAATATCATCCTCCATTTCTCATTCTCACATATCCCATCTGTTGCCAGATCTTGCTGTTTCTTCCTCATTTGGATTTCTCTCCTTCAGCCCTTTATTTGACTGCCCATAGCAACCACCTTAGTTCAGGCTCTTGTGCTTCAAGTCTCTTGTTTTTCAAATCTACCCTCTGCTCTGCTGTCAGAGTGATTTTCCGTAAACATAAATCTAACCATGCTTCTCCATTAACTCCAGTAGCTCCCAGTTGTGTCTGGGATAAAATACAAATTGTTAAGCTTTTTCTAGGCTCAATAAACATTACTGGCTTCCCATATGTTATACTTTATACAAATTACCCTTCTTGCTATTCACATAACAGTTCCTTCTCCATGCCCTTTAGTATCTCCCTCTACCTGGAATTACTCCCCTCCTCAAATACACAGCTCAAATGCTAATACCTTCAATAGGAATCCTTTCCTGTGCCCTCCCTTAACTACCTTGTACTTATTTCGTATTTATTCTGCATATATTGACTCCTTGTATTTGTTTAGTGATTAAAGTCCTACATGGTCTGAATTCAGACTAGAGTCATTCAGATTAGTTTTATTTCTTTTAGTAAGGAAGAACAAAAAAAATTGCACAGGATGTAGACTCTTTGAGATTAAAGATTGACTCATCCTTTGTATCTTACAATTTTAGTGTCAGGGAAATAAGTAGGCACCAGGTTTCCCCAAAACATTTAGCTGACTGATGATCACATTATGATAGTTTCTTTAGTTCACTTTTCTTTTTTCCAATTCCTCATTTTCCTTCATTTCTCTTTTTCCTATTCTTTTAGGTTTACTTAGCTCGAAAAGAAGGATCATCATCTGCCTTCATCTCTTGGAAGTTTGAGTTTGGGTCAGTTGGGCTTAAAGTTGATACCATTTCCATTAGAACATGCAGTCAAACTTTTTCAAGTGGAAAGATACAGTGGAAACTGCGTTCTGATACAGCCCAAGTAGAACTGGCAGGAGGTAAGCAAACATTGTGCTTAGAGTATTCTTCATGGAATGTGGTTGCCATTTTAATGAGGGCATGATCATATTTAACTAGATGCTCAGCATTATCTGGGCCAATGTAATTTTTTAAAATTCTACAGTAGTCCCCCCAAAAGGGCTATATTTTGTTATTTACAAATTCAAGTATAAGAAGAAAAGTCCTTGAAGGTAGCTGTAGTGTCATATAATTTTTGGCTATCTTAAAATAATTCATATTTGTTTGGGTAGGTTTTATTTTTTGGTGGGTAGGAGGTTGCGATTAACAGCACACAAGTACTAAAATACCCATTCCAAAACTGCCTCTTCATGCTGTGGGCTTGCATTTAGATTACTTAGAAAAGAACTTTAATTATTTTTTATTTCTCAACAGATAAAGGCCTTCATTCCTATCGTGATTTTTCTGATGCCACAGAAGTTATTTTGGAAGCAAAACTAAGTGGAGGGGATGGTGATGTTGCCTGGCAACATACCCAGCTGTTTAGACAAAGCTTAAATGACCGTGGAGAAAATTGTTTGGAGATAATTATAAAATTCAGTGACCTTTAAGAACTTGAACATTACAGAAATGCTGGCAATCATCAAGGACTTATCATGGTCTAAAGTCTTCTGTTGATTCAATGAATGTTGGCAATTTACCACTGTTCTCCCTGCTGACAGCATTTTTTTTTTTTTTGCTGGCCATCAATCCTATCACTCTTGTCAAAATAATAAATCTTTATACCATGGACCATAATGAAATCCTAGAATTTTTAAAGCTATTTCTCTTCATTATGCTAATTAATGTGTGTTAATGGTCAGAAGGAGACCTTACTACAAGGGAATCATATTTTACATTACAATTGCCCTGCTAATGCCCCATTCATAGTTAAGGTAAAACATGGAGTTGCCATTCTTGGTAATTTGATGTTTTCCAGCCTCTGACAATGCCTTGCACATTCCTGGTGCTTCATGTTTCTTGAATTGGTTGACCTTGAGCTTCTAATTCTTCAATTTTTTTAACTTTTAAAAAATCTTTAAAATGAACAATTAAGAAGTTATAGTGAATGATAAAAGTTTTTATCATAAATATGTAGGCATTTTTAGATAAAATGAACTATTTTGCATTATGCCTTTTAATGGTTGCTTTAAGACAAAGTTTCATAAGGCATTATGCTTGAAAAGAAACGTAATAACTGTTTTGAAAGAACATTTTTTCAAAATTTCATCTTTAACAAAGAATTCAAAGCTCTTGTTCAAGATTCCCTTATATGCAGGGGCAGCTAGATAGCTCAGTAGATTGAGAGCCAGGCTCAGGGATGGAAGGTCTTGGGTCCAAATCTGGTTTTAGCTGGGCAAGTCATTTAACCCCCATTTCCTAGCCCTTACTGCTCTTCTGCCTTAGAACCAATATATAGTATTGATTCTAAGATGGAAAGTAAAGGTTTAAAATAAATAGTAATAATGAAGAAATATTCCTTTATGTGTAAAATATTCACCTAAGGAAAAAAAAGTCAATTTTGACCTAAATTCTGGAGAAAATGCCTATTCTAGAGCTTGGCACTCTTTATTTCATGTTGTATAGAAAATATTTTAAAGTTTTCTAAAATGACTTGTTCCATATCATCCTTGGGGGACAACAGAAAACAGTGAAAGATAAGCTGGAGTTGGAGTCAAGACCCAATCAGTCAGCTTCTCAAGAGCATTAGTTTCTTCATTTATAAAATGGGAATAATATTTAGACTATCTCAAAAGTTGGTTGTGAAGAAAACATTTTATAAACCTCTAAGTGCTCGGTAAATTGTATGAGAATTATGTTTATCCTCTTGGTTGGAACCAAGAATGATTTTAACTCTTACGAGCCTATTTCATATCAAGAAAATTCAATTTTCCAAAAATCATGTTTCTCTTCTTCTCTAACTCAATGGAAAATGAGCACATATTATTTCCTTCACCACTTCAAGATCGGTGATTTTTAGTGGCATGAATTTCCCCCCCACCGATATAAATCAAAGTCATTCTTCAGCCGTCGTCCTGGCATTTTATCAACTCGAATCAATGACCAACCTTCCGGGGATGAGCCTCTGCAAACTTATCTTTGTTTTGACAGATGACAAACATCCATCTGTTGTCGGACCAACCGTCAAAAAAGGCTTTCCCTCCTCCCCTGGCATTGCCTTTGAGAACCCGGAGTTGCCTCCAGTGCCTCTGGGTAAGCCCGAACTGGCCAGGAGCTCCCCAACAGCAAGCAGTGCTTTATTATTTATTATTAGGGATCAGAAATCAATGGTCCCACCTTGGCAATGAACAAGAGTGACCTCGTTGAGCACCACTTCTCGGGCCTTTAAACTCTGACCTCATCCCCTGCCTTTGAAAGCCCCTGATCCTGGCCCAGCTGCGCAGAGAGAGTTTTCTTGGCAGGAAGAGCAGCCCCTTGAACTGGTCGAGAAGCAGAGAGCCGCTGAAGGCAGCTTCACAGTCGAGGAGATCGAAAATGAAAACACCAGCATGCTCTCTTCCTGTGCACACACAGAATTTCCTCTGCAGGCCGCTTCAGCCGCATCATTTTAGTAGTAAGCGTTTCCCTTCCCCCAGCCCAGTTATTTTTTTCTCCTTGTAGCCAGGCAAGAAAATGTTTGCTTTTCATACAGGCAAACAGGCGCATTTTTGGAAGCAGAGCCTCTGAACTTAACGGCTTTTTATGTGGGGCCAATTTGGGAGGCTCAAACTGTCTCCGGTCACTCGGCCACTGCGAGGGTGGGATTTAAACCCTGCCTGTCTTGACCCCAAAGCCAGCTCTCTATCCACGAGGTCACATCGGCCCTCGTACATATGTAGTCTGAGATATATACTCCCAGGGATATGTCTAAGTGTGTGTCACAGACACACACATAATGCCCCGCTCAAAGGAGAAAAAATAATGGGAACGAGAGAAGGGAAATAATTTGTGCTAAAATGGTGTAACCAAGGTAGCATGAAGGGGAAATTCTTTAGGTACAGACTTTGTATTCTGCACAATAGCCAGCACAAGGAGCTTCATGAATGCTAAATGATGAGATCTTGATACACAGAAACATCCAGAAGATATTTGCAGGAAATTCAGGACAGAATTATTAAAATAGCCAATTTCTTTAAAAAAAAATCAGATAAGAATAGAAAGGCATAAAGATGGCAGAAATAATGGGGCTCTCTAATCGGTGCAGCCTGGGGAGAAGCCACCTGTCCGAAAGCATTCAGCTCCTGTTGGCTGATGAGGGGCACGAGATTGTTTATTTATGGTCATCGTGTTTACAACCAGATTGTGTTTTACAGCAAGAGATCGAATCCCAGCTAAGAATGTGTGTGTGTGTGTGTGTTATTTGGACAGTTAACAAATCCATGATTTGGATTATTTACCTATTTATTCCCAAGGCTAATAAGGATCAATGTCCTAACTACCAATCGGGTATTAATAAAAGCGCCACAGTCTTCCAGTTTGTTGGGCTGGGGTTTTTGTTTGGGGTGGGGGTAATTGGGTTTGGTGTAGATTTCTTATAACAAATGATAACCCCTCTCTGAAGGAAACAAAATAATCTGAATCTTGTAGCAGAAAGAGGGAGGTTTCAAGCACAAATCTTGGAGCTGCTCCAAGATCCTTTTTCAAGTGTCTTAGGATATTTTCCTGTCATGTGTTTGGGGAATTTGTTTGGTTGGCATGTTTGCCATGGGGAGTGGCAGGGGCACTCACTCCTTGAAGGGAGAACAAAGAACCCATCAGCAGCTGATTAGTTCTCTTGGGTAGAGGCAATGTGGATGTGATGATTTTAAAGACAGGTTGCCTTCCCCTTTGACTTGGCGGTCACTTTTGTCCTATTTGCCCTTTCAGAAGATGGCACTTATGTTAAAGATATTTCACCTGGGCAGTCCTTTATCCTTGAAGTTATTTGGATTTTCCGAATGTTGGTTTAATTCCAAGGAGCCAAGGTCAGTAAATGTGCTTTCACAGTCTAATAATCAAGGCAGCCTGAGGCATAGATGATTTAACAGAATCACCGTGCATGAATTTGCTGATTCCCATAGTCTTTGGTGCTAATCTGCACACTGGCCTAATATTGCCACAAAAAGAACCTTTTATTTGGAGTCTGAGCACCTGGGCTCCGATCCCTGCTCTGTTATTTACTGCTACCTGAAGCAAATCACCTTGGTTGGACTAAACCAAGGGATCTGAACCCCTCTCTCTGTCTTGGCCCCTTTGGATAGCCTGGGGAAGCCTGGGGACCCTTTCTCAGAATCGTGTCTTTAAATCATTAAAGGAAATACGAAATGTCGGTTAGAGGTTAGTGAAAATAAGTATTTTTGTTTGTTCGTTTTTATCCTTTAAGCTTGAAATCCATCCACAGACCTCTTAGGGGTCCAATGCCCTAGATTAAAACCCACTGGACCAAAGAATACTTAAAGTCCCTTCTCGGGGACAAAGTCTCATAATATTGCTTTATTTCTACATATGGAATTGGGAGTTGGAGTCCTTAACTTAGAAAGTTTATATTGGGCACTGAAAAGTGATATAAAATAGTGAGTTTTTGTTAAAACAGGTTTCAAACACAAGTTTTTAGGACTCAAATGCTAATCTTTCAACCCCCTTTTTCTTGATTTTCAAAGTTGTTGCTTGAAATGAAGAGACACGGGTAGAGTAATATCAGATTTTTCCAGCAGCCTCAGCTCTTTAGCACAGGAACTTTTGAAAAAATGCCAAACCTGGAGCCCAAAGTTCTGGGTTTGAGTCATGGCAACACCACTTACCATTTGGTCTCAGGAAAATAACCACCTCTCTGAACCTTTTTCTTCAAGTCAAGGTATTAACACTCCTATTGACCTCATAGTAGTCATGAGTTATAAATGAAATCATGTATATGAAATGATATTTACATGCAACTGTTTATTAAAACTCTTGAAAATTCTCACTCAGAACTCACTTATTCTTTTGCTACTTTTGATTCTAACATTTTGGTTTTCCAGACTGTATAACAAATTCCAAGCCCCCAGCAGTATGATTTAATAACTTACAACTACTCAATTTGGGAAGGGAGAGTAATTAAGGAAAAGCAGACACCCTAAAGGAAACAAGGGACCATTTGTATACCTCATTTTTGGAGGACATGATTATAGAATCCAATTTTTGATTTCTGATTGATTGATTGATTAACAGAATTGATGATCCATAAAGACCAAAGTCCAGAAAGGAAAGACAAGAGACTTAATTCTCGAGTCTCCTATAAAATAAAGGAGTTGTGTTAGCAGAACTTCAAAGACTCTGTCAACTCTGAAGTTCCATGACAATAAAGGATTATGTTTATAATGTGTAATGCATTTTATAATTTTATCAAAAAGGGGAAAAAGATTGTTTTTGTTTAAAAGGAGTATCAACTGTCCAAAAAATGCTAAATATAATCCACTCCCTGCTGTTGCCAGATAAATATATTTTTTTGATAAAGACAAGACTTTATAAAACACCATACTAATTTTTTAGAACTTTGAAAAAATATACATGTATGTTTATACAAATTTTAGACCTCTGATGAGTTTTACATAGTCCAAACTGGGAAGAACTGTAAAGCCCATGTTGACCACAGGGCAAACGAATCATATGGAAAATTATTCAATGCTTGCTTGGTACCTGAGCTCTCACTGTGTGCTGAGTTTTGGAGAATTTGCAGGAAAAGTAAAATATTAATTTTGTTCTAGAGGAGCTTATACTCTAATAAAAGTCTGGTAGTTACAGTTGAGGCAGCCATTTATACTTCAGGTTGCATAAATCTGGAGGAAGGCCAGGAATCTGATAGAGAGGGGAAGCTCGAGACCAGGTCCTGCCTCTGGTTAGTAACTAGGTCTATGACCAAGTTGGTCATTTAGCCTGTGGTCCTCTAGCTTCTCATCTGTAATTTAAGAATTGAACCAGATGCCTCTAAGTCTCTCCTAGTTTTAATATCCTATATGACAATGAGACTCTTAATATTAAATAGTTCTTTAATAAAATTGCCACTGCTTTTTCACAAAGCTAAAATATTATCAGCAGGATTAACGTTCAGGCTTCCTTTTTATGGATGTTCTTATTTTTGTGATCCAAGTTTATTTTCTTAAATTTGTACCTTTTTCTCAGACCCACAATCAATCCCTTCTATTACTAATGTGCTGAGCTGCTGTAATTTTCTCTGAATTTCCTGGGAATTAGCATTTCTTAGAACACTCTGAAAATATCACTAATACTTTCTGTGAATATGACTTGGAAGGACAAGTAGCAGTTTACTTAACACCCTCCTTAGAACCCAAAGCACCCTTCAACCTCCTCACAGGTAATAACAGGATATCTTTAGAGATGATTCCTGCCTGGGCTGATCCCCAAGTTATTCCTGGAGATATATTAAAATCCCACCCTTTAATCGATTTGGTGGTACCTGGGATGAGGAACGTCTTTGATGACCACGTGCCATCAAAAGTCAAGTGTAACAAAAGCAATATTATTCTTTTGAAATTGTTTTCATAGTATCACAGAAGCGATTCTTTGTTCTGTAATTCAGTTTATTGTACTGAAGTAGTTTTACTGGTTTAAAAATACGCAGCATATTATCAGAAATATGGCAGTCTTAATTGCAAGAAACAAATACAAAAGTGTTTTCCAACTCAACCTTGAAAGGAGTATGTCTATATGCTCCTATAAATGCCAGATCTTCTATGAATCCTATTGCTTCTCAGGAAATAGATACTTTTATGATTTCATTATCTAGTGTTTCGGTTGATGCTACTGAATTGTGATTTCTATGCCTTGGGAAGATGAAATTCATATTGAAATTCTTTTAAAGAACTTTCTATAAAATGTAGCAATCTCCCTCCTTGAAATCACTTTGTGTGAAAATAAAAACCATACACGGTGCTTCTCCATCACTTAAATTTTTCAAAAAGATATCAAGAATTTTTTTTGTTCTCTTTTAGGACATTCATTAGAGCTTGGGAAGATGTTCATTCTTTTGCTCCCAGAAATGAACTAGATTCAGTCTCCTTGTGTGGAAGAAAAGCATTTAGTGTCCAGGTGTTGGCATCAGCTCACTTCAGATACCTTTGGATGCCTGGTTTCTCATCGTGCCATGTTCTGCTACAGATGGGGAATTTCAAGACAGCAAGGTTGTGGTGATCTTTTCATATCTCTCAACTTAATTATCACTCTGTTTCTGTCTCTGTCTCTTTCAAAAACTCTAAAGGAAGGTTTTTATTTTATTTTTTTAATCAGAAGTATTGACTTGCAGCCCTACTTTAATCACTACTGCTAGTCTTCCTAGATAAGAATTGTCTGGGGGAAAAGGGTCCAGGCAGTAATTGGGATGATGATGTGTGAGAGCTTATAAGCAGCTGGCATAGGCGAAATGTCCCATGCAAGTGATTGTCTTTTTATGGATAGGTGACTCTCTAGGCCCCAACAAAGTGAGAGGAAAGACTGGGATCTAGAGGGGGTAGCCCCTCTCCCTAATCCCGAAAGAAATTACAGATCCCTTAGACATGGCAGATTTTTTTTTGGTAAACGTTCTCAAGGAGGAAATGAAAGGGGAGGAGAGAAATGATCAAAAGCCAAAGTATCTTAGACTCTTGCATGGAAAACAAGAACACCTTCTGGAATGTCAAGCACTCACTCTGAATTGAGGAAACTTAAGAAAAGAGAACTTAGAGCCTTTGATCTTCATTTAATAAATATTGAAGCCATCGGCATTCTTCTACTTCTTGTAAGCTTAATCTAAAACAGATTTAAGTGTGCTGGTAAATGGCAGGAGAGAAAGGAAGGAGAAAGAATAGTATGGGGAATGGATCATGAAACCATGGATTAAAAAAAGTATTATAGCCTTGAAAACGAGGAATGTAATTCTAAGTGGATTCAAACACACATTGCCAAATAAAGAGGTGTTGGCATATAGTAATCATGGAATGGGGAAATCATTTTCTTTATTCCTAAGGGAAAAAGTCATAGCATTTTGATGCTTTTCAGGTATTTTCATGAAGGCCAATAATAATATCTGGTATTTCCATGGTATTACAAGGTTTGCTAATGGCTTACATACATCATCACATTTGTCAGGTCGACTGTGGATAATGAACGAAAAGAATAGGATAGATTTTAAGTAGGTAATTAGATAACTAGAGAGATAGATGAATGGATCAATAGATAAGAGAGAGAGAGGAGAGAGAGAGAGAGAGGAGGAGAGAGAAAGAGGGAGAAGGAGAAAGAGAGAAAGAGAGAGAGAGAGAGAGAGAGAGAGAGAGAGAGAGAAAGAGAGAGAGAGAGAGAGAGAGAGAAAGAGAG
>NC_058134.1:29015672-29044954 GCF_016433145.1 Gracilinanus agilis
AGAGAGAGAGAGAGAGAGAGAGAGAGAGAGAGAGAGAGAGCGAGCGCATATTTATTAAGGGCTGACTATATGCCAAGTACTCTGAGGTTACAACTACATTCAAGTAAGATGGTCCCTAACCTCAAGGTTCTTCTAATGGAAGAAGATAATGTGTAAAGGGAAAGTAGAGATGAAGGAGAAAGGGTAGGAGAAGAAAGAGGAGCCTATAAGTCATGAGTAAGGAGAAGCATAGCTGAGGTCCTACCTAAAATGGTGGTCCCAAGGAAGGAGTCACCAATGAGGAGATGAAGAAGGCCCCAGAATGGAGGTTCCTGAACGTTGCATTGCAACAAGTGAGGAGGAGCCAGGAGAAAGTCCAGGCAATGAGTGGGGTGCATATGGCTGGGTTATCTTTTGCTCAGATTGTAGCTTGGGAATGGCTCAAGATGCTAAGAGGTGACCTGGCCTTCCTGCAGAGCTGAAGAATAATTCTGCCTATCCGGACCTTCACTCATAAACAACAGCATGCCGGTCCCAAGAATTTTACAGTTGTCACAGTCACTGAATTAATCTGAAATAATAAATGTACAAACTTTCTTAGAGGTAGGAGAGTTGAAATATTTCTGTGTTTATGAACTGAGAATTGTGGCATCTATGTTTCTGAGAGGGGTTCAAACTGCATCACAGAATTCCATAGTGCCCCCCAGAACTCTAAGAGAGGGACTGGACTGTCCACATTACACAAACACAGGAAGTGTTATTTTTCTGAAAATGTTTCCATTTTGAGTGCCGGTGTTGTTTCTTGGTTTGAATGCAGTGTTGATGTGTGAACTTCATTTTCTTACAGTGAGTTTCTGGGTTACTACAAACTCTTATTTTATTTCATTTTATTTATTTTTTAAACCCATACCTTCCATTTTAGAATCAATACTATGTATTAGTTCCAAGAAAGAAGAATGGAAAGAACTAGGCAACAGGGGCTAAGTGACTTGTCCAGGATCATGCAGCTAGGAAGTGTCTGAGGCCAGATTTGAACCCAAAATTTCTCATCTTTATTTTATTTTAAATTTGTCACAGAAGCAAGGGCAAGTAGAATAAATGATACCATCATTTAATCAATGAATTTTAACTTTT
Organism: Gracilinanus agilis; assembly: GCF_016433145.1. NCBI lineage: Eukaryota > Metazoa > Chordata > Mammalia > Didelphimorphia > Didelphidae > Gracilinanus > Gracilinanus agilis. The sequence continues at coordinate 29,016,786 of NC_058134.1, forward strand.
TGCCATTAAACTCCCAACAAAGTTCTCCTCTGATGACTCATTATGGCATAGATATATGACCGTAGTTCTAAAGGACCATACTAGCAAAAAATAAACTCTTATCTAGCAGGTCCTGCAAATTAAAATGATTTCACATATTGGCCTGGAGGTGGGCTGCTTATCTGTTGTTCAAGGACTAGTCTAGCTAAGTTCAGGGAGGTTTTTCCTTTGGCTTCAGGGTGATGATTTTTTCGTGCATGGCAGCTCTAGAAGACTTTCATTCTATAAAGTCACAGAGAAGTAGTAACCTGCATCAATGGAGGGAGTTTTCCATTTTGATGAAATCATAAGCCAGTGAAGGATTTCAATACAAATTAGTATCATTTTAATAGATCTTCAAGAAAAGAGGGGCCAAAAGTTTGTTTTATAAATCTTGTATTTTCCATTTGCCTTTCATGTCCTAACATATTATTGAATTTTAGAACTAGAAAATATAATCCAGTATAAATGTAGAAACTGAAGCCCATAAAGGTAGCTCTGGACAAATCTCTTAATTTCCTCATCTGTAAAATGGGGATAATAATAGCATAATTGAGATAAAATATATTTAAACATGTTTTATGCATCTTAAATCTTACATAAGCGCTAGCTATAATTTTCTGTTCTACTTTCCATCTGGAAATGATCAGGAGCCGGGGAAGGGGGAGATTTGTATTCATTAAATTCAGAATAAAAACAAAATAAAAATTTTTAAAGTACTTAGATGATAAAACATTTGGAATGCATAGGTACAGCTGAACTCTGAGTGATTACTGGTAATATGAGATAGGAGTATTACTTCAACTCTTAAATGTGCCATAATATTATCTTTGTGGCTCCTCCTTTCACCAGGACCAGTTACAGCCCCTTTGTGACTCAGGCTGTCTTCCAGAGTTGCTATGGCCAACCCAGTGATTAGTTTAGACACCAGGCGTACACGTGTCATTACCAGCTTGTACTCAGAGTCCTTCCACCTAGGTAGGGTCTTCCAGAGCCTTTGAGAAGCGAGGATCACCACCATGCATACCAACATGAGAACTTCCATGAAAGGGGGTTAGAAACATTGCATATCATTGAAATCTACAGAATTTTTTTTAACTTGGATAACTGATAATTTAAATCTTTGATTTTAATGTTAACTGGAACCACTAAGACATTTCTGTAGACTGAGAAATGACCTAAGCCATCCCTTTATTATTTCTGCCTCTATGCCTCTATGGAAAGAAGTGCTTTCGAGCATTAAAAAATGAAAAAGAAAGATAATCAGAGCAAGGGAGACCAAGTGAGCCTTGAATAATCCTGGATAATTTTGAATAAAATTGGATAATTCTTTCTAAAGTAATTGTGCACATTTGTTGATACAATGATGAAATCCGTTTTAGCCCTATGATTGCAATACTCCATATTTGCTAATTGCACACTGAATGTCAAGTTGGCTGCATTACAAGAGCTTTGGGGAGAAATGTTTGGAGTTGCCAAAGTGATTTAAAGTGATTCAGAATGATTTAAAACACACGTGGCCATTGCACGCTAGTAGAATCTTTTTACTGATCAGCCAGATGGAGATAAGCTTTTCCTTTACCTTGCCTAAACAAGGTTATTCTGAAAATAGCTTATAGAGTTTAAAACTTGGGAAGGATCATGTATAAAGAAGACTTCCCAAGGAGTGCTCCTCCACCAAGTGTTAGCTTTGCTGCCAATTGTCATGCAAGTGCAAGGGGAAATAAATTATCCTCAAAGAGAAGGAAATAGTCATTACAGTATCTATAAAAGTATGGAAGTACTCAGTAAACTTGTTTCCTATTGTGTTGGGTAAAAATCAGCACTAGTTAATCCTTTGTATATTAGGGAACTCTGTTGATTTTATTTCTTTAATTATCGGTGGGAACCATTCTCAGTCAAGGACGCAGCCGATTATCAATAGGTAACATAACACAAAGCCTACAAAATGCTCTCCAAGACATTTGAATAACTCCAAGGAAGTGGTTAGAAAATTTCACATGTCATAAAATTTCTATGCATTGATTTGGCTCAAAAATAAGGTGAGCATTAATTATAATTAGTCTGTATGATTTTTTTTTTCCTTTACTTGAATGGCTATGTGATCTCACCAATGTGTGTCGTCCCTCCAGCAACGCTGATCAGAGCCCACTCCTTCCCTCTCATCCTGTGTAAGTCTTGTCCAAAACCTCCCCAGCATCCCTGCGAGGGGGTCCCCACATGCTGAGTGCCTGCCTTTTGATGTTCTGACATTACATGGATGCCAGTGCGGCACTTAGCCTGCCCTTGGGTTATTCTCTATGACTAACCCCCCTTCTTTTCTGGGCCTCATGTTTCTGATGACAACTTCCTCTTGCTCATTTTGTAATTGGTATCATGGCAGACTGTTGCATTGTATTGTATTTTACATATCACATACCATTTTTTTAATGCTTGGAAACGTACACTGTGAAGGGATCCATAACTTAAGCTTTTTAGTTTACAGAAAAGAAATTGGATCTTCGCTAGTATCAATGCAGTGTCCATTTAGTTTTTATTTGGCATTTAATAATATTTGAATTGTGGATTCTTGTTCTATAAGCCAATTTACAAGTCAGTTATTTGCAATTGGGAGCTTGATATGAATAGACCACTCTCATTTATGGCCTGAAAACCTCACTAATAATTTTATGTTGTTTTGTGAGAAAAAAAAATGCATCCCCAAGCGGATAGAGAAGTGGAAACATGAGCCCTTCCCCTCCTTGCCTCTGCTGCTCTTTCCAGAGTCAGTAGCTGTGAGAGTAATCATAAGAAACGAAAACGATGGTTTGTGACACCGTCCTTGCCATTCCTGCCTGCACAAGATGCTCGTAATCATTTGCCTGGAATATTAGTCACTTGGCTCTTCAGAAGCCAAAGAGTGCCTGTGCTGGATAAAGTCATTTCCTGCCTAATCAGTCTATATCATAGAATACATAGCTAGAATGGGCCATGTTTCACCATCTCCCCTAGCCCCAACCCTGGAAATTCTCAGGCCCCAGTGGGTCCTTTTCCAGGGTTGGCTATTTTCTGATAAATGGGACACTAGATGGTTCTAAGATTTTCCCTTGGGGTAGATTTCTCAGCAGTAAATGTGCCAGCTTTTGGGGAGCTATGAAGTTACCCCATAAATAACCACCTCTTAAAGGTACAGTACTTCAAGTCACAACACTTTTTTTGTTTGTTTTTTAAGCACATTAGGGAGACCTGGGTTCAAGACCCGTCCATTGTCCATGCTGCTCCTGTTTGTCAGAGGCAAATCATTTAGCATCTCACAGCCTCCTGGCTATTCAAAGACTACAAATCAAAAAGTTTTCCATTTCTATCAGTGGAGAGAATTTCCACATCGGAACTTCCCAGTTCCAATGAAATCCTAGCTGGATTTTTTACCCATTAGAAACCCCTCCATCACTAAAAAAATCTAGTAACAAACTCACTCACACACAGTTCAGGTATCTAGGTCCATGCCATAGAATTCAGATCCTGTAATCTTAGCTATGTAAGACAGCCCTGCATTTTAGGGGGAAGGCTATGGCTTTACCTTTCTTTTTCTAGATTGCATGTAGGCATTTCAAAGAACGTAGCCTGCAGCTGTTTTTTAAAAATTGATATTCTAAAATGATTCAGGTCGTGAATGAGTTTTGTTACTTTCTATAAAAAACATGACTGATTCTAAGACCTAACAGTTTTGTTGGAACGGTCTTTCTTCCCCCCCATAAAAGGAGATTCTGATGAATAAAAAGACCTTTGTTTTGAGCCAAGAACATTTTTAAGATTGTGGGGTTGACCATGTAGTTGGTCTTAATTTTCCAAATGTCCTTTATTATCCTCATAAAAACTTCCATGGATGTGAGTGGTAAAAAGTTTTCACTTCACAATCCTGAATGTCCTGAGGGATTGGCATAGTTTGATTGTTGCCAGTCTGGCAAATGGCTGAAGGAATAAACGTGGGTATGTATTTTCTTGAAACTTGCTAGAAGACCCACACATTTCACAATCCTTAGATATTGCATTAAATTTGGCACGGAGGGAATTCAGCATCTTAAAATTACCTCAAAGGGCAGCTTGTAGAAGATAGCTTCGCTTTAGGAAATCTGACTAGAGATGGAGCCTGAAAGGCACCTCTTGCACCCAGATATCTCCTCTTTCCCAGCCTTCACCAGTCTAGCACAGTACCATCTTTAAAGCTGCTTAAGGCACCCTGTTGCCTCTGGCTACACAATCATACTTAGGAGGAATTTGAATGACTAATAATCATCTTGGAGAGCAGAGAGCCCTGGGTCTGAAGGAGTTTAGATATGTATTTTTTTTATTCATCAAGAATAGATCTTTTCTCTCATCAAGATGAAAAGGATGGGTCTGTCCTATAGCACCAAGAATAGCCTTAGGTGGGAGGAAGGTTGGGCATGGATGGGGCAGCCTTAGATGATGGTGGAAAGCCAGCTCAAATCATGATAGCACTGTGGGGGCCCTTAGAGATGGGGGGTGGCAAAGAGAGAAAAAGGGATTGAGAGTGTCTCACAGTGAACATCACAGCCCAGACTTCACCTCAAAATAACGAATGAAATTTAGTGTAATCGACTGATTTACAAGCATTTATTTGGTAAAAAGGATCCTTTCAAAATCTACACGGCAAAGGGCTGAGGTGTCGTAGTTCTGTCTAGGGACCTTCAGTTCACATTTAATGGACATCACTATTGAAAGATGCTGTTCTGTGGCAGAGGTAGTCATGACAACTATCATAGCTTCTAAATTCAAGTAGTTCACTCCCAATTGGAATTAGGGGGTGGGGGGAACTGGAAGGAAGTGTGAGTGTTTCTAACTGGAATATAGTAAATATGCAGGATCAGCCTTGCACCTAAGGGTCCAAGAAGACTCAAGGTTCCATGGAGAAAGAGAACACCTAAGCTGGGACTTGGAAGAAAGGGAAAATTTCAACAGATAGAGATAGAGATGGAGGCATGGAAGAATCCATCACGGTCATGAAATGTGTGTGTGAGACCAACAATACAAGAGGCAAGATATAAGCAGAAAGTGGTCCAACATGCCTGGAATGAGGTGTCTTTAAAGGGAAAGATCAGGAAATGGTGGAGAGGTCTTCGTGGCCTGGAAACCCAAGCAGAGAGGTTGCTTAGTTTTATTTACTAAGCAATGGAGAGCTAGGAAAGGCAGGCATCCCCAGATTTGTGAATTTGGAAGATGATTTTGTCATTGATGCAAGAGATGCATTTAAGAGGCAGTGAGATCAGTTATGACTTTGGGGACCTAAAACCTTGGACTATGAGCCCATGGACTTACTGGAGTCTTGTAGTATTTAGAATTTTGTCCTCATACACATGGCAAATTTACACCATCGTGTGATAAGCATTGGGTAAAGCCATTTATGTAGTAGGGTTACAGTTGTCTTCAGGGCATTTGAGAAGTTTCTCAATAGTCTCTGCTGTAACCTGTCTCTTTTCCAGTTTTCCAAGAATGTGATGAAGTGAGCTTAGCTTTCTTTACCTTTATGCCATTTTTACCTTTACTCTTGTAATATAATTACCACCAATTCCCAGAAACCTGATCCCCACAATATGTTCCCAGAAGTTTGCTTTGTTCATGCAATTCCACAGGAAAGGTCTAGTCATTTGTGGACAGATGGAAGCGGTGATTGAATTTTCTAAGTTTATTTTTTAATATATCACGCTTCTCCACCCCACCCCCACTTTCACTTCCCCTCACATATCACCAAGAAAAAAAGAAAAGAAAAAAGAGAGAGGAAGGAAGGAAAAGGAAGGAAGAAATGGTGGAAGAAGGGAGAAAAAGCTAAGGAAAGAAGGAAATGAGGAAGGAAGGGAGAAAAGAAAGACTCTTATCATATAAGCATAGTAAAGCAAAACAAAGTCCTGTGTTGTCCACGCCCAAAAATGTGTTTTTATTTTGCATGTTAATCATCTTTCTGTCATTTGGTGGCCAGCATTCTTTGTCATTCATCTGGAAATCATGATTAAACCATTTAGTTGATCAGAAGTTTTCGAAGTCTTTCAGAATTCTTCATTTTTACAATATCGATGATGTTATAGTAGAACTTTTTTCTTTTGGCGTTTCTCCTCACTTCTCATCTGTTCATAGAGCTCTTCCCAGGTCTCTTTGACATCTTTTTACTTCATTTCTTACCTCATAGTTGTCTGTTACATTATATTCATATGCCACAATTTGCTCAGCCTTTCCCCAACGATGGTCACTCCCAAGTTTCTAGGTTTTTGCTACCACAAAAGAGCTGCTCTAAATACTTATTGTATATGTAAGACCTTTTGTTCTTTTTTTTTTTATCTCTTTAGGGTAGAAACCTAGTAGTGATAATATTCAGTAAGCATACACTGTTTCATTAGTTTTGGGACAAATGTTTTTACTCTCAATTGTACCTTTATAAAATTCTCCTTGGTGGACACCAATTGCTCGTGATCAATTGCATTGTATGGGATTTCTCTTAAGTTGAAAAAAAATTTAAGACTTAGTGTATATTAAGTTCTCAAGAGCATCCCATCATGGCATCTAGAAGTTAAAGCATTTGTCCAGGGTTTCACAGTTAGTAAATGCGAAGGACAAGGCTACTAAACTATCTCCTATGCCAGGATGCTGCTCAGGCAATGCTAATTAATCCATAAGCATTTATTAATATACTTACTGTACATCAGGAACATTAATAGGCACTTGGAACACAAAGACAAGAAATAAAAGAATCCCTGCCTTCAAGGAGTTTACAGTCTAGTGAGGGGGACAATATATACTATATCAAAAAGTATATGTCTAAGTAAACACAGAAAATATAAAGAGACTGTGTGTCTGGTAGGAAGAGTTCTAGCAAGTGGGAAGGAAATCTGGAAAGGATTCATATAGAATATGTCACTCAAAGGAGAAGGAGGAGAAGGCTGGGACTGAATGTTGGGGAACACCCACAGTTTGGGGGTGTGATAAAGATGTTAAGCCAGCAAGCGAGAGAGGGCAGTCCAACAGGTAAATTTCTGGGAGTGTGGGGAACATTTCCATTAAAGCATGATCCTAGATATATTCCTGTTGAAAGAAGAGGCAACTTTAATGACAGTTCAGCTGATCCTATTGGGTTTTAGGTCATCAAAAGTAATGTTTAATTGGTTGGAGAAATACATGATGTTTTAAAAACTCAATGCAGAGCTCTTACATGAGAGAAAGCTATTAGAGTCCCATCGCCCCTGAGCAAAAAGAAAGATGGAGCAGTTTGTTTGAATGACTGAAAGTTGTATTACAAGTTGGATGAAGTCATTTGGTGTTGACTACCTGGATTTCTTGGATTTATGTCAACTCTCTATGGGCTTCGTTCCAAAGGATTTGTAAGCATCTTTTATCTTTTATCTTTTTTTTTTTACTTTTAACAAAGGCTGTCAGAAAATAAAGGTGTGTTTGCTGGGGTTTGGCTGTTCTTCAGTATTGCTCCAAGTTTGCAAATTAACATCAGAATAAAGTAAGATTCTGTGGAAAAAAAAACACTAAATCTGTCACCAGAGGATCTGGGTTCCACTCTTGACTCTTCTACATAGCAATAATAAGAGCAATAATAATTGTTAATAGCAATAATAATGGCTTAGCTGTATGGTTCAGTGGATAGAGCACCAGGTCTGGAGTTGGGAGGACCTGGGTTCAAATTTGGCCTCAGACACTTCCTAGTTCTGTGACCCTAGAAAAATCTTTTAACTCTATTTGCCTAACCCTTGTCCTTCCTTCTTTGTGTTTTGTGGGTCCCTTTGGCAGTTCGGTGAAGCCTATGGGATGCCCTTCTCAGAATCATGTTTTTAAATGAATAAAATAAAATGCACAGGACTACAAAACAAGCCAGTTTTATTGAAATAGTTATGGAAATGTCCTTTAAAGAAGTTTATAGACTCCAAGTTGAGAAGCCAAAGACTATTTGGTCCTCTTTCAGGTCTATATTCTATGATCTTAATGAGAATAACTCCCCTCATTCTTTGGGGTGTCCTCATTGGTATTTCAAAGATAGAATTCTGAGCTCAATACATAAATACTATCTGACCTACTATGACATTTCTTCTATATATTCTATTCTGTTGACATTTACATCTCCACTACAATTTATAAGTCATGGTTCCACAGGTATGACCTTCTAGAAATAATTGGCAAGCCAGTCCAAGTACAACTATGGCAAAGTCTGAACAGTGAAATATAAAATCAGCCAAGCTTCTGGCATTAGAAAAGAATGCCAAGAGATGGAGAGAGAGAGAGGGACCATTATGTTCTCTAAACAGTGTTACAAAAAATAAAACAAGCAAGGCTTGATTCTTTAAAAAGTCGTGGCTTATTTTTTTATATATTTGTTTCAACATTATCTTTTTCTTAGGTTGTAACTCTTAGAAGTCAGATTTTAGGTTATTTTGGATTTAGTGTTATGTGGTTCTATGGAACAGCAATTAGGAATTGGCCAGGATAAAATCCTTTTTTCTAGCAATCTGCAAATCCAAGAATTCCTACCAAGAATTCCCATTAATTGCTCTCTTCTTGCTGCCTACAATAGAGTTCCATTTTGATGGTTCCTTATTAGGCTGACTCAGATGGAACACAAGTTAAGTCATGTTCTCTATAATAGAACTACATACAGTAAAAACCTGAAATAACATGATTAACCTATAATATAGTTGTTAGACCTGTCTCCCAACAGTAGCCTTATTAGAGAGATCCTACCATATTTGAAATTATCATCATCAGTCATTGCTCTAGGGGTTTGGAGAAAGGGAGAGAACCATGTCGGTTGGAACAGTAACAGGGCATTGCAGAGGAGAAGAGGAAGTAAGCCAGAACTTAAAGTTAAGAATGGTAGTAAAATGATGATCTACATTTCTGGTAGAAATTTAACTGGTATAAAACAGGCAGCACACTGAGTAGGTCAGAAAACCCCAGAAATCACCTCTGCCATCAAACCCACGATCTCCTTGCCTAATTAAGGGTAGCAAAGGCTTAGAGTACAAGCTCATTTTAAAAAATTACAAAAGGAAGATGTCTGAAGATTAGAAGCAGTATTGCCACACAGAACAGAGAAAAGCAGAAGAGGGGGAAGTGAGCCTACAGAAAAGCTTGGCATGAGACTCACGTATAAAAATCTTGTCATCCCAAGAGCACATGGATAAACCTAGAAGGAATACAACAAACACATACAAAATGGAATCGATTTTCCAGTGTTTTAATAGTAATCTATTTTTATCTTTCATGACAGTACCAGTACCATATTTGACCTTAAACCTCAACAGCCAGTTTGTTATATGAGAAAACAAATCATAGATTTAAGAATCTTAGTGGTCATCTGGTCCAACTCATTCATTTTATAGTTGAGGACATGGAGTGGCTCTCAAACTCAGCATGTCCAAAATTTTTCTTTATTTCCCCCCAAAAACATCACCATTTACAAACCTTCCTGTTATTGTTGAGGTCACCACCATATTCCAAGTGGCCCAGATTTGTAACCTCAGTGTCAGTTTGGACTCTCACATTCATTCCTCATATCAATTCTATTGTCAGATCTTACTGACACAAACATAGCTATGAAGATATACCAGCACCACCATATTGCAGGCCATCATCATCTCACACTAGGACTATTATAATAGTCTGATAAATGGTCTCTCTGCCTCAATTCTATCTTTACTCTCATCTGTACTCCACTTTGTTATCAGAATTTTGAAGCCACTCAGAATTCTATTTTCAAGAGTTTTTAAAAAGGGAAGAATCCTTCCCCAAATTGGGAGTGTTCATGAATACTATTTATTTCTCACACCAAAGTAACCAACAATCAGCAACTAGTAGCTCATGTACCTTTTCCCTTCTTAAAAAACAAAACAACTCTGCGAGAATTGGGTAGACTTAGTCTACTCTCAAGTATTATCAGAATCCTTGAGGAAAATACAAAAATGGGAATTAATAGTCTTTCCCACGCTATCTTTTCCAGCTGTGTCTTTGCAATCATAGAATTGACTGAAAGGTGTAGAGAAAGCACGATATTTTACTTTACTTGTTAGATGTTTAAAAAAAATACATTAGACTAGGTAGAGAACAACCTCAAGCTTCAAGGTTCTTCTCCAATAAGACGTTTTCTATGTAATACGTTAAAATTACATAAGATTCCTTGATTAGTGTGACCAAGGAGATGAGCTTGCCCAATGGTGCTCTAGTTATCAGTATTAAGTGAGACATGAAGCAGGGGCCTTCTGGACAAATGAGTTCTTCATCGTCATGGAGTACTTGAAGTATCTCTCCCCAGGGACCCAAGTGGTAGAAGGAAGAGCATGGTAGGGAAACAGTTACACGTTTTGTTGGTTTTTTTGTTGTCGTTTTATAGATCTTAAGTAAAAATCCCATTGTAAAAGATAATTGTCATCATTTTTTAAATGAAATTAGGGTACCCACCAGTGGAAGAAAATATATATATATATAATTGGAGAAAACTGGAATTGGAGTTCAATAGCAAGAGATACCATAATCACTTAAGAGGTGATTCTAGAACCCCAAAGGGGTAATGTAGCCTGACTCTGGGAAAGCAATCGTAGGGAATTATTAATATACAAAAAAGATCTCTAGATTTCCTCTTGTACTACAGATATTCAGGTTCTTGTTTCTTGATGTCCCTATCCATTTCCATAGAAAAATTTATCCTTCCTTAAGTTCTTTTATCAAAAGCCTTTCCAATCTTCTAACAGCTCAGAAGATGTCCATATTTTCCTTTTTAGCCCCTTCCTTCCCACAAATGCTCACCTACAACCTCAAGCTGGTTTGATGTATGTTTAGTTTCATCTCCTTTCCTCTCCAGAGAGATTCAGAAGAGAGCTAGGCTAGAAGTCGACTCCTAGTTACAAACAAGAACTATATTTTTTTTGGGGGGGGAGGGCATATATACTAAAAGAGAAAAATGTTTCCTGGATTGATATAGGAGCCAGGTTGTTAAAGTTTACAGTCCCTTCTGGTGTTTATTGCGTTGCTTAACTCCAAAACATCAGTTTAGGAAGGTTTTAAACAGTTTACCATCATTCTTCTAAAGGAACTGGGTATTATGTCTAGAAATTGGAAAGTTTAGGGAGAGAGCCAGACTGCTTGATACCCCCTTTTTCAGAGGAGAGTCCTGAAGAGATAACCAGAGAATCACTTATTTTCCACAAAGAAAATAGCTTTTTCCAAAGCCAATCTCTTATTTCCTTTTCCTGTAACAGGAGAAAAGTCTGTGATGCTTTTAGGAACTGGCCCAAGCAAGTGGATGCAAGTGGATTTTTTTTTAAACCAAATTTTAAAACAATTGGAGTTGTTTTTTTAAAAAAATAAAACATAGTTGACCTTTTAGGTGAGCTGGAGAAACGAAACATATTTATTTATTATTTACTCACCTGTACCAGTAGCTTTACCTTGTTTCCAAACTTGTGTTTATTCTTTAATTTTATCCATTGTTTATTTCAGGCAGTAGGATAGAATAGTAGATATAATTTTGTATTTGGAGCCAACAAGATCTGGGTGCAGATTCCACCTCCGACACTAATTAACTGTGACCCTGAGGAAATCACTTAACCTTGGTCAGCCTCAGATCCCTCACCTATAAAATGGAGATAGTAGTAATTTACTTTATAGAATTGTTGAGGGTCAGATAAAATAATATTTGTAAAGTGCTTTGTAATCCTGAAAGCTTTCTTTGTGTCTGTTATTACTGTTATATTCTTATTATTCTTTAAAAACCTTTTTTTTTAAAACCTTTCCTTTCCATCTTGCAATTAATACGGTGTGTTGGTATATTATCTTAACTAACTCGACAGAATGCTTTTCTATCACATCTCATCAATAATCAATATCCGGTATTTCAATGGGCAAAGAGTAAATGAATATTTGCCATTTGATTTTATTTCTGCACACTTTTTAACCAGGAGTGTTAAGAAAAAAAATTTTTTTGGTATGCTTTACAGAATCATGGGATTTAGACCTGAAAGGAGAAAGGAGAGGTCTCCAGCTCCATACAAAAGTGACCATCCAGTTGACCTCTTCATTTTACACATCAGGCACCTGAGGCCCAGAGCGGTGATAAGGTAATAAGTAACTGACTCCCATCTCAGGCTTTGTCCATTACACTGGGGTGCATTTCAGTCCTCCATGACTCAGTCCTTGTGAAATCATTCCAAGTGAGTTTTCCATGGATGCCTCTGCTCTGGCTCATTTCCCAGCCATCACAATGGATCATCTTTTCATTCTAGCTCTAGCCCACCCAGTTCCCTCCAACAAGAGATTCTTTCTCTGCTTCTGGGCTCCTGGAAGGGAGACGGAATCCTTTTGCCACTGTCACTTCCTGCAGACACCCAGCTCTTGAGGATGTGAATCTCCTTATGGACGAGACCCTTGGGGTATCACATTTAGAGCTGGAGAATGTTAGGGATCATCTATTCCAATCCTTTAATTTTCTCTGTGAAGAACCTGAGGCCCAGAGAGAAACGATTTGCCCAAGATTGACTGGGCTGCCTAGAGTTGAAGAAAGGAGTACTGAATATTCAGTTCTGAACTTTGAGCTAGGAAGGTGGATTAATTAGGTCTGTTATCACCCCAAACAAGCCTATTATATTGTCCTCATGAGGAATTTCCTCTATAAATTCAAGTCTACACCTTCTCTGAAGCTAAGAATCTTAAGAGCTGCCTGGAGCATTTAAGGATCATGCAGTCAAGATATATCAGAGATTGGACTTGAACTCAGGTCTTCCTGATTAGGAGGCTACTTCTATCCACTCTCCTGTTGCCTCCCTTCTTATCTATGTGGTATGATTTTATCATTATGAAATCACTCCTCTGCTCAGAGATGCCCAAACTTCAGTTCTTTACCTATAGGTTTTAATCTTCATAAAAGTAAAAATTTCCCAAGAGAGCTCTTTGGACTATTGTTTTCACTGTAAAGTTTCAGATCCTTTTTTGAGAAAGTGAGATTTTTGATAAGGAGAAATCAATGGAACATTAGGGATGGCAGTAGAAAGCTGGAAGCTTGAAAGACAAACAAGCTACCTCACAGGTGTGCCAAGAGCGAGGGATCTGCATTTGTACCGATTCTGGCTTGACATTTTTGGAAAGAGGGATTTTAGAGTATAAATTCCAGAGGAAAATTCAAATAATTCAGCATCAAAAAGGGTCTTGGTAGAAATGCCTGACTTATTACAGAACATTAAAGGGTAGGATTCCACTTTAATATCCTTTTATTTTAAATTTGGGGGCTGGATTTGTTTTCTAAATTTACATGTGAAATAAACTTTAATGAACTATGGGGCATAATATCTAGGACTGAGGAAATAAAACCTTAGGGAATGGCTTCCACTCCCTTGATATATAAATACACAGAGATTTGGAGGTAGTTTGACTTGGAGGAGGACAGCTAAGAGACAGGAACTTGTAGCTCTTGGCTGTGTCATCCAAGTCATCCAGATCATTTGGGAGGCTTGGGTCAACTTGGAACAGCCTAGAGATCTGGCCAGTTTCCAAGGTAGTTCAGCTCCTCTATTGAGGTAAAATCACCTGTAAGCCACTCTAGCCTGGAGCGGATTACAGTCTGGACCTACATACCTTAGACAAAGTTGTGCAAGCTGTTGGTTTTGTCTTCAGGGTTTTATGTCTTCTCTTCCTTAACTTTCCACATAATTTTCTAGCACTTCTGTAGATATCCAGATCCTCTCCTTCCTTCATTCCCATCAAATGTCAGTCATTTGTACCTTAATGTAAATTGATGGCTTTTGAGCGACTTGGTTATCCTCTAAGGCATTGGCAACCTAAGGGTTGAAATGTCTAATTCTCTAATTGTAGGAAATTATCTAGTAGACAGGAATAGATTGAAAATAAGTGAGAAACTGAGGAAGATAGAGGGGACAATCTGTTGGAGGAAACAGGAAGGAATGGGATAGCTTGAATAAGCAGAGAGATGTTTCCTTAGTCAGGAGTAAGGCATCTCATCACACGAGACAAGGATGAAGGAGAGTGTAGCAGAAGGCATCTAAGTGATATGAGATGAGGAGAGAAGAGGGCGAATAGACTTTGTTTATGTTTTTTGTAAAATATAAGGCAGAGTTCTCAGATGAGGGGGTGGGCGAGGGAAGCCCTTAGTGTTCTGAGGAAGGACAAAGAGATTTGGAAGAGCTGCTAAGGAGACTGACCTGGTGAATCGATAAGGCAGGTAGAGAGTGATTGCCTAGCAGCACTGAGGGCCCAGATGAATTGTGTAAATATATTTCAAGCAGACCCAGTCCGAGTGGTTATGGGATTGTTTCCACCTTCATTCAGCAGCATGTATATAGGAAGGAAAATGGTGAATGGTGAGCATGATCTAGGCATGAGGCTTGGCAAGACATAATTGGGAAATGATAAGAGAGCTAGAGATTCAAGTGATGAGGACATCAGAGTCTGAGTTCTCAGTTAAAGACATTTTAAGGAAGTAGATGAAAGAAGTATTTAAGTGTGGTTTCTCTTTTTGACTTTTTTTTTAGCAGGCTATTCCTTGCTTTCCTTAAAATATCCAAAATCCATCTATGAATTATAACAGCTATTATTTATAATAATATATTTATAATAATTTATATATTCTAACTTACAATATGTTATAATTTATAATAAAATATATTATTTGCATAGCGTTCTAAACTTTGCAAAACATGTTATAAATACGATCTCCTTTTATCCTCACAACACTGAGAATAAGTGCTGTTGTTATTCCCACTTTACAGATGAGAAAACTAAGGCAGACAAAGTTTAAGTGAGTTATTCAAGGTCACACAATAAATGTCTGATGCTGGATTTGAACTTGGGTCTTCTTAACTCTAGGTCCAATTTCTTTATCCACTGTAACACGTAGCTGCCTACTCATTCAATAAATATTTAAGCATTATGCTAGCTCATTGAGGATATAGAATATATGTCAGGTATAGTCTCTACTCAGACTAGGCTTAAAGGTTACTAGAGGAATAGAACTCAGAAACAGACTTATGATAAAAATTCTACTTTGATAAATTCTTAAGTACTACTCAATCCCAATTATCCACTTCATTTTTTCCTATACATATGGACAATTTAAGTGTAAGAGGTTATGTGCAATCTTGATTAGGTTGTATGAAAAGAAACTTTCTCATTACTGGTGTCTTTTACACATCTTTCCCTATGAATTAGAAATGTTCCAAGACGTGAATTCAAAACTTCCATCCAATCATAACCTTGAATTTATTTTGCTGCATTTCCTAAGCTAAGGATGGATTCAGAGTCTTCTTTATGTGGAGCATAGATGAGGCACAGACAAATCTGCTCGTGTGTGAGTGAGGGTCTCCCAACTTCTGACAGTGGCCCACTCCAGGGAAGATGGATTCATTCAGAGAATGATGGCGGAGGGATCATCCCAGGTGATGGGGGGATGCTGGCCCACAATCCCTGCCAGATCTCTTTAGAGCAATCTGTGCTCCAGAATTGCCACTGTTTAGTAGCACATCCTGGCATCAGACTCGTCCTGAAAATACCCACAGCACTAGAGTCACAGGGGAAGACCCCTTTGCTGGCTGTACTACAGCCAAGTTCTCCAGGAACCCCTCGCCTGTCCTTAGTCAGTCAAGAAATGCTGAAAGTGGCTGGGCTAGAAGCAGTTCAGAGGAACCAAGAGGTCAAGGTCAGGATTGTATGAAGGGAAACAAATTGTATGTGAACTTTTTGTTCCTGCTCAGCCCTTACCCTGCCCCTTGGATCTTGTAGGCACAGTGTTACCAAACCACTCTGTTTAGACCCAGAACACCCTCTCCTTGTCTTGGGACCCATTTGCATTGTGTTTCTGGCTCATTACTCCGCTAACTGCTCTTTCGACTATTTATAATCTGCCTCTTGCTTCTGGCTGCTCACAGAGACTTTGACCATAATGGACCTTCCTTTGTGGCTGGGCTGGTCCTGCTGGCACCGCCCCTATGCAATCTCACCAGCCCAAAGGAAGTTTATGGGCCAACCTTGGTCCTGACCCTACACCCTTGGGCCAGACTGAATAATCTTGGAGTAACTGTATAGTTAGTTCTCTTTTAGGAATATGATAAGGTTAGTCTCAAACGTGAGCAGTGAAGGACTGGCTTCCTTTAAGACTCAGCTCAGATTCCCGCTTTTCTGAGAATTCTTGATTGCAGCTTCTGTGCAGGTTCTCACATTGTTTAATCACTGTTTTCTTTTTTTTTTTTTAATGGTTTTAGTGCTTCACTAGGCTTGTGATCCTAAAATGTTTTTTCATGTTGTTGTTTTTTTAAGTTGAAAGGAAGGGAGGGAAGAAGGAAGGAAAAGAGGGAGGGAAGAAAAGAATCTTCTGGCAGGATAAGACCAAAAAGGTCCAGTCTAGTTTTAGAGAAATATCAGTATCAGGTGTTTTATGAGCAGGTACTTATCTCATTGTTTTTTATTTAAATATATTCTTCGGTTGTCAAGCATTTTTTCCCTCCTTCCTACCTCCCCCATCTAAAAAAATTTGGGAAAACAAAACCTTTGTAACAAATGGGCATGTCAAGCAAAACAAATTCCCACATTGGCCATATCCAAAGATGTTTGTGCCATTTTGCATCCTGAGTCCATCATCTCTCTGTCAGAAGGGTAGCCTAGATTGTTAGTCCTTTAGAGTCATAGTTGGTCGTTCCATTGATCAGAGATCTTAAGCCTTTCAAAGTTTTTTTTGTAATATTGTTCACTTCCCTTATAAGGGTGCTGTCAATGTCAGTAATCTTTGTTCCTGTAGGAATTAAACAGACCCATCATCTTCTGGTAGAATCTCCAAACTTCAGCAGTTCTGATCTTTGCATGACAGACACACAGTCCTTTACCAGATTTATATAAACCCAGTCTTTCCAGCTGATTGGGGAACCTCACAAATCTTATATTTCACAGCACAGACGCCAAGAGTCCAGGGCCATGATGGAAGGCACTAAGGCATGATGGAAGACGTGATGGCTAGAATGTTAGTGGAGATGATTTGTGACCAATGATCAAAAGCCACCTCATCGAGTAAGACAAAGACGAAACAAGCATACGTTAGCCAGTTAGCCATTCAGATGAAAGGGAAACAGGAACGACATGATTGGTGCTTACCAGTTCTTGGCAAGTCATTTAATGGCACTGAGTCTTGGCATCTTCCTTGGCCAATATGCTATTCCTCCTTGATATCTGACATTTTCAATACCCCCCTCACAGGATTGTTGTGAGGAAAGTCCTTTGCAAGCCATAAAGCACTCTGTAAATATGTTCTTAATACTTATGTAAATAATAAGCTAAAAACATTTTATTCATCTTGGAGGCATCTAGGTGGTGTGGTAGATAGACCATTATTCTTTTTTTATTTGAAAAATTTTATTTAATTATTGATTTAGAATATTTTTCCATAGTTACGTGACTCATGCTCTTTGTCTCCTCTCCTTCCACCCCCCTCCCATAGCCATCGAGCTGTTCTACTGGATTTTACATGTGTCATTGATCAAGACCTATTTCCATATTATTAATATTTGCATTAGGGTGATCATTTAGAGATAGACCATTATTCTTACCATCAAGGAGACCTATAATCAAATCCGGCCTCAGATATTTAGTGTTATAACCCTGGGCAAGAGGCTTTACATCTTTCAGCCTCAATTTCCTCATCTGAAAGATGAGGAATAATATAGGAACGTATTATTCCTGTAATAATACCTTCCTCCCAGGATTCTTGAGAGAAAAAAAAAAGAAAATATTTGTAAAGCATTTTGCAAACCTTAAAGTGATCTATAAATGCTAGCTTTTATTATTCTTTCCAATGGTTACATTTCAATGAGGCCCAGAGTAAACTCTTTATTTTACTTTTCCTCACTAAGATTAGATAAAATTTTGAAAGAGAGCCTTTTTTGGTGGGGGAAGAGGATTATTGTTGTTTTGCCTTTCTTGCTTGCTTTTTAACTACCTAACCATTCTCCTCTATGGTCCATCCCCATCTTCTCCATCCTCCTTACCAACTAAATCTGTCCTTATTCCCAGGGACTTTTCTTGGGTGTTGCTAAGAGATTATCAGATAATAAATGAAATTCTTATTTTTCCTAGGAAACTCTTTTATCCAGGAATTTAAAGACCCCAAAACCTAAAAAGTCTCAAGGAAATGATCTTTCTCTAATGGTGGAAATTCAGCCACAAGACAGGTAGCAGGAGAAATGTCCGAGCAGGACAGCCCTGTCTCCGGCCCGCTCATTTTTCCATGTGGGCAGTGGCCTCTCCTGCCAACTCATAAGGCCAGCCTTGTTCCTTTAAGTTTCCAGGCCCGGCACTCAGACCACAAACTTGCATTCCTGTAAAAGTTCATCTCTTCAGAAATCTTCTGCAACTTTCAGCATACTGAAATAACTTCTGATAACCAAGATGGTGGTTGGCTCCGAGCTGCCGAGACAAGAATAGAATGTCCAGCCTGGCATACCACGCATAATATTGCCTGACCAACATCATTTTGAAATAACATCACTATAATACATTATAACCAACCCCAAAGAAACATCATGAAACCGCACTGGACTGTCATTCAGCCAATCACCCAAGATGCATAATGAATGCTCTAAATCTGGAACTAAGTGTTCCTTGAAACATGGTTTCACCTAGGATATTTTTGTAGAGCCAACTAAGAATGTCCTAAAAATCAGGAGTGCTTGATCGTCCTGTTCAATGATTTGCACATGTTAGAAGATGGCATCATTCTTTCTAAAGCAGTGGCATTTCAACCTTACTTTAAATGTACTTAAACTTTTGGTATAGTCTTTTAAAATAATTCAATTGGAAGTCTTTTTAATGGAGCTTCTTCTGCACAAATATTTTCTCCCTTGGTAAAAATTTAGGCAAACTAACAGATGTTTCTCTATGGAAGCAGCAGTGTCAACTTTTCTCTATTTCTTTCTACTTCATTGGAAGTCTGGATTAGCTAATTCCATTTTATCCATTATATAAGAGATGTTCCATCAATATTTATACCATGAAATGGTATAGTTTGCAGAATTAGTGTATTGTATTATCTATGACAAAGACAAAAAATTTTTTTTATTCAACTTTTTTAAAAATTTAGATCCAAGTTCTGTCTCTTTCTTATGAAGTCCTGCCTCTGCTTCATACTATCAAGTGTGATGTTGGAAAAGTCACTTAACTTCTGGACCTCAATTTCCTCCTTATGATTCCATCCACATCTGAATCTGTAATCATATGGTCAAAAAAATACATCAGCCATTTTATCAATGGTTACTAATTTATTACTAATTATTACTAAATTATTATTCTGTTATATAATTATCATTTTTAGGTGAGGCAAGAAGATCCAGACCTGCAATTTTATTGGTGTAGACCAGTGATGGGTAAACTATGCTGCCCCTTGAAATGTTCTATCCAGGCACTCGACATTATTCCTAATCTGAAAAATACAATGAGTAAGATGCAATACAATGAAACTTCGAAAGAGTTGCCTTAGAAACAGCCTGGCAGATGAGCATTTCCTTTCCTTTGGCCCCCTCTTTAAAATGTTTGCCCATCACTGGTGTAGAGAACTCCTCAGGCAGCTAAGAGGCACAGTAGATACAGTGCTGGATCTGGAGTCAGGAAGATTCATCTTCCCTGGTCCAAATCTGGCCTCAGACATGTATTAGGTACATGACCCTGGGCAAGTCACTGAACCCTGTTTGGCTCAATTTCCTTAATAAAATGAACTGGAGAAGAAAATGGCAAACCCTTACAGTATCCTTGCCAAGAAAACCCCAAATGAGGGTATAACAAATCTGAAATAACTCTTACCACAACAAGGAAGCTCCTCATTTGGAAACTCCGTCCAGCAGTTCAGATCCACATATCTATAGTCACTTGCATTCGTAGAGAGATGCTTGAGGGGCACTGAGAAACTGACCATCTGTGATCACATGGATAACTTGGGTTGGAGGCAGAATTTGGACCTTCTCCACTACATTGGGCTCTCTCTCTTTCTCTGGGACCGACCATATATTTATTGTTTCATGTCCAATAACCTTCCACAAAAGCTCTGTTGTGCTGTTTCATTGTGGTGTAGAGATGGCTCTGCCTTCTGGAGGTTCTTCCTAGCAAAGTGTAAACTCCTCCAGTAGGTTCCGCCATATTGGAAGAGCTCCAAATGTGTCCTGTGGGCAGTGTGGGAGGACCAATCAAGAGTAATATTATGTTAAGGGTGTTGAGTGACCAACTTTCAGAATGTCTGAGAATAGTGGGGATGCTAAAGGATTTTTAAAAATCACAGTTGTTTTTTAGAATACGTATGCATATCTATATGTACGTGTGTGTGTGTGTGTGTGTGTATAAGATCAAGAGCATAGCAAACATACCAAAACATCTGCTTTTCCATCTCTTCAAAATATTTATAACAAAACTCACTCCACCAACACGAACCTATGATTAAATGCCACTGATGCAAAAATGAAACCAAGAGTACCACCAGGAATGACAATCCTCCCAAGACCACCCTTCCAACACCCAAAGCTATTATCTTGAGAAACAACCTTGGGGGAGATGTGATTTGGCAGCTGCCTTTGTGGGTGCTGGAGCCCCAAACTCAGCAACAAGAGCTGTTGAAGACCTGGAAGATCAGCATCTCACCTTCAAAATCCCTGGCACTGCCAAATGGTTTACTCTCAGAAATGGATATGATGTGATCAGTGGAAATGACATTAAAGAAGGTACCTTGTCATTTGTTTTGCTTCTGCACCCCGAGGACAATGGGACCTTTCCATCTGACTTGGAACTGAAACCCATCATATATGTGTATATACACATAGTTACATGTGTACACATATGTGTATTTATAAACATAATTCACATACATGCATACATGTATACATATATTTGCTTATGTGGGCTAACAGAATATTTTTGCAAAAGCTTGATTCTTTCCTTCTCATTGATGTCCTCTACACATGAATACATTAATGAATTAGAAAGTATTTATTAAGCATTTACTTTTTGCAAGCAGTGGCTAAGGCCTGGAGATTCAAACAGAAAAGTTGAGCTTGCTCTTGAGGAACTCACATTGTAATAGAGAGACTCCTCTCTCTTTCTTTCTTTCCTCTTTTTTTCTCTCCCCTTCTCTCCTCACTCACTCTCTCTCTCTCTAACACACATACAGTCCATTGCAAAAATATTCTATAGTAGAGCCTATATTTACAAATATACACATTTTATAGAAAAGCAGATACCATAAAGTTCCCCTGAGTTTGTTGTCTGTGGCTCTAAAATTCATTTTACTTAATAGAGTAAAATGGTGCCTCGAAGCCTACCAAATTCATGGAATTTTTAGAGTTGGAAAGGATCTATCTCAGTGGCCTTCTCATTTAGCCCCTTGCTTGAAGAGCTCCAAGGAAGGGGAACTCACTACCTCCACTTTGGAGTAGTTCTAATTGTTACGAAGTTTTTCTTTCTTTTTTTAAAAATGAATGAATGAATTAAGAATATTTTTCCATGGTTACATGATTCATGTTCTTTCCCTCCCCTCTTCCTTCCCTACTCCCTGAGCTGATGAGCAATTCCACTGGGTTATATACGTATCACTGTTCTAAACCTATTTCCATATTATTAGGAAGTTTTTCTTCACATCAAATCTGAATTAATCTTTTTACAACTTCCACCCATTTCTCCTAGTTTGGCCCCTAAAAGGACAGGCCTAAGCCTTGCTCATTCTGGCAGCCTTTCAAATAATTTAAGATAGTTTTAATCTCTTGTCTTTATGGCTAAACATGGTCCTTTGATTCTTATGTGATGTGGACTCATGGCCCTTCACCTGGGTTATTCTTCTCTAGACACTCTAGCTTTATAGTGTCCTTCTTAAACCCAGGTGCCTAGCACTGACCGCTACTCCACATGAAATCTGATGAGGTCAGTAAGTCTCACAAAGTGAGACTATCATTTCCTCAGTTCTGGAAGCTCTGCCATCGTAAATACACATGAGCACATGAGCTTTTAGGGCTGAAATATCACACTGGGGACTCCTCTTCAGTGTAAACCACCCTCAGGGTGTTCTTCAGAACAAATGCTTCCTAACCATGCCTCCCCATCTTATATTCATGAAGTTGATTTTTTTACACCCAGTATAAGAATTTACATTTATTCAAACTTAATGTTATTATGTTTCTCTCCATTAAGGCATATTTCACATATGCTAAAATCACACAGAATTCTCTGAGGACTCAATAATCGAAAACTTTATTTAACCAAACTCTGATTATTACTTTCAAGTGAGTCATAAAACAGAGATGAATGATTGCCAAAAGTGTTTACCAATTTTGTGGAGGATATCCAGCACAGAATCCCAATGGAAAAGGGGTTTCCCTTAGACTATAAGGTCTTAGAGATATTCCTGTTTGCAAAAAGTGCATTGATTCCAACAATTCTGGAAACTTTGTAGGGACTAGTCATGAAATGTATAATCTGTCAAAAGAGTTTGACCAGCTATCCACTTGGGAAAAATCAAATGAACGAAGAGTAATTATTGTCTGGATTATAATGTGTTAATGGATGGACTGTCCACAGTCCAACCAGATCCAGGTCCATCAAAAGGAGGAGGAGATTAGAGTCTATCATATTTGGGAGATTACAAATGCTTCGCAAGATCTCAACTTCTCTTTATGGTAGTAATGAACTGGAAATTGAGGGGATGGCCATTAAATGGGGAATGGTTAAACAAGTTGTGGCATCTAAGTACGATGGAATACTACTGTTTAGTAAGAAATGATGACTAGGTTAGTGTTGTTCTTTAAATGGAAAGACCTACATGGAATTATGAAAAGTGAAATGGGCAGAATCAAGAGTACATTACATACAACAGAAATATTATTTGAAGAATAACTTGTGAATTTCCACCTCCAGAAAAAAGAACACAAATAGAAATGTGTATGGCATGGATTTTACATGTGTGTGTATGTGTGTGTATGTATTTCAAATGATGCTTTTCTTCTGTGGGATGGGAGGGAAGGAGGGAGATACCTGGGAACTTTAATGTACCAAACAAACAAAAAGATTTTCTTTAAAAAACAAACAAACAAAAATCTCTTTAACCCTTCTTTAACACCAATATTTTTCTCGTAGAACAGCACAGTCTCTGAACAACCAAAAATTGCAGTTGTAACTAGGCTAGTAAACATTTCTAGTGGAGAACTGAACCTAAGAAGTAGCATAAAATATATTATCAGATATATGACTAGAAAAAGAAGTAGGCTGATCTTATAGCGAAAGGTAAATGTGTGTGTTTTATTCAGTATACACAATATACAGGGTTGTTTTGAGGATCAAATGAGATTGTGTACATAATTAAATGGCACCACTGCAATAAATAAGCACCTCATTTTAAGCTTAGGAGAAATGACCCTTAAAATCCATGTGGTTTCCTCCTTTGTTGCTTTAGGGAACTTATATGAAAAGTTAGGAACATGATCATAATCACGCCAATCCCCTATTTTGGAAAATTCTCAACATTTAGGCAGAAGTTTGGCTGTCTGCCTTAATTTACATTTACATTTATCCCTGGCTAATCTCTTGCCTCTTTGTATGACAAAATTCAGGTTACTGCTAATATTTGGGTAAAGAAATAGAGATGAGAAAGCTAAAGCAGGCAGAGATTAAGTGACTTGCCCAGGGATGCACCCTAGTAAATGCCTGAGGCAGTATTTGAACTCAAGTTTTTATGACTTCAAGTCCAGCACTCTTATTCACTTGGCTGCCATTAGGATGCTAACACTGGGAACAGTAGTTGTTTGATGAAATAAGTATAATTTTCAATAACCCATCTAGATGTCCTTATTTCTTTGATTTGTAAGGGATCCCTTATGAAGGGATAAAGGGGCTATGGAATGAATACTTGAGATAACGAAGTATTTCCAAAAAGGGGCCATTGTAAAAGAATGCATTATTAGAAAATGTGTTCTTTTAAAGCCAAAGAATAAAAAACTACCACATTAAGATGAGTCCCCTACCTGCCTCTCTTCTCTGCCCCATTCGATTTTCCTTCTGTCTTAAGAGATCCCAGTGTATATGTTAGGATGGGCAGAACCAAGGAGACGAAAGTTGGGCTGTACTGTATCTGGACTTCAATAGGCCATTTGGGCACATTTTCAAAGAGACATTGACAGATTGGAAGGAATCTAAAACAGGGTGACCTTTTGAAGCCATAGTGTCTGACAACTGGAGTAAAGGACCTGAGATATTTAATTTAGAGGAGTGTCAATTTATGAATTCATTGGAAGTATTCAAATATTTGAAGGATTGTCTTATGGAAGCAGAATTACACTTTTCTACTTTTCTTCAAAGAGCAGAACTAGGGCCCCATAGGTGGAAGTTTTAAGGAGTCAGATTTTATTTAAATAAATTGAAATCTTTAGAATAGTAAGAACCATCCCTTAATTAAAATAAGCTGTTGGAAGGAGAAATCTAGGGAGTCAAAGAGGAGGTGGTAGCAGCCTTCTTTTCCCTCAAGCTGGGTACAGTATATACAAGATTCATGATTTGGGTCAGGGTTGGACTATATTCATAGAATCACAGGCTAAATTACTCTGGGAACACTTTATAATGTAGGAAGGACTTTTCTCAGAACAACCATATTCTTTTTTTAAAGTTATTTTAATTTTTTTCTTAAATCTCAAATTTTGGGTGATAACTTAAACATGTGCCAGATTGTTCCTCACCCCCAGCAAATTGAATTGGCTATCTTTTCATATACCAGCAGCATAATGGAAGTCACTGAAAATTTTGTAATATAAATAGGATTGAAGTGGGGAGAGAGCGAAGGTAATTCTTTTTTAGGCCTGTAGAATTGCCCTGCTATCCTTTAGTTTGAGAATATAATCTTAAAATGTATTAAAATGCTTTGAAAATATAACAAAATAAAAACATTTTATTAATGAATCATGAAATATATGAGGTATAAAGAATTATTATGATGTAATAGTCATTGCTGAAGTCACCTTGTAAATGAAGATTATGCCTTAAGATCTCAGAGAATATAAATGCTTTGGGTGACCAACTGAATTCATTTTGAGACAAGTCAATGTCTCCTAGTTCAAGAGGAGAGAGCTCTATAATACAAAGTTCTATTTTAAAACTACATTGCATAGCACGTGTATATATAAATATAAACAAGAATATACAGAGAAGTCATGGGTAAGTTGATATCTCATCAACATGGTGATTTCATCAATGTATAGTATACATACTCTATTTTTGATGAATTCATTTGGCAATTAGTTGGATTACTAGCTAAATTTTATGAGGCAATGCAGATGGTGGCTAGAGCAATGGACACGGAATCAGGAAGTACCTGGATTCAAATTATACTAATCTCTAATACTTTTTAACTATGTGACACAAAGTAATAATCTCTCTGAGATTCGTTTTCTTCATTAGTAAAATTGGGTTTATAAATTTCTGTCCTAATAAAGCTAACATTTATATAGCCATTTAAGGTTTGCAAAGTGCTTTAGGAATACTATCTCATTTGTTTCTCAAAACAATCCTATTATACTCCCATTTTATAGTTGATGAAACTAAGGCAAATAGCCTTTGAATGAGGCTTGGGGTCAAGATTCTGAGGCTCAGTTTGAACTTAAGGTTTCTGGGCTCCAGGCCCTTCCTTCTGTCCACTGTTCCTACTACTCTCAATGGGTTGTGAAACCCAAATGAAATAATAGAGGATTAACTGCTTTGTGTAGCCATCAGGAATTACTGTTGTAAGAAAGAAACAACTAAAATGCACCAATGTAGCCCTTTCTTCATCCTTAAAGTTCTAAAGGAGTGTGCTATAGAGTATCTCTTTAGCAGGTAGTGTACATATAAAAGAAATGAAAAGCTGAGCTTTGTGAATTTTATTTGCCATTTGAAAAAATACTGTTTTCTCCAGGAACTCGAGTGTAAAGCTAAAATATACCAGAAAAGAGGAAGGTCAAGAGAGAATAGCAATACTTAGTTTCTATCTAGCTACATTACTTAAAAAGAAAAAAAAAAACACTCTTAGTGAGACTACTTTAAATATTTAAAGTGTAAATATATTTGCACGCGTTTAGGGGACTAGATTCTCAATAACAAGATTAAATAACAACAAATGGTTTTTGAATTATCACCATTTTTCTTTCACCTAAGGACTTCTGAGGGCTGTAGAACTAATGAAAGTCACATTTAAATGGGGGGGGGGGGGATAAGGGGTAGGAAGGAATCCATTTACCCATTCCCGTTTTAGGACTCGGATATCATGAAAAAAAATTGTGTTCTAAAAATCAAAAAAGAATGAGCAGCGGGAACCCGAGTTCAGAGAAGCATCTTATCTATGACGTAATCAGGACCAGTTTTCTTAATCTTTCTAAATGCTTCTTTTCCCAACATCTCCAGGGCCTCGGGTCTCCACTACTCACCCTTCCATCCAGTCTCGCCCAGCCCCGGTTGTAAGGGGAGTGATGGAAAGGAGGGATGAAGGCGTGGGGGAGTCGTAATTAATCTGTATCACTTTCCCCATCTCAGCCTCCCATCCTTCCTAGAGCTCCAGCAGAAAAGCCGCGTGGGGTCGAACTCTCTGCCTTCTAGCCCTGGAACGTTGCTCTTCCGCGTGGGTGATTTCCATTTCTTAGAAAGCTCCACTGGGAATGGACTCCTACTTTCGGGTGTATTTTTAAAGTTCCACTGGAAGCGTTTTTCTCCGAACGTTCCCAGGCTGGCTTAGTAAGAAGGGAAAGTGATTTTTCTTTGGTTAGCGATATACGGAGGTAAACTGAGGACTAGGAGATTGGAGTGGAATTTGCGTGTCCTCCTTTTGGACACTGTCCACATCTGGGTGGCTAGAGCCCCCGATGTTTACCCACGTGATTACTGGGTTCCTTTTGCTTTCATTCCTTCAATTTCCACTGTGCCTGGTGCCCAGCAAGCTTACTCCATGCTTTCTCTCCTCTTTCTGACGTTCAAGGCTGCTAGGAGAGGGCAGCAGCATTCCTCTCGATGCTTCCAGCTGCCTTTTAAAAAGAGTTTTCCTTTGGGACCCCAAACCTTCTACAATTAAAAAAAAATGCACACACACACGCACATACACAGTGTTCAACTGCACCGGCATTTTTTGGAAACAATCACCCCGCTTGGCTGAGACAAGGCGAGGCCCCCCTGCTCCCTAGCCCCCTGCTGAGCCCCCTAGGGTCCCCTGCCCTTCCACGACCTGTGACAGCCCTTCTCTCCTCGATCCTAACTCAAAAACAAAAAAAAAAAAAGCCTCTCTCCCCAACCCTTCCCCTGGGTTGCTAGCCGCAATGACGTCGACCAGCCAGGGCCCCGCCCCTCTGGAGGTGGCCTGTGTTTTTCCGATTGGCCGCGGGGCAGCAACGGTAAGCCTCCGATTGGGCGGCACGGCGTTGATGGACAGGAGGGCGGGGCGGTCTCCGCGAGCTGTCCTCCCTCTCTCCGAGAGTGTGTGAGAGAGAGTGTGTGAATGTGTGTGTGAGGGTGAATGCGAGCGTGGCAGCGCCGTGTAATGCCGGACACGGCGGCGGCAGCGGTGCTTATTGTCTGCGCGGGCGAGGGGCGGTGAGGAGGAAGGCGTCCTCGCGGGCACTCGCCTCGGCCTTTTTCCGTGCTTGCCCCGCTCTGCAGCCTCGGCCTCCTTGGCCACCGCTGCCGCGCTAGGCCCTGCCCGGAACCGCCTTCGCAAGCCACAGCCTCCGCGGCCTCCTGGGCCTCCTGGGCCGCGCGAGCTAGGGGAGGCCAGGCGCGTCTCCGAAAGCGCGAACGCGCGTGGGGGAGGGGGAGGGGAGGCGAGTGTGAGGCGCGAGTGTGCCATGGGGCCCGGGCACAGGCGCGGATAGGCGGGCAGCGGGCGAGCAGAGGCGACAGCGGCGACAGCGGCGACAGTAGCGACAGCAGCTCCGGCTCCAGCAGCCCCCGCTCCAGCCCCTGCCCGGGGCTCGGGCCTCGAGCGGAGCAGCAGCGGCGGCGGCGGCAGCGGCTCCGGGCCTGCGAGCGGCGCCCACCATGGCCAAGGCCGGCGGTGGCGGCGCGGCGGCGGCGGCGGCTGGGGGAGCTGGCGGAGGTGGAGCCGGCGGCGGCGGCGGCGGAGCCGGGGGAGCTGGTGGCGG
>NC_058134.1:29049434-29154855 GCF_016433145.1 Gracilinanus agilis
GCGCGTGGGGGAGGGGGAGGGGAGGCGAGTGTGAGGCGCGAGTGTGCCATGGGGCCCGGGCACAGGCGCGGATAGGCGGGCAGCGGGCGAGCAGAGGCGACAGCGGCGACAGCGGCGACAGTAGCGACAGCAGCTCCGGCTCCAGCAGCCCCCGCTCCAGCCCCTGCCCGGGGCTCGGGCCTCGAGCGGAGCAGCAGCGGCGGCGGCGGCAGCGGCTCCGGGCCTGCGAGCGGCGCCCACCATGGCCAAGGCCGGCGGTGGCGGCGCGGCGGCGGCGGCGGCTGGGGGAGCTGGCGGAGGTGGAGCCGGCGGCGGCGGCGGCGGAGCCGGGGGAGCTGGTGGCGGCCTGACCTGGGTGGTGAGTCGCGCCACGGCGGGCGAGTGGCAGGCGGGCGCCTTTGTGGGGGGCCGGGCCGGGCCTCCGCATTGTTCTCGGCCTCGGCGGAGGGGGAGGGGACAGCCGGGGAGGGACGGGGAGCCCCCGCCTACCCCGCCCCTTGCCCCCTCCCCACTTTCCCTGCCACGAGCAGGGGTGGGGAGTGCGGGGGGTGGGGGATGCCTAAACTTTCTCCCTTGACGCAGTAGGGCTTGAAGGTGCAGCCGCCGGCCCTCCGCCAGGCCCCCTGCTGGGTCTCTGGGCCAGGGCTGAGATGGGGGCGGCGAGGTCTGGGTCTGGTGGGATACAGTGTGTTCTCTAAGTCGTAGTGCGCCGTGATCAGCAGGGGTGTAGGGGCGCCCCATAGGCTAGGGGCAGCCTTGACTTCAAGTATTGATCAATTTTGGGGTCCCAAAGTCTCGGGACAGCTTCCAGCCTAGAACTTAGAAAAGTGATTAATACAAGGTGTTCCCCAAAGTCTTGGGTTAGCTTCTAACCATGAACTTAAGGGAGTGATCAATACGGAGATCCCCAAAGTCTCGGGACAGCCTTAACTTTGTGTATTGATCAGTCCTGGGTATCTTCAAAGTCTTGGTGCAGCTTTAGTCCCTGAACTTAGAAAGTGATCCATCCAGGGTGTCCCCAGCGTCTTGGGGCAGCCTCAAGCCCTTAACTTTGGGCTTTGCTCAGTACCGGGTGTCCCAGAAGTCTTAGTGCAGGGATTTGATCAATACCAGGTGTCCCCAAGTCTCGGTGCAGGTTAAAGCCATCAGAGCTTCCAAATGTCCTAGTGAAGTTATAAGCTGTGAAAGCTTACAGACTTGGGGGGATGCTGTTTGCTAAGCGTCCCCCCCCCTCGCTTCCGCCCTGCAGGCCTCTTTCTTCGTAGTGGCCTTCCTCCTAGATTGTCCCCCGTTACCCTGGCCGCCTCTTGTTTGTTCCTAGTTGCCTGCAGGTGGTCCCCTCCCGCCCATAGGTTTCTGCACCTCGAGAGCGGGGATGAGTGTTCCTGTTCCTGCCTCTTTGTATCTCCAGCCTCGAGCCTTCAGTCACCTGTTGGCGGGGGGCTCTGAGTGCTGCAGGTCCATATTCTGCACAAGCCACCTTTTCTTTGGAATGCTGCCCTAATCTGAGTAAGGGAAGCCCTCAGGCTTGTGTGTTTATCTTGAATATCAGATACTTTTCCGGTCCTTATCCCTGAGAAAGGGGATGCGAGAAGACTCCTTTCCCCTAATACTTAAAGACCCTGTAGGCTGCTACCTTGTAATTCAACTGGGGGAGAAGAAAGGGACCTCTGTGGCTTGTTTGTTTATCCTGAATTCCAAATCTTTCTTTGTGCCCTTACCCTGAAAAAAGGGACTTGGGAAGACTGGTTGGGATGCTGTAGTTTGGCACACACTCTCTTCCTCCCTTTTCTGCTTTAGGATACTGCCTTTAGGGCTGGGGAAACCCAGAGTTGTTTTGAGTCTCAAATGCCAATTATTTCATGGTACCTTTACCCTTGAAAAAGGGGATGTGGACAGCCAACTTCCCCTCAAACCAACACTTAAAGAACTGAAGAAAGGTCTGAGTCTTGCATACATTTTGCAGCTCACAGGGGATACCTATTTTTACAGAAATTAATCCACTGTGGTTCTTCCTTCATCCATCAGGGTTAAGATGATTAAAAGCAGCTCTTAGAGATGTCAGCAGCTTAGGTGAAATGGGCATAGGCCTGAGTGGAGTGTACTGGAAAGGTCCCCTAGTTCAGAAAGGGCTCCAACTCCTACCAGACCTGGAGGATTTTGATGTGGATCTGCTATTGGCAAGTACTGGGAAGAGGGAAGACCTGAAGGGACCTGGTTCCCACGGCAGATCAATAATTCAGAGGCATTTCACTTGCTCAGCTTTGAGTTCAGACTAGGGTCATTTCCTTCATGTAGCTAACCGTAGAGAAATCCACTGGCTCTGGGTAGTAGGGGGAAACAGTATATTATATTCACTGGTATTGCTTTTCCAGGGGTATTTGACTCCTATTAATCATCTCAAGATACTTCTTTTTCCCCTCTTCCTCCCACCCCTCCCTCCAAATGGGCCTTTTGTTAGTTAATTTATTCTACTAGAACTTCCTCTTCTTTAAATCAGGCTTGTTTCAATCTAGTACTGGGGTTATGTGAATTAGACTAGACTCATCTATTAATTTATCAAAGGTTTACAAGTCATTTGTTTGTATGCTATGGAAGTTTTTTGCAAAGTCTGTTTATGAGAGTAGAAAAATATTTAACTACATTTTATAGTTATGATCAATGCTTTAAAATTACTTTCTAAAATATTGTATCTATTTCTATTTTAAGTATCTATTAGTGATTTGACTGGAGAAAGATAGTGTGAATAAATTAGAAACAGGAGATGATAAACTCTGGCTGAGACATGGGAAAAGACTGCAAAGAAATAGTTTTTTTTTTTTTGTTAAATTCCTTGTTTCTTTATTACTAAATTTGACAACATATAAAGATTATATAATAAAGATTACATTAGATGTCCAAGTCAGAGTTAATACTAAGCTCATTCTATTGCAATAAACATTTTGTTGTAAAAATCACAAGCTGACTGGTTTGGATTCTTTGCTGGAAAAACTATAGTTTACTGTTAGCCAACATTATGGGTAATCAAATGATCTATTTTCAAATTGTGAAATTTTCATTTCATTAGCCTGACTTGTAAAATTCTGACAGCAGTTGACTGACTTCTCTGTGTGGTTTTATTCATTTTAAGAACTAGATTCATTTTGCATTTTTGAAATTAAATTATACATTGATATTTACTTAGACTTGATTTTTATGCCTTTTCTGAGTTGTGGCTATGATATAAAGTTATTGTGATTTAAACTAATTTATAGAGGACAAATCAATTTTAAAAATAGATTTTGTGTTAATGATATCAAAGTGTATTGTTCTATAAGTTTTCTTAAGTAACAGAATTTCAGGAAACATAACAAGTATGCTGCCATAATTTTTTTTTTTTGGATCATCATAAATGATGCATTCACTTTATTTACCAAATTTCAATTGCTTCAGCTACTAAAATGTGTTAAGTGTCTACTAAAGTTGCTGGAGAAACTTAGTGATAGAGATATAAGATTCATTAAAGAAAAGTAATTTGTTTTGAGTTCACTTGAATGGGTGTATTAGAGAAAACCATCAAATGATATTTCAGATTATTAAGTTATGATATAGCTTCTACAATTTTTAGTACTGACTAGAACTTGAAATGGAATTTTCTTTTGTACGAGTGACAGCATGTCTTGAATGATTGCTTAAAATTATTGATCTATAAAATAATTTTCCAACTCAACTTTTCTAATTGCATTTTGAATTGTATTGTTCATAATAATAACGATAGCCTACATTCATGTAGTGCTCGAAAACACCTTTTTGAAATAGGTGGCACAGGTAGGTGCCCCTCCCCTTTTTCTAAGGATGAAAGAACAGGGCTAGCAAGTGGTAAAAGGCTAGATTTGAAGTCCAAGGACTTGAGTTCAAATTTTGGCTGGGCTACCTAACTTCCTGTGTGACCTCAGTCAAGTCCTTTAACCATTTCAGGCTTCCCTTTTTCTCACCAGTAAAATGAGTGGGATTTGATGACTGCCAAGGTGTCTTACAGTTCCTTTGATAAGACTGAGATCTTTGCCAGAGGTCACAGGAATAGAAGGTAATAAAATGATGGGATAGACTGGAGAGATTTTTGGCTCCAATTAAAAGTCCAGTGCTCTCTGCTTATCAAGTGACACGTTTTCCGGTGGCAGGTGACAAAATTTTTGATTACCAGTGATAGAATGAAGGAGAGTTTTTGTCAGCAGTTGAAAATTGGTAGTCATATCTCTGCTAAAAGACGAAAATAATAGAAGGAAAAAATTAAAACAAAATTTCCAGGAAAAAGTGAAGTTCTGGTTTAGCAGGCATAAGAGGGTGATCTCATGAATATAGAAATAGGTGGATAGAATGCCTGACCTTGAATCAGGAAGACCCTGGTTAAAATTTGACTTCTAGATTTTTACTAGCTGTATGATCCTGGGCAAATCATCTAACCTTTGTGGATCTCCATTTCCTCATCTAAATGTAAAATGAAGATAATAATAGCATCTACCTCCCAGGGTTGTTATGAGGATTCTGAGATAATATTTGTGAGGCATTTTGCAAACCTTAAAAACTATATTGTTATTATTACAAAACAGTAGACAAAAAGGCAATTTTATTCTAATGGAGCACAGAAGTTACTACTAATGTTTGACATTTATGTAGTGATTTAACATTTGCAAAGAGATATATTATTTCATTAGAGCTGCACACCACCTTTCAAGTTAACTATTACCACTGATACTATCTCCATTTTATCATACCACCTAAACCTCAGAGAGGCTGTGACTTGCTTTTGGTCACACAGTAAGTGTGGGAGTTTGAATCTAGATCTGGACTCCAAGGCCAGTGTTTTATGCTTAGTTGCCTTCTTCATGCTGTCAATCAGTTATTCAATCAATAGGAAATAATTAAACACTTGTGTGTGCCTGGCACTGTACTAGGTGCAAGGACTGCCAGTATGCAGAATGACAATAATGACTGCTGCCAAAGATAAGGTTAAATTACTCCATTACTATTTTTTTCTTTTTATTGTAGTTTTAGAATTTTGAACTTAAACTCAGAATCTAAAAAAAGTAAAAAATGTTTTTATATGTAATTGGGGGAAAACCAAGTATTTTTAAGACTGAAAAAAATTAAATTTAATTTCTCCTAGATTGTTGATATTAAGGCCTGATAAGCTAACTTACTCTTTAAAAAATATTTTTATGTTGTATATTTTGAAGTTTTCTAGATATGTTTTCTAGAGAATGGTTGCAACTATTTTATTCAGTTTCATTTCAACAAACATTTATTGAGTATCTCTTTTATACAAGGCACTGTGTTGGCTTCTAGGTATAAAAAGATGAATAATCACAGATCTTTCTGTTTTCATTCATTCTTCCCTCCAAAAGAGTACAGTTCAATTGTAGAATAAGATATATGCAAATAATTATTATGCAAGTTGGAAGGAGATCAGTACATGAAAGAGATCATAATAATGCATGAGAAATTTGGAGGAGAAATCACCTTTATTGGGGGGTACCAGGAGAAGAAAGGATTTAGAGAAGACTTTATGGAAGAGTTGGAAGCACCGAAACTGGGCCTTAAGGGATGTTAGTCATTCCATATAGAAGGAACCCTTTTCGTACTTGAGAGATAGTATGTACAAAGGGGCTGAGTTGCTGTGGGGAGTTTGTTGAGAAATCAATAAGATAATAAAAGAATTGTTGATGTCTTTTCCAAAGGAAACTGAGGCCATCTGCACACACACACACACACACACACTCATTTTTCCTCCTGCCTTCTATCTCAGAGGATGTAATGACTCCTCCCTGGAATGACAGACCCCTCTTATCTGTGGCCCTGAAACCCATAGCTTCTTCCATTGGTCATCCCCTTTGTGGCAAGGCTGATGAGAATATCAGAGGAAACAGTGCAGGCAAAGCATTCTACACTTCCTAAAGCATTTTACAAGTAGCTGTAATCTAGAATATTTCTCTCAGTCATAAGATGATTAGTTATAAGAGCCCAGGGATAGTGGTGTCCAGTCAGTTTGTTTCTTACCTTCCTCCAGCAGCTTCCCATTCTAAGCGATGGGAGGTAAATAAGAGTATTCAAGTCCTTGACTACCTCTCCCTGTTGGCATTTGGTATGATCTTAGGTATCTGTGGCTGACCTTGAATGGGTCTCTGAGCTTTCAATTCTCTTATTCTAGGATCAAACAGATATATGTGAAGTGCTGCTTTATAGACTGCAGGGATGTGCCCAGGTGCCAGATCTAGGTTTCTAGGGGAGAGAGGTACTCCCTCCACTGACATGAGGGCAGTGTCCTCTCTCACAGTTTCAGTGAGTGTTCAAGAACAGTGAGAGGTTAAGTTACTTGCAGGGGTGCCAGAGGCAGAACCTGAACCCAGATCTTCTGAGCTCTAAGGACAGCTTTCTGCTCTGCCACACTGCTTTTCAGGAACCATGGCTTACAAATAGGTTGTATTTATAACCTACATATTATACAACCTGTATATTACAACTATGGGCTACAAACTAAAAGGAAGGGAAGGAGAGGAAAGGAACAAGCATTTATTATGCACCTACCATATGGCAGTCACTGTACCAAATATTTTACAAATATGGTCTCATATTATCTTCACAACCGTGCTGGGAAATACAGAATCAAATAATAACTAATATTCTTATACTGCTTATTATGTGGTAGGCACTGTGCTAAGTGTTTTACATCTATTATATTTTTGATCCTCACAACAATCCCGGGGATGACGTGCTATTATGATCCCCATTTTACATATGAGGAAAGTGAGGTAAATGAGTTAAATGACTTGCCCAAGGTGACACAACTAGTAAGTGTCTGAGGACTGAGTTGAACTCAGATTTTCCTAACTCCAAGTCCAGTGCTCCGGGAACTAGGGTGCCACCTAGCTGCCTCCAACTACAGTGTTATGCATTATAAATGTGTATAAGATAGTACTGTAATATCATTCTTACCAGAATCCTCCTTCCTACCACCTTTTCTGATACATGAGTAGGTGACATTGTCCTCACTACCTAAGAAACATTATAATTTTTTGGATTCAAAAATACTGGTTTTCCTGAAAGTGACCACCATAGCCTATAATTTCAAATCTGCCAGATGCTTGCATGATGGCCACAACTCTGGCTCTGTCATTTTTTGACTGGTAAATGTGCTTTAGGTATTAGCACTGTTTTGCGATCCTGTCATTTACAATCTTTTAAATTTCGTAGCTTGATGATCTTATTTTAATAACAGCATCTTTCTTATCCAACTTAACACAATGAAGCAATTTCATTTCAACATTCCTTGATGTATTTAGCCTAAAAGGCTGGAGTATGCTTGTTCCTAAAGAGTTTTGTACTTCTAGAAAGGATTCACAAGCTGTAAGCTTCAGATAAACTTGTAAATAAATGCATGACCATGAACTTTCCCTATCACCAGCCTAACTTAGGTATGTCACAAATCAGTCAATAAATGACAATACCTTATATTTACATAATGCTTACAACATATTCACATGTTTTATTTTATTTTCACAACAGTCTGATGAGGTGGGCAAGACCCAAAGTACTAGTCCTTTTTATAAGTCCTGATATTAGAGTTCAAAAAGCCTAGCACCTGCCAAAGGGCATCCAAGTGCTTTCATTACTACCCAGTGTTTATTTATTATTTATTTATTTATTTATTATTTATTATTTATTATCATATCTCCTCAAATCTCCTGCTTCCGGTTTTCCTTGCGTCTTTCTGGGACAATCTCCATTCTTTGATAATTTTCAATCTTAATTTGTCCCCTAGAGACAGAGAAAGTTCATTCATGGAAGACCTTAAAACCAAAGGAAACCAAAGAAATATTGGTACCTATTGTTACTACAAAACTTGAATTCTCAGTGATGTAATTTTGGGAGGCAATGGTGGTTGAGAAGTCATAATATTTTTGGAGATTTTCAATCTTGATTATACATTTGAGTATTTTTCTTTTATCACTCAAAATTAAGATTCAACAAACATTAAATACCTACTATATTCAAGGCAGCCTGCTAGTTGCTGGTGTCAGGAAGATAAAAGTTAAATTGTTCCTAATAGTAAAGGAGGCTTACATTATCCCTGGAGTGATACAACAGGTAGGGAGCACATTGAAGAGGGAGAGAGGATTAACACCTGGGGAAATCAGGGAAAGGTCCATGGAGGAAGTAGCACCTGCATTGAATTTTGAAAAAAGCTATGCATTATGAAAAGCCAAGATGAAGAAGTGTACTCCAGGCACAGAGACAACCTATGCCTCTACACAAGTGGAGAGAGTATGTCACTTACAAGGAAGAGCCAGTACCATTGACTGTAACGTAGCATATGTGAATGAGAGAAGGGGAAGTAGGAGCCTGATTAGAAAGGGTTTGAGAAGCTACTCTCAGAGTTTGAAGGGAGCTTCTGTAGATTGTCAAGCAGGGGAGGGACATGTTTAAATCTGTGCCTTAGGAGGACAATTTTGGCAACTGTGTGAAAGATAGATTGGAGAGGAAAGAGCTTATTTAAGCAGGCTTAAAGTTCAATTAGGAAGTTAGGATAATAGTTTAGGCAAAAATTAATGAAAGCCTTTGTAATGTGAGTGGAGTGAAAGGGATGAATATGACTGATGGTGTTGAGGTAGAATAGGTGGAACCATCACTACTGATTGGCTTTCAGGATTGAAAGCCTGAAGAAGGAAGGTCAAGATCACAGCATTTACAAACCACTGTGATGAGGGAGGGGGCAGAACCTTCAACAAAAATAGGGGAGTTTAGCAGGAAGATTAACACAAGAAGATGATAAGTTCCATTCTGGAAAAGTTGAATTAGAAATGCTAACAGATCATTTAGTTCTAGAAGTCCAGCATACAGTTGGTATTTAAAAACTGGAGTTCAAGAAAGTGACTAGTCATATGCATATCTTTGACAGGGGATCTGATAATAGACCATGAGGGAGAAACTGTAAGGAAAGAAGAGAGAAAGACTCAGGACTGAGTTTTGACAGTCACCCATGTTTAAGAGTATAGAAAAATAGATAATTAGCCAGCCTTTCAAAAGTCCAGTAATATAGGCCTCAGAAAAGATAGTCAGATTTAAAAGTTAAAAGTGAATCATTGGAAATTGACAATATAACAAAAGTTATTATAGGGTGGATTTAATGAATTTTAAAGTTAGAGCTTTAAATTTATTTTTTGTTTATATTTTATCATGATGTTTACATTTATTTTTCAAAAGTCTTGAAAAAACACTAATTTTGAAGTTTAACATATTGATTTCTTAGAGATTACCTTTTGTGTCATAGGTACTTTGACTAGAAGCTAATTTGAATCAGTCATTCCCAAAATAAACTAAAATTATGTCTTCATGATTTTTTATTATGAAACTTGTTCAGGACTTAAAGTTTTTTTGAACTCACTAATTATCATTCCTTTGCTAGGTTCATTTTTCTAGTGTGACAATAATTAGAATATAATTAAAACCAATGTTGCTAAAATGAATTTTAAAATAATAAAGAATAAAAAATAACAAATTATCTTTTTTGGATCAAAAGATTCCTTATCACCCATACCTAAAATAATTAGGCTTATGATCCTTTGTATACTGTGCTTCAGGCTGTTTTCTTTCATTTCTAAGTTCTTATATGTGATTGAGCCCGGCAAACAGTAGGCACTTAATAAATGTTTATTGAATGGGGGGGGGAATGAAAATTTGATATGTCAGTGTTTCTAGAAGTTTCCTTTAGTTTTATCCAGGAAGTACTTATTAGTTAACAGTGGAAACATTTTACTGTTCAGAGCTGTCATGGCATGTGACAGCCAAGGAGGTAGTAAATAGATTGCCTTTTAACCTTTTTTTTTTCAGCTAAAGAAAGTTTGCTTTGCAACCTAGCCTGGGTAGCACTGGGGGACATGGGCAATCCCACTGAAAAATGGAATTTCCCTCTGTCTATACTTTCTATGTAGATGAATCAAGGCAGTTTCCTAGCTTTGACTTTTTCCTCAAAATATCCTTTGAATCTGGAATCTATAATTCATTAAGAATGGGGCCAGTAGGGTACCAGCATGAATCAATAAAGAGAAATTCCTTTGCTGCCAACAAACCAGGTAGCAAGATAAACTCTCTCCTGCCAAGAGGTCAAAAGAGGATTCTGCCTGCTATTTTCTTGTTCTTGTAGTGCAGGTATCATGACTGTTTTCTAGCTTTGATATGGTTATGTTCCTGGAACTAGTCTTGAAATCTATCTACCCTACTTCAAGCCAATTTAACAAATATTTGAATGTTCATGAAAGAGGCATAGATGAAGAAATTATAGAATAGTAATAATAGAAAATATTTTATGAAGAACTTTATCACATTCAAGCTTCACTAACAACCTTGTGAGATAGTTACCGCTGATATTATCATCCCTATTTTGCAAATGAGAATGAAGTTCAAAGGTTAAATAACTTGTTCATGGTTATATAGCTAGTTAATGTAAGAGGTAGAATTTGAAACCGAGTCTCTCCTGGCTCCAGTGATCTTTCCACCATACTACCCTGCCACTTAGAGAGTAGATAAAATAGTTCGTAGTAAGAGGTCCAAATCATAAACCTTGTTTTAGTTCAGTGAAGGGAGACAGTGCTATGGATTAAATTAGCAGAGAAAAGCTTTATTTAAAATAAGGAGGTGGGGGCAGCTAGGAGGCTCAGTAGATTGAGAGCCAAGCTCAGAGACAGGAGGTCCTAGGTTCAAATCTGGCCTCAGACACTTCCTAGCTGTGTGACCCTGGGCAAGTCACTTGACCCCCATTGCCTAGCCCTTACCACTCTTAGAACCAATACACAGTATTGATTCTAAGATGGAAGGTAAGAGTTTAAAAAAAAAATAAAATAGGGGGCAGCTGGGTAGCTCAGTGGATTGAGAGCCAGGCCTAGAGACAGAAGGTCCTAGGTTCAAATCCGGCCTCAGACACTTCCCAGCTGTGTGACCCTGGGCAAGTCACTTAACCCCCATTGCCTACCCTTACCAATCTTCCACCTATAAGTCAATACACAGAAGTTAAGGGTTTAAAATTTAAAATAAAATAAAATAAAATAAGGAGGGATTGCTTGGTAGTGACAAGACTTAGAAGACATCTTAGAAATTATCTAGTCCAATCCTTATTTTATAGACAGTGAAACTGAGACCCACAGAATTTAAGTAGTTTAAGTAGGAACACGTAGGTAGCAAGCAGCAGAATCAGGATTCATACCAAGGTCCAGTGCTCCTTCATTTTACTGTTTATCTACATCAAATACATCCATTTTATGGAATATAAGCATATTAATGACAGGGATTATTTTGCTTTAGGATTTGTATTCCCAGCCACTAACAGTGCTTGGCACACAGTGAGCACCTAATAAATACTTGTTGAGTGATGACTGATCTTTTGACCTTATTTCTTGCCAGTTTCCATTATAAGCCTTCAGCTTTTTGCCAAACTAGACACTTCATTGTTTCTCTTAAATATGACCTGATTATTCTCACTTCTGAACCTATTTACATTTCTCACCTTGCTTGGTTACTTTCTGTGATTTCTTCTCTTAAGTTATCCAAATCAAATCCTACTCATTCTTATGCAACCAGATCATATCTTATCTCAAAGACATGCCCATTCCATTTTGACCCACACTAAAGCAATCTCTTCCTTCTGTGAACTTAGAAAAGACATATTATTAGGATCAGTCACATTGATTGAATGAGTAGGAAGTGGATGATGAAGGACAAGATCTAGGTGGATGGGGAATACCTTCCTGTCCAGTCTAGCATCTATCAGGAAAGGCAAAATCTCTGAAGGAAGACTGTTGAGTTTCAAGGCCTTGGATGTAACTTTGCTGGGCAACAAATCTCCAGGATGAGAGGATGTCTGCCCTGAGCCTGAGCTGCAGTGAGTGAGTATTTAGAAGAGAGAACTACATGATCCCTGAAGGCTGGGCAGGATTTGCTTGTGTAATAATTAAAATGGATTTGACAAATATAAGAATTTAAAAAATTATTGTGGTCACCATATATAAAATTAACTTCTTAAGTCAAAATGCAGTTTAGTAGCTTTATTACAGCAAGGTAGAGATATTAAAGTGGGAAATATAGGAAAGAGATAGAAAATATTGCCTAGCTAAAAATACCCTAAGTCCTAATTCTAGTGCCTCCAGGCCACACATGTGAATCAGAGTGCAAGTCTCACCAGAATCCAAGTCCGGATCAGGAAGCAAAATCCAAAGAGCCAAAGATGCTGAACAACCGCTGAGAACCTTAGCGCACATGAGGCCAAGACCCCAAGAATCCCACCAGAGCTCACTCTCCCAAGGCTAACAGCTACCAAGAATGAAGAGCCACCAAGAATCAAGACCCTCAATCTCTCTCAGGCTCCCGCTTATATACAGTTTTCTCCATCCATCAGTTCTCATCACATATCAGGAATCAATCACAATCTTTCAATTTGACTAGCACTGGGCAGTGCTTTGTGGCCTTTTAGGGTGCTGGACTTTCTTTGTTAGCGACTTACTAAGTGTTAAGTCAGGGTACTTTAAGTTCTTGATTGATTAACTTAAAATAGACTAAGGGAATGAAAATTTCCTTTCACAGGTACATGAAGAGATTTTTAGGATGGGGAAGAGCAACATGTACAAAGACAAAGATAGTGGGAGTAAGCATGGAGTACATATGAGGAAGGAAAGAGAAGCAGATTGATTTTCTATCCCAGAACAAAAAGAGAAGATATGGTTCTATATAGGTAAAACCAGACCACATTATTGGGGACTTTGGATTGTCAGGCCACAGAGTTTGGGCTTGATATAATAGAGAATAACAAGTGAGGAAAAATGTGTTAACAGAAAGGTTATTTAGTAAGCATTCCTTAAAGGCTATGTTTAAGGCTGATAGTCTATAGTCAATAAAACTAATTAATTAAAAGACTAATTAATTTAATGTTGGTTCTGTATTAGCTTTTAAATATGGCTTTTTGATTATTTCAAAGATCAAGTTACATACATGTTTAAAGTTCAAATGAGAGGTTAACAACTGGAAACTATTTCCTTAAGCATGCTTAGAATAATTTTTAATTTCTAAATTTGACTTTTTCTTTTAAAACCAATTAAATTTAAATATAATTTATTACATGTAAATTTACTTTTCTGTAGTTTACTAGTATTACCTTTCTCATATAATTTTTATATGTTTCTGAGTTTCCTGTCAACCTTAGGACTTGTTATTATTCCTTATTGTGCTATAATAAAATGATTATCCCTTCATTGTTTTTATTTAAAATCATGGCAAAGTATTTTTTAAAACACATACCATAATATAAGCTGAGATTCACTTGTGGAAACAGTAGAATATAGTTTAATATAGTTGAAAATCATTGCACCAAAAGAAAATACTAGTTTGATATGCATTTAATGGATTTTTAAAATCCATTAGATTCACATATGTGCTAACATATATTATTTAGTAAAGGTTGATTTCTTTTTTTTGTATTTTTGTATTTTTTGTATTTTGTATTTTTTGTATTTTTATCTAAA
Organism: Gracilinanus agilis; assembly: GCF_016433145.1. Classification (NCBI taxonomy): domain Eukaryota; kingdom Metazoa; phylum Chordata; class Mammalia; order Didelphimorphia; family Didelphidae; genus Gracilinanus; species Gracilinanus agilis. The sequence goes on from NC_058134.1 coordinate 29,062,979, forward strand.
GGTGAGTGTATATATAGAGATAGGTATGTACATTACTTCAGTAATGCATGTTAATCAGCATAGAATGCATTCAGAATTTTAACAGTTCACTGAATTCTTGTACATATACATGTACACACAGACATATATGTAATGCTGTTTAAAGTTTTGTACTTGGAAATTGATTTGCAACCATAGAAATCTACAGATGACCTCAAAATTACTGCTTTATTATGAAATTCTGTAAATGAGGCATTAGCTATTTGTTTTTGTTATTTTACACAAGAGTTCAGAATATGAAAACTTGAATGCTTCCTTTTATGTTCAAACATCTATAAGATGTTATTTAGTACCGAAATGTACATTTTCTAAAAGAAATTTTGAAAGTATATTGTAATGTCCCTTTTGTATTATACTGGGTTCTTGTTATAGAGGAAAATAATAGGAAAAGCAAATGTTTCAAAATGAGGGAGAATAAATAAGAATCACCATCCTAGCATACCACAACTTTGGAGTCTATACTGCCTCTCAATATACGTTCTTACTAAAAAGATCTAGTGGAACTTCAGTTGTATGGTAGTAATGCTTACTTGGGGAAAGTTGCAGATTCCAGAGTTGCTTCAATAAGCAAGGAGGAAAATTTTCCCTATATCTGTCTCATGTTTATTTAATGACCCTTGATAAGTCATCTAACCTCTGTCTCAGTTTCCTTATCTGTAAAAGTGGAGATTCCAACAGCATCTTCTTCCCAGGTTTATTCTGAGGATCAAATATGAGATGATATATGTAAAGCACTTGACAGATCTTAGAGCTTTATATAAATGATCACTGTTATTAACTGGGAGGCCAGAATTTTAGACAGTTTAGTATGATCCCACATGGTTTGGAGATGCTCAAATAGGACTTAATTTGAGATGTCTGGTAAATTTTGTACCCAGTGAAAGTGCCTTTCAATTAGCTTCCTCTGGGTTTGGGCTAGGCAGCTAAAGGACTGAACTCTTAGACCAGCTGTTGTCTAGTTTCCTTTTATCCTCCCAAGAGTTGAATTCTTACAGGTCACTACAATCACTATTCTGAGAAGATTTTTTAAAAAGCATTAATTTGTCCACTCCTAACATCAAATTAGACATTATTTTGTGAAAGAAATAAACTAAATTAGAAATCGTTGAATGTTAAATGTTGAATGTCAAAAGTCTCATGCAACTCACTTGTGTCTGGCCATAATTTCATTGTTTAACTACTGGCAAAAAAGGTTTATGAAGAATTTATGGATTATCTTTTGCAGGGAGAATTATGTTTTGTTTTTAAGTTTAAATTATTTTCTCATTATCAAAACATATTGGCTTTGGACTGCATTGTTGGGCAATTTGATAGAGTTACTTGTAAATTGATTTTCTCCATGTTTAAATATTAAATATTTAGTAAAAATAAGCTATATAACATACTGTTTTAACTTAATATATTATTAAACCCCTTAATTTTATATAAAATTCAAGTAATAGGGAATTGCTGTGAATTATAATTGGTATTTTCATTATTTAATGTTTGAATTCCCATAGTTTGTGTCATAATTCTTGGCATTGTTTCCAAATATATAGAGGACATGAATCCTCTTCTCTTCATTTAAAGAAATCCCCCCTCCCACATGCCAGGCATTAAAGAAAAATAATAATTTCTAACCTAGGCCAGAGGCTCTCAATTTGAGGTCCATGAACTTAAAAAATAATTGGTTTATTTGGTAAACCTGTGTATTTTATTTCGTCATTATATTATTCAGAAGTCAGTTGCATGGGTGTTATGAGGTCAGAGGTCTATGCCAAAAAATAGTTAAGAATCTCTAATCTAGACTCTATAAAGAATATATTTCAATTCAACAACTAAACAAACATGATAGATCTGACTTGCAGTCTATCTAAATGCATAAGCTTCACTTCAGCTCTATTCTTTCTTTTTAAGCTCTCTAAATCCATTTCCCCTCATTTTCCATCCCAAGTTAAAAACACTTATAGACATCATCTCATTTTTTGCAAAAGGCTTTAAGTTACTTCTTACCTCTGGAAAAACAGACTTCCTCTCTCATTAGGGTTGAAGAGGTTTAGCCCCTGGAAAACTGACCCTAAAAGTGAAATAGAACAGTGTTTTACTGGCATAGAAATCACAGAGAAATCTCTAAGTCTTGTGGTGCTGACTTCAGCTTCTGTGGCTGCTAGAAGATTGGTATTTGTACATCCTCTTCAATTTAATTGTCAGAAAAATTGGAGTGAGTCTTTGTGTAACAGGACATATTTGCAGTGGCAGTATAATCAGACCTGACACCCAAGGTATTACCAACATTTAAGGGATTAGCTCTTTGTGACCTATTTGAAGATTCAAGTTTCATGACAGCTTTTAGATATAGTTCTTCCTTGATATTGGCCACTTATCTTTTTCCTTTTATAATCAGCCATCAAGTATTTATTGAGTGCCTACTATGTCTTAGGCTTTTAGAGGCACCCAAATACTCCATTGAGACTGCCAAACAATTATTTGCTTTTATTTTTGTCACAAAGCTGGCAGTTGGACAAACTAATACTAGAGCTGATATTCTTGACTATGCCTGCTAATTTGGTGCTTGGTCTAAGAAACTCTACTTATCTTATTTTAATATAAAATATGTATAAATAGTAACATTGAGGAGTAATTAATCCTCTACACCTGCCAAATTGATATTCTTAAAGTACAAATGTGAACGTGTTACTCTTATGCTTAAGAAACTTCAATGCTCTCCTTTGCCTTTAGAATGAAATTTAAATGTCTACTTGGCATTGAAAACCTTTTATAATCTGGATCCATCTCCTGTTTCCGTGTTTGTCACACATTAACTCAGCATTGTGTACCCTATGCTCTAAAACAAATTGCTCTAGTTGCTTGTTCCTGAATTCCTTAGAATCTACTTCTCTCTGTGCCTTTGCCCCCCCCCAATGTGTCTGGAATGCTGTTCCTCCTCACCTTTGAAGCCTTCAATGTTCAATCCAACTTTTTATTACCTTCATTATGCCTTTCCTAATTCTCCTGATAGCTCTCTTACTCGTGTGTGTGTGTGTGTGTGTGTGTGTGTGTGTGTGTGTGTGTGTGTGTGTGTGTGTTTCATTTACTTAGCTGTCTCTGTTGTAAGTTCCTTGGGTTGGGATGGGGATGCTAAGAATGGAACCTGTCACTTTTATATTTTTGTCCCTAGTGACTCTCACATAGTAGGTGCTTATCGACTGGGGTAAAAAAGGCAAACTTGCAGCAAATCATTCCATTTCCTCTCCAAAGCAAAGTTTCTTAACCTGACTTCTATAAACCCAAAACAACAACAAACAAACAAACCCCCAAACCAAAATTTTCATAACTATTTCAATATAATTGGTTTTCTATATATGCATTTAAAAATATTATTCTGAGGATTCATGACACAAAAGATTAAGAATGTTTGCTCTTAAGATGAGTGAGTATATTGGTGAGTTAAACCTTATTTTCAGTTAGGGAACATCACCATGACAATACTGTTGAACTGTTGAAATCTAGGTTATTGATAATCCTGCTTAATATCCTTAATCTGTCATACAGTTGGCAAAAAATGCTAGTCATAGTTAAAGTGACTCCGTTTTCCATAACAAATATTGTGGTACATGATCTAATAAATATCTTTTTTTTTTTGTAAAGCCCCATTAAAGTATGCTTTCTTTTCTTTTTCTTCTTTTTAAAATGAATTTGGGAGTTATATTGTCTCTACAGTCTGTTTCTTGTTTCTGTCCACTTTTCTCTTCTACATCTCTGAATTCCTACTGTAGGAAGTGTTGCACTGCTATCCTGCCCTATGAAGTGCCCTTCTGGATTGCTAGATAACTAGTGGGTCACAGAATGGGCCAGCCAGAGTCAGTTTTCAATGGGCTTCCAGACTTGGGTGAGCCTCATTCTAGTTGGAATTCATATTCCACTGGAAATTTTGATGACAGGGATAAAAGTTAAGGCCTGACAGCCCTCTAAGAGGACTAGTTTAGAAAAGGCTGCTCAACTGGGTTGAAGAAACAACAGCATGTGATTAGTTTTTGTTTTGGTACAAACTAGTGTGATCATGTGCAAGTCTCTTAACATCTCTGGATTTCACTTGTCTCAGCTATAACGGAAGAACGTCAAGGTTTCATCCAGTTCTAAAATTTTCTTATTCTTTTTTATTTTATTTTTATTTATCTCTTCTTAGAATCTCTTGTGATCATATTATATGTAAGTTGGGAAAACTATTTTAAAAAATAAGCAAAACTTTATACTCATAACTAATATAAGTACACATTCTATAGATGATAGTCTGACTTTGTAAGTGACAACCAATTTATGGACTTAAAAATGAAAGTGGCTGAGAGAAGATTTTAAACTTAGGAAGCAAACATGCTTCCACTTACATGATCCATAAAGATTTTAGTAATACGTTTTCAGTTATTTATTTTTTTGGTTAATTTTAGACTCTTTTTGATCAGAACAATGCTGCAAAAAAAGAAGAGACAGAAAGCAGTAATAAAAATGATTCTTCAAAGAAGTTGTCTGTTGAGAGAGTTTATCAGAAGAAAACACAACTTGAACACATTCTCCTCCGGCCTGACACATACATTGGATCTGTGGAACCATTAACTCAGGTCAGTGATATGCATATGTATGTTTATATATATATTTATTTATAATTTGTCATTGACTGTTGTGAATAGATTATTGTATAATTTCAGAGATGAAGATGAGAGATAATATGCTCCAGGAATTTTATTCCTTTGAGATTCTTTGATGACTGACTAGGTATATAAAAATTAAAAGCCTTTATTTTCCATCTGACTCTTGAATATATATTAGGCAGAATTTTTTTAAAACAATAAAAAGCATTCAATAATCCTTTAAGACAAGCATTGAAAGAATTCTAAATTAGAAACTTACATTGATTTTATGTGCAGATGGAATAATATTGTGGAAATCAAATAGAGTATGATTTGGTGGGATTATTATACTTTTGTTCATTAGACTATTGAAAGGAATACCAATTTTATTGGAGGCCACTTTAAAATCTCATTATTTTAGTGTATAGTACATGAATACATCTTTTTTCCAGAATTTGTACTGTGATAGTACAATTCTGAGAAAATAGAAATTATACATTCTCTCAATGAATGGTTAGTTGTGCCTTTAAGAAAAATCTTGCCAGAGTAGCAAACCTCACTCAATGGTCATGAAAATGCTTTCAGTTATAGGTCTTGCCCCAGGAGTCAGAGCTTTGAAGTAACCTATCTGATTGTTTGAGTGTGAGTAGTTTCATGCTTATCCAGACCTTTATCCATGTGGATAGTAGTTTGTTGACTAGAAGGGAATCTATGGCCTTTTGATGATTCTTCTAAATCCCTGTGATATCACCCCTATTTTAAGAAGTAAGATTAAATGTAAAATTAAGCTAAGGAATGGGAAAAATACTCTAAATTGATTAAAAGACTGTTTAAAATGTAAATGATGATTAGTATTATTATTATTTGATTTTATTATATTGAGTTACCTCTAATAAAACCTCATCCTACTGCCTCAGTGCAATGGACCCTCATCACTCCAAGAGTAAACTGACTGAGGACTGTCTAATTTTTATATACCTTGTTCTAGCAGGCCTTACCAAAATGGGTACATAGCCCAAATATTGGACAGGCTGTTATTAGAGGAACAGTGTAATGAAGGGAAGAAAGGCAGATCACAAAGTTGACCATCAGGTCATGAAATTTTTTGACCATGAAAACTTTTGAGGAGGGATTGTGATTTAAATCTGTGTAATAAATGTCCACTTCAGTGCCATTACATATTATGTTGAGGAAGGAAATGTTTGAATTTCTAGTCAGATTTTCTGCCTTGTATTAACAATTTAAATATTTTTATAAGAAATGTACATAAGAATAGATCATACAGAATGAGCAGTTTCTCAGTTTTGTGGATGTTTAGATTAGAAAAAGGTGAAGATAACATCATTTATTACATGAAAGCAATTCACTCTTTTCTAATTCTGAAGGACTAAGTATGTGGAATGTGAAGGTAAGCAAAATTCTCAGTAGTAAAATGTGGTTTGGGATTGTGTGAAATTCATATTACTGACACTTGTAGTAACTGTAGTAAAAGACTTCTTTTGGATTTTTCTATTTGCAGTCAATGTGGGTTTATGATGAGGATGTAGGAATGAATTGCAGAGAAGTTACTTTTGTGCCAGGCTTATACAAAATCTTTGATGAAATCCTTGGTGAGTACCTTTTTTAGAATTGAGACAAAGCCTCTCTTTTGTTAAGTAATTGTAAGGTCCTAGAGTTAAGACCACATAGCCTTGATTTAGAGAAGGCATTTATTAAGGATATCACAGTGACTAGTCATGCTACTTCAGGATGTTTTAAAGGTATGATACTGTTAATATATTGTATTCATATGCAACTTTGAAGAAGTTATAAACATTTTTCATTAGAATGAATTATTTTATTTTATTTTTTAGAAAAATTTTCCATGGTTACATGATTCACGTTCTTACTTTCCCCTTCACACACACCCCCCACCCCATAGCTGATGTGCATTTCCACTAGTGAATGAATTTTTATTCACCTTTCCCATTTTATTTTTATCACCTTTACTTACAAATAATATATAGGTTGTCATTTTGGAGAAATGTATGCTGAAAATGACCTTTGGGGGCAATTTTTTTTGCGATTTGAAGATTAGCTACACTTATCATCATTGCCCTTCCTTTAACAAAGCTGATAGGTTAATCCATATTCTTCATGAAAGTCCCTTCTGTGCTCAAAATCTTCAGTCTCTGTATTGTCAATAAAATTCAGTCTCCTTTGTTTATTTTTCAAGGTCTTTCTTAATTTAATACATTATGCTTTTGCAGATTAATTTTATATTATTTTAATAAACTACTCTATATTCCAACTAAATTGGACTACTCTCTGTCCTCCAGAAATGTTACTGTGCTTTCCCACATCTGTGCCTTATATCTTTCTGCCTCAGATATATTGAGTAGCCTCTCACCATTAACACCCATCCTTTAAAACCCAAATCAAATGCTACTTCCTGTTATAAAACCTTCCCTAATTTTTTATGTGTAATGATGACTCACCTTTTCAAACCTCACATAGCATTTTATTCTGAACTATGTAATGCATTTATTATATAATATTGTGTTATTTAATTATTTGGTTTTATGTCTTATCTCTCCTGTAAGCTCCATGAGGGCAGACACTTGTTTTATCTAAATTTGATATCTTCCTGATACTTGTTCTTTCTTTTCAAAAGCCCTCTGTTGTGTCTAGTTTAGTCTTCTCCATATTATACAATTATTTTTCCTGGCTTATATCCCTTATATCAAAATTCTAATTTTAATTTATTTTTGGTTACCAGATTTCAAGTCCAGGTTCAGGGAGGGAATTGTATAATAAAAAATAATCATCATCTAGAGGATAAGAGATCTGGATTCTAAGTCCCAGTGTCTTTTTCCATATGTGACCTTGAACAAGGCATTTAAACACTGTTGGCACTGCTATCTTCAGCTTCATGATTTTATTATAAATCACAGTAAAGTGTGACTTGACAATCTTGGAGGATATTTGCCTTTGAAAAGGGGACACTGTTAACTAAAATCATTCTGGTAAAAGGTGGAGATATTTTTGACAAAAGGGAACCTTTCAATGCCCCTTGCATGCTTTGAGTCTCTTACTACTTGCTCCTGAAGGCTACTCAGATCAGTCTAATTATAGGTAAGGTTTTGGGCCCCTAATCATTCCTTCTTTCTTACTTTTTGGCTCCATGTGTGGAGAGGAGAATTTCAGAGCTGACCCTAACTGTTTTTTTCTGTTCCCTTTTTGCTTCCCTAATCCCTGGCCCCAGGTACCCAGCAACATTCTTTTCAAGTAATATGCCTGTGGGTTATACTGATCAATGAAATCTATAAGTGTATTGTTTCCATTTACAGTTTCTAGTTGTATAATTTTCAGGGACAGGTTGTTTCCAGTGAACTTGTTCAAATTAACACATTAGTAAAGAATGAAAGTATTTTTAGTATTTTTCATTTTTGAATTGTCCTTAGAACACTCATGAAAACACATGTATGAGATTAATCTGTATTCTCCTTAAGAAACTGGCTTTCCCCCCAGTTTATTTGACAGACTAATTGAATCAAAATTAATTGTATTTTTTAACCTAATAATGAAAAGACTGAACTCGACCAGCTTTTAAAACTATAAGCTGTGATTTTATTGTATAAATACTTTAAATACATTTTGCATACTATATGTTGTTTGAAGTGACTAAATTTCAGTTTTACTTTTTCTTATATTTATTTGTAACTAACTTTCCCACATTTTAGTTCAGTTGAAATGCTTTATTTTGATTTCAAAGTAATCCTCAAAATGTTAAAATATTGTTATTTTAATTTTTCAAGGGATGCAAATAGTAACTTTTTTATTCCTTTTGCATTATGTTTTACTGTTTTATATATATTTGCTTATTTTTAATAAAGCTTTAGACATTTACTTAAATAGTTGATTATTCTCACCAAAATGTTTAATTTTGTAGTTAATGCAGCTGACAATAAACAGAGGGATAAGAACATGACCTGTATCAAAATTTCTATTGATCCGTAAGTACACCATTAGGCTACTTTAGCTAGCTTTCTTAGCTAAAAGTAAATTGTTTCATACAGGTGGTTCCTGAATTATGAACGTTGCAGCTTATGAGTCATCAGAATGTATGTTACTCCCTTATTCACTGAACAATTTCTTTCCTATCACTGATGCCTCCTTTTGCTGAAGCCCCTTGTCGTTTGAGCCATTCTCTGCTACCACAGGAGCAAAGCCTTCAGCTGTGTTTCTGAAACTTATGCTAGCTTCTACTGGAGTGCCCTTTGCTTCTTGAGCCACTCCCACGACAAAGCCACAGGCTTCCAGAACCCTCCCTGACAGTTCTGACTCTGCTTTTAGAGCCTTCCCCTCATCTGATTTCTTACCTAATTCCTACTAGAATTTCTCCTGACTGTCACAATGGAAACTGCCTGTTCTCCTGTCATACTTCTTGCCATTCTTAACTACATAGGGCTCAGTGGAGCTCAGGCTTGAGAGAGGCTTCAAGGGAATTTGGGATTGAAGGATGAATTCAGTAGACATTTAAGGGCTGACCTAAGACCCAAATCACCAGTTAGGACCTGAGAAATTATATTTGGAGCCATAAACGAACTGATTTTCAAAGAATTTGGGGGATATAACATTCATAATTTGAGGACTGCCTACTTGTTTGCATTGTAGAATATATACAGAATGTTTACCTGATCTTATTCACTGCAGATAGGGAAATTATAAATTATATAAACCTTTTAATAATTTTGTTTTCACAAACATTTGTTTTGTGAAAATTTAAATTATATTTATCTTTTATGGTATACTGAATAATTCAACATTGCCATTGAAAATCAAGAAGAGAGCAGATTGAGAACAATTATTGGCAGTAACCTGATTTTGGAGAATATTCTTTTTTATTAACACCAGAATTAAAAAAAAGATTTTCTCTTTCATTACTCATATGTTATATGACATTACTACCAAACAATCATGTTGGAGTTAGTCTAGATACTTGCCTAATCATCTTGTACGTAAGGGGGTCAAAGGTAGGGAAGGAAGAAAGAGAAGAAAGACTTTTTCTAGCCCCTATTGCTTCTTTTTGTCTCCCAATTTTGGTAGTTTTTGAAAACAAAAATGTTATTTAACCATTTGTTAGTCAGTAAGGAGTAGGAAGCACTTACTCTCTATAAGTTGAGGCAAACATAATTTTTTTTATTCAGAGTATAGAAAAGAATACTGAAAATGAAAAGAAATTGATACTTTTCTTTAAATGAGTGTTTATATTGAATAATGCAGTTGGACAACTGCATTATTATTTGATTGAATATATTCAATATATATTGAATAGCTGCATGCTTGGTTATATCTGCTAAGCAATAATATTTCCTACCCCATTAATCAAACACATATCATACTTTCTAATCCAAGTAAAATACTATTACAATGAATAATATAAAGAATGGGTTATATGAAAAAACTTTTTAATGTCTATAAGATGAACCTTAGAAAAATACTTTGGTTGTTCCTAGTTGTATGTAACAAATTGCATACAAAAAATAATCTTTTGTAATAAGTATTTTCTTTAGTTCCTATTCAGCAACATTTATAACAAAATAAATTGTTTTCAAAATTAAATTCCCTAAAAGAGTTATCACAGTTCATTATATTAAAACACTTTTCTGATAGTTATCTAGAAGAGTAAACATCTTTTAAGATACATTAACAAAAACTTGGTATCTTTTGTAGCTTGACTAATCTTGATACTTTGTTTGATTTGGAGGTGAGGCTAAACTCTCCACTTCTGCCCAAAAAAACCCACTTAAATGTTTATATAGTTGGTTTAAAACCACACATGTCAAGGAGCTACAAGAAAAAAAGAAGAAATAAAATAGTGTGTGCATGAAATATTTTCTGGGATTCTGTTTTTGGTCCTGGTTGATCTTGTGTTTGTTGTCACTTTTATCAGTACTTGTCTTATCAAACTTCTAGGCGATACTTTGGAGGAATAGCTAACATGGTGAAAAAAAGTCAGCATCCCCAAAGACCCCAGCAAGCTGCAATATTGTGTTAAATCAAATAAAATGAAATTTACTAGAGATAAAATCTCATAGGTTAGAAAAATTGATTTAGTAAATATAGTATTACAGAGCATGTCATCCAAAAGATCTAGAGAGTTTAGTGGATTGCAAGCACAAGGAGGTGATAGTGTAGATGGCAAGCAAGAGCAAATATTATTGAGTGCATTGGAAAGTATAGTGTCCAGAATGTTGTATATGACAATCCTTTTCCTTAATCAGGGCACATGTGTAGTATTGTATTCAGCTCTGAGTGCTCTGGTTTAAGGATAACACTGATTTCAACCATTGAAGTTCATTAGTCAAGTCATGGAAGTATTGTGGTCTATGTTAGTGGAGGGGCTGCCTACATTGATAATTTAGAGCAGTGATTCTCAAAGTGGGTGCTGCCACCCCCTGGTGAGTGCTGCAGCGATCCAGGGTGGGTGGTGATGGCCACAGGTGCATTTATCTTTCCTATTAATTGCATTAAAATTTAAAAAAAATTTGGGAACCACTGATTTAGAGCATATTCAAGATGGTCAGCACTTCAAAATAATGTCATTTAACAATCAGTTAAAGCAGCTGGGGATGTTAGAGCTTGGAAAAAAAGACCATGAGGGACAAAACAACTGTATTCAGATACTCGGAAAACCATCATGTAGAAAAAAATGACCTCTTTTGTTTGGCCTCTCAGGACAAAAGTAGCTGCATTGGGCAGAAATTGCAGCAAGACTGATTTAGGTTTAATGTGAGAAAGAACTTAAAATTAGTGCTATCCAAAAGTGCATTGGAACTGTTTTGGAAAATAGTGGATTGTCCGTCTCAATAGATCTTTGGGAACAAAACTGGCTTGAAAAGTTATAAAAAAAGAATTCTTGTTTATGTCTAAATTGATCTAGATATTTCTAGAGTTCTTTTAAGCTGTTCTTGAAGAGTCTGTGTTCTGTGTGAATATTCTTAGCTCATAGCTCCATAAATCTAGAGCTTGAAGGGTCCTCAAAGGACCTCTACTCCAACTTCTTCATTTTAATCATGAAGAAATTGAGTCTTCAGTAGGGTATGTAATTTGACTTAGATAATACATATAGTAAACATTAAAAAAGGATGATCAGATCTTGATTAGCTCAGATGACCTCTTAGGGCTGCAGTTTCTGGCAGTGTATTCCTTTATATTCTGAGAATCATAATGTTCAGAATGAAATGGGTGCCATCCCTGCTCTAAGTTTGACCTTAGACTGTTTTTGTGTGTTCATTTCTGCATGCTACATTTGTAGAAGGGAAATGATAAACTTTGAGAGCATCCATAGAAAGTGAGTAGGATAGATAAATTATTTGAGATCATGACACATGAGGAGTAATTCCAAGATCATGGATGTTTACTCTAGAGAAGATAAAATGGAGGAAGCACATCACAACCATCTTACAGGCTATTGTGTAGAGAAGGGATTTGATTGCTTCTGTGTAGTCCCAGAAGGCAGGAACAAGAATCATGAGTAGATATTGCAGCAAGGCCAATTTTAGCTTGGTTTAAGGAAAAACTTGTCAACTAAAAGAGTTCTCTAAAAGTGGAATGGACTTCCTAAGTAGATTGTTAAGCAAAACCTAAATGATGATTTATTGGGTATATTGTGAAGGTACTCTCTGAAGATAGGAGTTGAATTTGGTTGCCTCCGAGGTCCAGTCCAATTTGAGAGTCTCTTATTCTGTTTATTGGTTCCACAATATTTTGGTCCCACAAAATATTGGTTCCACAAAATATTTCAAAGATTCTCTTGTAGCAGTGGAATTTTACACAAAGTATTAAATGTCAGATAGTCAGGCATTGAGTATCAGAGCTGGTGACTTTTGGACTTGACTGTTACCAAAGTTCATTATCAAAGTTCAGCAAAAAAATGTAATTTTGCTGAATTAATTGTCTTATTAACCTTAGTTATTTTTCTTTTTATAACCTTGTGATATGAGTATTCTTTCATGAAGACAAAGGTTCAATTTTGGTGTTTATTTTTTTAAATAGATTTCTTATTGAAATCTTTTTATAGAAAATTTCATTTGGAAACCATTTCTATAATGATATAATATTTATTTAGATCTTGGTTTAGTATAGTTCCCTATAGTCCTTTTTTTGCTTAAAATTTTTAGAAAATAAAATTTTATGTAACTTATATAAAGTAGATATTAAAACTAATATAGTAAGAGATAAGTTGAGCATATAGAGTACAGAGCACACCATTTAGCCCATTTTCTCTTTCTTCATAGACTCCTGAGCTGTGGGGATAATAGGTATTAGAATAGCTAGGATGAATCACTGAAAAAGAACAGATTAGATCCATGTTCTTGTATCAGATCAGTTGCTATTCTAGAAAACAGTAAAATTTGGAGAAAATTTGTTTGAAAGGAAATTAAATTCATTAGAAGTGTTATCAATTCATAAACATTAAAATAATTTGTAGTTATCTAGGGTAGTAGAATAACAAGGACTTGATATCTTATATAGCCTGGATATGTGCTGATTTTAAACTGACTATGAACATTTAAGTAGGCAATTCTGACAGGAAGTAGACAGCTTAGCAACACCTCCAAATCTAATAGTTTCAGAACTATTCAGGCTTCAAAAGATATTGAATCTTAATGTATCTTAAAGATACATACTGCCTGAGATAACTACTTACCTTTGAAACTTTGTTGTCTAGGACTAGCACAGTGTATTCAAGATAAGACTAAGAATGAGCAATTCATGGAAGTAGAAGAACTAAAAGAGCATTATGTGGGGAGGAGATGACAGAAAGGATTATTAAAAATAATACCAAGATTCAAATCTGAGTTTTTGAGAGAATGCTTCTGTCTTCATGTCAAGAGATTGAGAAATAGTGAAAGGAAGTTACTTTTGGGTAGAAATGATGATATATTTAGTTGTAAAGAATTTGAGTGGGAATTAATTGAGATATATAAGTATTTGTTTTTATTTGCTTATTTTGCTTTTAACAAACTAAGTTACTTCTGAAACTTTTGTTTCCATTTTACTTTTAAAATAATTGTAGGATTTATTTTTAAATTTAAAAAATTAGTAGGATACCAAATATATAATAATACTTCAATAAAAAGAGTGTAATAGTATTTAAAGAGTTGACCTTCAGAGTTAGGAAGACCTGGGTTCAAATAGGACCTTTGCATTTTGTGACTGGGCAAGTGATAAATAATAAAAAGCACCTCTAGGTGTTCCAGGCAGTTGTCCAAGGCTATAAATTATGGATTAATGGAAGATGTTTTTCACTGTACACTTCTGAAGTAGATAAAATCACAGGTATGGTCAAAATAAATTTACACGCAAGGGTGACACTTAAGTGCCTAATTAAACCTATAGTTAATATCCAAAATGAAATGGAATGTAAACTGTCTGACTTTTAAGTTAGGTATCAGTGCAAGTCAATAAATGAAATAAGTTGAACTGACCTGAAGATCAAGAATTTCTATGATGTTATATAAGCACATCGATACTTCAGTATTATTACCTGTACTTAGTTTCGTGTGGTTGTATTTTTAAAAGGCTTAATAAAATAAATATGTTTTTATTTTAGTACATAAGACTTTTAAAAAATCAGGTGGTGGTTATATATAACAACAAAATTTTAAATGTAATGATCAACATTTCATTTTACCAAAATGTTAATCATATCCACAGAGTGTTAATGTTTCAGTATCAACTTGGAAAGGAGTCTCTAATGGGTGCCCAATACACTTATACTTGGACCTCTGGTGATTAACATTTTAATAGATGACTTACATATATAGATTATGCACTTATCAAATTCACTGATAGAACAAACTAAGAAGGATAAATAACACATCATGTCACATTCTAAATCTAAAAATATTTTGACTGGCTAGAATAGTGAGTCAAATTTAATAAGATAAAATTTAGTGAATACTGCAGTTTTACATCTGCATGAAAAAATACACTTCATGAGTCCAGGATGGGGAACTATAGCTAAATAACTGTTTATATGAAAAATATTTACGGTTTTTAGTGGGATTGCAAAATTGGTATGAATCTCAGTCTTTTTTGGCATCTCAAAAAGCTAAAAGAGCTTTAAGAGAGCTTTTTTTTTTAAACCCTTGTACTTTGGTGTATTGTCTCATAGGTGGAAGATTGGTAAGGGTGGGCAATGGGGGTCAAGTGACTTGCCCAGGGTCACACAGCTGGGAAGTGGCTGAGGCTGGGTTTGAACCTAGGACCTCCGGTCTTTAGGCCTGACTCTCACTCCACTGAGCTACCCAGCTGCCCCTTTTAAGAGAGCTTTTAAAAGGAGAGGTAGAAATGATAGTTGCTTTCTCTGTCCATGTCATAATGATATTTGGAAATATTGTGTTTAGTTCTGTGTTCCATATTTTAGAAAGGATTTTGATAATGTGGAGTATTCATAGGGGAGTGGCCAGAATGAGGACTGGCTTTGAGAATTGATTGAAGGAACTGGGTATGTTTCATTTTGGAAAAGAGATTTAGTGATTGTTCACTCTCCATCCTATGGGAGAGTAGGTAAACTTGTTCTTTTTGATCGGGGTGGGGGAGGGACCTCAAAAAGCACTGGGTGGAGATTGTGCAGGTAGGTAGACTTTGATTAAATATAAGAAAATCATCTTAACAGCTAGAGCACTCCAAAGGTAAAAATGGGGTGGACTGCCTTGGGATGCAGTGAATTCCCTATTCTTTGAAGTCTTCTAGTCAAGGCCGGTCACTACTTGATGGGAATAATGTAAAACAGATTCTGGTTTAGGTATAATTTGGATTAGCTGGCAGCCTCTGGGTTCCTTTCTAACTCATAGATATTCCACGATTTACTGTTTGACAGTAATTTTTAGGGCAATACCTCTAAGATAAATATTATCTTACATGGCTCCCTATTTTATCTTAGAGGAATAGTAGTGAGAATTTGTGATTCTAAACCCCTCAAAAGAAATTAGAGTTATTATTACCCTTTTTAAAGAACTGATTAAATTAATTTATAACTGTAATTAATGTAATAGAGAATAGACCTTTAACCATATGTGTGTACATTCGCATGCACGCATGCACACACACACACACAGATACATATGTTTTAGTTTGCTTATTTCCCTTCTCCATTATAAATTTCCCCAAGAACTTAGTAATTGAAGTTGGCATCAGCTCTGTCTGAAGAGCTTGTGCTCAACTTGTATTTCTTTAGCATATGATAATAGGTTTTTTTTCATGGTTTTGACTGTTATAGATCTAGTCTCTTCTATGCCTTTCCTACCAAAAAAACAAAATCAAGCCAGTTCCTTGATCTGATTTGTATTTGTCTATGAGATTTCCCACCCCTTTCATCTAAAAATGCTTTTAGACCTTCCTCTAGATTCATGATCTGAAGCTGGAAAATATTGCTCTAAGTAAATGTTACCTTCAACAATAATATGAAGATTTTTGTCACTTGTAACCTGTTGATTTGGGCAGGTTATTTTTACTTCTCTGGATCTGTTTCCTTATTTTTCAAAATGAGGATATTAGAATTAGAAACCTCTCTAAAGTCTCTTCCAATTTAAAAATTCTGTATTCTTATAAAATTGCCGGTAACTTTCAAGTTGGAAAGGTAGGTTTTTTTTTTTGTATTACCACAGCATAGTTTTGATGGCTTTATCTTTGCAAAAATTAATATTTTAAAACTAATATGTAGGAATATTTTTAATGTGACTGCTTACTTATTTACAGTGAATCTAACATTATCAGCATCTGGAATAATGGAAAAGGCATTCCTGTAGTGGAACACAAAGTAGAAAAAGTCTATGTTCCTGCTTTAATCTTTGGACAGCTTTTAACATCTAGTAACTATGATGATGATGAGAAAAAAGTTACAGGTAATTAATTACTGCTAAGCATTGTGACTAAAATTTTTTTTTCATTCTATTAATGCAATCTGATTTACTTTTCTCGTGTTGAGATAGTTTTGTATAAAACAGAGTTTTGTATTTGTAAAATATTTTATTTGTAATCTATAAATTACAATTTTATATGAATGTTCCATAGTAACTTAAAAGTGAGAACTTAACAACCATAATTGAGGGGTCAAGTAGGTGGCTTAGTGGATTGAGAGCCAGAGCTAGAGATTCAAATCTGACTTGAGATACTTCCTAGCTGTGTGACCCTGGGCATAATTCTTCAGATGTATCATTACTCTCTTGTTGACAGTATCCTCAGTCTTTAAAAAAACACTTTTGCAACTTTTATTTCATGATTTTAATACCATCTTGTTTTAGAAAACAAATGAAAATAAGCTTGCTTTAATCCTAATTCATAATAGTTCATCCTACTGAGGCATACCACATTAAAAAGTGTTTTTATTGATATCCTTTCTTTTTTAAATCATCATTTTCCCTCAGTATTCCTTCTCTTTTGACTCCCAGAGAGCCAAACCTGTATAACAAGTAGAATTTTTTTCAGACAAAACAAAAAACGAAAAGGAAAAATATATTTTAACATTTATTGTGCATATTTTTTCTTGGCTCTGCTTACTTCACTCTGTATCAGTTCATATAATCTTTTCATGCTTCTCTGTATTCATCACAGACATCATTTCTTGCAGCATAATATTATTTCATTACATTCCTATATCATACTATGTTTAGTCATTCTCCAACTGATGGGCGTCTACTTTGTTTCCAATTCTTTGCTATTACAAATAAGTGCAGCTATAAATATTTTGTTGTATATGAGTACTTCTTATCAATAACCTCCTTAGTGTGTGAGCTCATTAATGCAATCTCTGGGTCACAAGCTATAAACATGTTAGTCATTTTACTTACATAATTCCAAATTCACAGATCCACTAACAATGCACCAGTGTTCCTATATTCTCTCCAACATTGACTATTGCTTTCTTATGCCATCTTGGCCAATTGGCAAGGTGTGAGTTGAAACCTTAGGGTTGTTTTGATTTGCATTTCTCTTTATTATTAATGATATGGGAGTGTTTATAGTTGTGAATAACTTTGTAGTTTTTCTTCTAATTTGTTGGAGAATAATTTTTTGTTTTCTATTAGTTGTTTCTACATATTGAATATGGAATTCTTATTAGAGAAATCTGATACATGATGTTTTTCCCCATATGACCACTTTTAATTTTAGATGCATCAGTTTTGTCTACAGAAGCTTTCTAGCTTCATGTAATCAAAGTTACCTCTCTTTTTTTAAAAAAATCTTTTGTAATTGCTTCTGTCCCCCATTTGTTAGACTACATCTCCTGCAAAAGCTGTGAGAGGGACAGGGTCTGCTTTGCTTTTAATTTTTTTTGTAATAAAATCTTTAATTTTAAGGAAGTCATATATCCATTTAGAATATATTTTGTAATATAGTGTAAAGTATTGGTATAAACTTAATTTCTGTTAAGTTGCTTTCCAGTTTTCTCAGCAGTTTTTGTCAAACATATTCTTTCTTCAGTAATCTTATGTTTTCTACTTGATACAACATGGGATTATTGAATGACATTATTTATGATTCTCTCTTGTCTAGTCTGTTCCATTGATCTGCCTCTTGTTTTTAATACAATACCAAGATAGTGTTAATGACTTGGTTTACAATATAGTTTAAGATCTGAAATATTTTCTTAAAAGTTATCTATAAAATGTCTAAAGAAATTCAAGATTATAAAACTACAGTTATTTCAAGTAAACTTGAAGGTGCTTTAATGGGAATCATGTACACTTTTGATGGTTTTTCTTATGTACCCCAATAAAATTGCTTTTGCCACTTCCTTGTAGCTCATGAACAATAAACTAGGGAAGAAATACACATTTTTTTTTATGTAAGAGCTAAAGGATATATATATTTTTAAAACCCTTACCTTCTGTCTTGGAGCCAATACACAGTATTGGCTCCAAGGCAGAAGAGTGGTAAGGGCTAGGCAATGGGGGTCAAGTGACTTGCCCAGGGTCACACAGCTGGGAAGTGTCTGAGGTCAGATTTGAACCTAGGACCTCCTGTCTCTAGGCCTGACTCTCAATCCACTGAGCTACCCAGCTGCACCCAAGAGCTAAAGGATATTGATAGAAAATATAAATTTCATGAATTTCATATGTTCTCTAGATATAATGATATTTAGTAGAGACGCCAGGCATGCACCTCCACCTTTACCACATATCTAATTCATATATGTATATTTTGTATGTACTCATATATGTATGTTTGTCTCTCATGATAGAATATAAGTTTCTTGAGGGCAATTATTTGCTTGTCTTTGTGTTCCCAGCAATTAGAGGCACTCTTCTACTTCATAGGCACTTAATTAATTGATTCTTAAGACACAGCCTTAATATGTTGTTCCTACTCTCAAAAAACTTGAGTGATTTCTTATTTTCCCAAGAATAAGCTGCAGTTTCTTCTGCCTCTCATTGTAGGGCCTCTAAAACCTAGCTCCAGCCTTCCTTTCCAGCTTGCTTTCATTTTATTCTTCTGCACATGACTGCCAGCCACGCTGGACCAGCTCTTTCCGTACTAGAGAGTTTCATCGGCTGCATCCATGTGGTAGATGAATTGTCCTATGTCCTTCCTTCTCTCTGGCTTTCAGTAATTTCTTCCTTGAAGCTTTTCGTGATTCTCTCAGTTACTCAATTGCCAAATTATATTTCTTTTCTTCTTGTGTGATGACAGCATGGACAGTGAGAAGTGCCATTGATTTAGAGTCAAAGAACTAGAGTGAGCATTTTGTTTCTGCCTCTTAGATATCTGTCTTTGGAGCAGTCACCTGGGCTCTTTGGCCTTTAGAGTTGGACTTCCTTCTCTGTAAAATGGGATTAGATGACCAAAGGGCCTTTCCAGCTCCAGGTGTTTGGTTCTGTGATGCAAAAGAAGACTCCTTCCTTTCAACTTCTGTTTGAGAGAGTTGTCTTGGGGCATTGAGAGGTAGTTTAAGTGACTTGCCCATATTCACAGAGCTAGGATGTGTCTTAAGACGAGATGTGAACCCAGGTTTTCCTGATTCCAACATCAATCCACTGTCCACTTCACCACAGTACTTTTCTTTGAAGTATTTGTGTCATGATTTGCAAAATAAAACATATTACCCATTAAATAAACTTGTTTGGAATTTATCATATCTCTCTAGTTTGATGAAGTTCCTTTTAAAATTATTTGATGAGAAATTTCTCATTTAATTGTTCTTACAGGTGGTCGTAATGGTTATGGTGCAAAACTTTGTAATATTTTCAGTACAAAATTTACAGTTGAAACTGCTTGTAAAGAATACAAACATAGTTTTAAACAGGTATGTGTACTTAGAAAATGATTTACTTAACCTTTTAAAGAAATTTATGTCATACTTACACTGATGTAATAAACACTATGCAAGTTTGAAGTGATATTTATGCTTCATCAGCCTCCTAATCATATGTAACTTTTACAAATTAAAGCATGGCTTTCAGGGTAAAATAGTTTCAAAATACCTGGAGGAAGTCTAATCAAATTTCTTCCTCACACCTCTTTTATTTAATGCTTTGTTTCATTTCTGTTGGAACCTCAAAATAGAATGTCTTATAATGTAAATCAAAAATTTTAGATAATTTTTTTATTTTCAGAAGAATAACTTTGTTTTGAAATTCTTCTCTTTAGAAATTTTGATGGGGCAGTTAGGTGGATCAGTGGTTTGAGAGCCAAGCCTAGAAACAAGAGGTTCATTCATATCTGACCTCTGACACTTCCTAGCTGTGTGACCCTAAGTAAGCCACTTAAGCCCCATTGTCTAACCCTTATTGCTCTTCTGCCTTGAAACAATACACAGTATTTATTTATATCTAAGATGGAAGGCAAGGGCTTAAAAATTTTTTTTTTGAAATACAAATTGAGCTTCCAGTGATAATATAGTATTTTGTGTTTTTTAAATATATAAATTGCTTTTGTTTTGTTTTTCAGTAATTAAGTGAAAATAGTAATGTCTAATATTTCATTTCTGCTGAGCTTTAAAAATATCAAGACATTATGAGATACGTGAAGTTAATTTTATTTTTTTTAATGTGGAAGAGGAAAATGGATACAATTGTGGACATTCAAGGCTTATGTCTCCTTTCCCACAAAATCTGTCAAGCTTTTTGTCAAATATTTTTATTTATGCTTAAAATATAGAAAAGCTTTAATAATATTTGAATTTTTTTAAAGACCTGGGTGAATAATATGATGAAGACTTCTGAGCCCAAAGTGAAATACTTTGATGGAGATGACTATACATGTATAACATTCCAACCGGATCTGTTGAAATTTAAGATGGAGAAGCTTGACAAGGATATTGTGGCCCTCATGACTAGACGAGCCTATGACTTGGCTGGTTCATGCAAAGGGGTCAAAGTCATGTTTAATGGGAAGAAATTGCCTGTAAGTCTTTTCATAGTTTACCTAATCAATCTTAAATTAATCATGCAAATGCTTCTATAATCAACTTAATTATCTGGCTTTTACTTTATTTGCTCTTCTGTTTCACATGCTTCTGGAAATCACTGGCTGTGGGTAAAAGACAGGACAGCTTCACATGGGTCTAGAAATATAACAATAGGGAGGTAGGATTTCTTGGGGTGGCGCACCTTTGAAAATAAGAGAATGGAAATACAGAAGAGATAAGGCAGTTGCTGTTTTGTACACTTGTTGCTGTGGTCTGACAGTCTAGGATTTAATGACATTGTTTTTTGCTTTATAGGTAAATGGATTCCGTAGTTACGTAGACCTTTACGTAAAGGACAAATTGGATGAAACTGGGGTTGCCCTGAAAGTTATTCATGAACTTGCAAATGAGCGATGGGATGTTTGTCTTACATTGAGTGAAAAAGGATTCCAGCAAATCAGCTTTGTAAATAGTATTGCTACAACAAAAGTGAGTAAATACACAAACATTGAACTTCTAAGCCAGGACTGGAATAATGCTTGGTTTTGTAATTTAATTTAAAAAAATAATAAATCTCACTGTATTACAGACTAGTAAAAATAACTCTTTTCAATTAATTCACATATGGCTTTCTAAAATGAAAGCTTATTTTTTCTCAGTTTGTTGAGGCAAGGAATAATGACTGAGGTCTTAATAGTTAGAAGTATTGCATTTTAACTTGCATGTGCCATTGATTTGTGAAATTTAAAGTAATTAAAAATTTCCCTCTGACTTTTGAATGAGTCTGGTCAGTTAATAAATAAATCAAGAACTATTATCCATTTTGTGGATTTTCTAGTTCCTCTGCTGTCTTTCTCATTGCTTTTTGGTATGTTTTATTGCTTATTTGAAACCCTGCCATTTGATTAACTAGGAAAAGAAAATATTGAAACCTAACATATCTAATTTTTCTGCTAACTACTATGTCTGATAAAGGTTTGTTAGTGTGTAAAGCTGAAAACACTGGGGAAGTTGAAAAACTTAGGGTTATTGCTTTATTTTTGTCATTTATATCAATAATTGACCCTTAAGGAATACTGTATAATTTTGTACAATTTCTGAAGAGCTTGTCTTCCATGTATAATATCACTTATCTTTTCCCAGTAATATATAACCAGACAAGAGCTTATCCCATGCCAAAAAGAGAAAAGAACAGACAAGTCAAACAGCTGCTTGTCTCTAGCCCAATCCTGGAGGAGAGAGCTGAAGGGCCATATTGGTCTCAGTCCAGAGACCTCTTGGAATTGTGCTAGAATTAGGGGAAGAATAATAAGATACCAGTTCATCTAAAAAAAAAAGTGCAGGAATTTTAGTGGCTTTTGAGCTCTGCATGAGTCATTGATGGAGTGACACAACCAGAAAATGAGGACAGTTTTAGGCTACACTTAGATTGGGCATAAAGTGTCTTGGAGAAAAGCAGTGAGTCCTGGTCAGACCCATCTGGAGTCTTATGTACAGTTCCATGGGTCACCTTTGAGTAAGGATATCAGTAAATTTTGGGGATCTTGAATGGTGGAAGGCCTTGAAGTACATAAGTATGAGAATCAGTAGAAAGAATGGAGGCTGTTTCCTCTGTAGAAGAGAAGCCTTTGGGGTGACATGATCATGGTCTTCACATATTTGAAGGGCACAAGAGTATTTTGGGCCTCGGAGGGCAGATGTAGAAGCAGTGAGAGAGGCAAATTTAGGCATAACATAAGGGAAACTTTTGAAGTCCAATATCCAAAAGGTTGCTTTAGCCAAGGGCCCAAGCCAGACAAAGGGCCAGTGGGGAATGGGAAGGGGCCACACATGCCACTTTCCCCAGAGATCTTGGGTGCAGGACTTTGAGCCAGTTGATAGCAGCGGTTTGACCAGACCAGCTCGTATTGCTTCCTGTCTCTCCAGTTGATATCTGACCAGGCTAGTCCTGCTTGCCTTCCCCACCCATAGAAGGTGATGTTAATTCCTATTAATGAATGAAGAGGTCATAGATATGTAGGTTTTTACAAATTTTAAAGTGCTATTGAAATGCCATTTTTTTTTGTTGTTGTTGTTGTTGCTGTTATTATGTGCCTGTTGTGTTCAAAGTGAGAAGAGGCACATTAGCCTAATGGGTAGAGAGCCAATAGTCTCAGAGTCAGGCAAAACTCTGGTTCTTTGACCTGAGACTTATTGTGGGAAAGTTATTAAACTGAATAGATAATGGAAATGTTCTTAGGTATTTACCAGCCTGATTAAGTCATAGGTCTGGATCCCCAATAAGCACAAATAATAGGCACTTAGTAGTAGCAGCTGATTGATTGAAGTTCTAGTTTTGTTTTGTTTTTTAATCCTTACCTTCTGTCTTAGAATCAGTACTTTGTATTGGTTCCATTACAGAAGATGGTAATAGCTAGGCGATTGGAGTTAAGTGACTTTCCCAAGGTAACAGAACCAGGAAGTGTCTGAGGCCAGATTTGAACCCATGACCTCCCATCCCTAGGCCTGGCTTTCAATCCACTGGGCAACCTAGCTGCCCCATCGTGCAATTTTTTATTATTATTTTATTTTTAAATTTCTATTTTTATTGTCATGCAAAACATGCTTCCATGTTGGTCATCATTGTAAGAGAACACTCATACATAACCCAAGCCCCCAAATAAAACCAAAAATACATTGAAAGATGATGCCAATAATTCTTCCTCTGGAAGTGGATAGCATTCAGGATTGTCCCAGATCATCGCATTGCTGAGAGTAGCCAAATCTTCACAGATAATCATTGTACAGTAGTCCATGCAGTTTTTAAAATGAAAAATCAGACTCTCATCCCATTTGGACTTTGACTGTAATTTCTCAGGCACTTTCATACTCATGAGTAAGAGCAATTCTGGCTCACTTTTCCTTGCTTTATCTAAAGAGCCTAGGCAGGAAAGGGCAAAAAGCTGGTTCAACCCTCTGAAGCATTTATCGTAATGAGAAAAAGTGGCAGTCATTGGGCCAGGAGGGCATGAGAATGAGTTGGTTGTTTGACTTTCTGTTTTTTTCTGGGAGCCTTCTCTGATTTTTGAGAATTGCTGCTCTGGAAATTGTGAATATTTGCCTACTTTGATACTAGAGAGCTTGAGATCCTTTCTTTCTTTTTAAGGGTGGAAGGCATGTAGATTATGTGGTGGATCAAATCGTTGGCAAATTGATTGAAGTAGTTAAGAAAAAGAACAAAGCTGGAGTGTCAGTGAAGCCATTTCAAGTAAGTAGTGCCTAATGCATTCTCCAAATCCCTAAAAAGTTATGAAGTTTTCAACTTGGTGTTTTTTCTCTTTATAGGTAAAAAACCACATATGGGTTTTTGTTAATTGTCTTATTGAAAATCCAACTTTTGATTCTCAGACGAAGGAAAACATGACTCTGCAACCCAAAAGCTTTGGGTCCAAGTGTCAGCTATCTGAGAAATTTTTCAAAGCAGTGAGTAAAAAATGCTCTATTCTTTTTTTGACTAGGAAAACATGATAATTATCTGATTTACTACTTAATCATCTCTCCTCTTCCAGAGTGTTGGTGTTTTTCAAGCATCTATCCTGGACCACCTTCTCTATATGTATTCATTCCTTTGATAGCCTTACTTACATCCACATGTTCAGTGATTATCTCTAGGCAAATGATTCCCAAATGTCTCTCTCTGCACGTGTATCTGTTTGATGTTTCCACGTGGACATCTCATTGCCTTCTTTTATAACAGAACTCATTATTTCTCCCTGCTAAACTCTCTTTCTCCAAACTTTTGTCTTTTTGTTGGGGACATTCCTGGGCTCATACCCTCAAAGTCATCTATGATTCTCCTCCAATTTTAAAATAATTTAAAAATGTTTTTATCAGTGCTTTTCTTCTTTTAAATAACATAATCACTCCCAATGAATGTTCTCTCTTCTATCCTTTCCATGCAGGCACCAAGCAAGTTCATATTGTAATGTTAAGAGCAATGAACTTTGTAGTTAGGATACGTAGTTTTGCTGATTCCTCATCTATGGTATCAGCTCCTTGAAGTAGGAATTATTTCATTCTTTGTACTTATCTCCTCAGAGGTAAGACTTAGAGATCTGACCACAGACACTGATGAGCAAGTCACTTCATCTCTCAGAGTATAATAATAGTATCTACTTCCCAGGGTTGTTGTAAGACCCAATGAGATAACCTATGGAACATGTTTTGCAAACTTGAGAACATTACATAGAAATGCATCTGTGTAGATTGATTTCTTTTTCTATATTTCTCACCCCATAGGGCCATGCACACATAAACCAGTACTCAGTATATGTTTGTTGGATTGAAAAGGCTGAGGTTAAAAGGGAGGGCTTTAGAACACAATGGTATTCCAAATAACATTTATAAATTAGCTAAATATTTTCAGGTGATCCAGAAAGGAAATAAGTCCTTTTCTTTTTTTAGGCTTCCAACTGTGGTATTATAGAAAGTATTCTGAACTGGGTCAAATTTAAAGCTCAAACTCAATTGAACAAGAAGTGTTCCTCAGTAAAATACAGTAAAATCAAAGGCATTCCCAAACTGGATGATGCAAATGATGCCGGTAAGAAAGACCAGTGTTGACTTGTATATTTTCACTTAAATTATCTAAGTTCAGGAAATGAAGTGTTAGAGTCAAATAAATTCTGTTCAGTTTTTTAGATGAGTTACTACTTGGATTACTAATTTTTACTGATCTAAAATTCAATGGAATACACTAAAATTATAATTTAATTTTTAGGACCTTAGAAAGCAATTTAAGAACTCAGTGCTTTAAGGATCATTCTAGACTTTATTTTCAGACAACTAGGTGGCATAGTGGGTAGAGTACCAGACTCAGAATCAGGAATACTCATCTTCCTGAGTTCAAATTTGGCCTCAGACACTTATTAGCTGTGTGATTCTGGGCAAGTCACTTAATTCTTTTTGCCTGAGTTATCTATAATACATGAGCTGGGGAAGGAAATGGCAAAGCACTCTAATATCTTTGCCAACCCAAATTATGTTCATGAAGAGCTGGACACAACTAAACAATTGCAACAAATGCCCCTACCAGTGCTAAAATTTTAGGATTTTCAAGATTATCTTCATAGATATTAGTTTTAAATACTTTCAGCCATTTGAAATTCTACCAGGTCTGTTCATTATGTAATTCTTTCATTATTTTCTATGTACTTTTGAGCCATAGAACTTATGCTTAATAGTGATGTGTAATATAAGGAATATTGTTATTTTCCTGCTTCTTCTAAACTTGATCTCCAGAATACCAGTTCAGTTTTTGAAAAGTCTATTTGAGCAATAAAGCTAAGATTTGGAAAAGAAAAAAATTTTAAATAAACTTAATGAAAGAAAAGTATGTAGGTTATAATTTAGAATATTACTTTTTGAATAAATATGTCTCTCTAATGTTTTCATATAATCAAAACAACAAAATATTTTACTTTTTCTCATTTCCCCTTTTCTAAGGTGGTAAACATTCCCTGGAGTGCACACTCATATTAACAGAAGGAGACTCTGCAAAATCATTAGCAGTTTCTGGGTTAGGTGTGATTGGACGAGACAGATATGGAGTCTTTCCACTCAGGGGTAAAATTCTTAATGTTCGAGAAGCTTCCCATAAACAGGTAAAATTATTAAATTACTGTTCTATTTCTATGATATGAATGATGTAATAGTATTTGTTATTTAGAACATAGCTTTATATCTTACTAAAATAATTATTTTTTCACAGATTATGGAAAATGCAGAAATCAACAACATTATTAAAATTGTTGGTCTTCAGTATAAGAAAAGTTATGAAGATGCAGAATCTCTAAAAACCTTGCGTTATGGGAAGATTATGATTATGACTGATCAGGTGCATTTGAAAGTTGCCACTTAATTACATTAATTACAATCTAATGTTTCTTGGTCAAGATAACTATGTTTTTTTGTGAGCTTGCTCTTGGCTAGTAGCATAACTAATTTTCTATTGTTCAGAATACATTTTTCAAATGTCTGACTTAACCTTTGCAACTAGTTAAATGTTACATATTTTAAATAAGAATGTGTTTGTGTGTGTATGTATATCTATCTATGTATCTTAAATGATGTTTGTAAATAGTATCAGTTTTTAGTCATTGGTGAAGAAGGCCAGTACATGAAGTGAGAAAGGTCAATCAATAAAATCTTGAGGAGGAGGCAACATTTTTTTCTTTTCAAAGGATTTATGATGCTTTTTAAAAAAATACACATCATTATTACTTCCCAGTAAAATGAGTATTAAATCCCTCACCCTCCCCACTTTCTCAGCTGAAGAACTCACCTCATATATTACCAAAAATACTGAAACTATTCCCTGATTGCTCTATCTTCTGTCCTGTTCCTCATCTCACATCTAGTTCAAACTAGTAGACATTTATTAAGCACCTATGACATACCATGCACTTATGTTAAATGCTGGGAATACAATGAATAAAAGGACAATCCCTGCCCTCATTGAGCTTACAATCCAAAGGGGGAGACAACACACACAAGGAAGCAGGAAAGGAAGGGTTGTCAAGTAGGGGGAGAAGGAATGAGACACCAGAGGATACCTGGTCCAAGGGTATCTTGTTGCTTGAAGATGAAACCAGCTAGGGCAGCAGATTCAAGATGGAGACAATTGCAAACCTTAAAACATTACATAAACCTGAGTTTTATTGTTTTATGTTTCATTGAATATTTGTAGATACATCACATATGGAGCTGAAGTTTATAAAGGCATGAATTAATATCAGGCAGCTTTGAATGGTACCAACATAGGAAGAATGGGAAAGAAATTGAAAAGTCATGGTGGGCTCTCAATGCACCAGAATGTTTTTTCTCTAAGATTGTCTCTAGTTTTGATGGTGGGGATTCACTGACTTGTAGTTAAAGTAGTATCTTCATTGGGAAGGAAGGTCATCAGCTAGAAAATTCTTATCTTCCAGAGATTTCCCTTCCTACCCTTAGGAAAGAGGCATAACTAGTATGTCATCCATATTTTAATCATTGTGGTTTGGTTTTAGAAGAATTTGTTAAATTAGAATGAAGCTCCAATTATAAGGTCTTGCTAATATTTGCTTTTGTAGTTGTTAGAATCGTATCTGTAATTTCACTTGTAACTTTACTGATGTAGATACAGGTCCAGTCAAAATAGCCTTCTAACAGCCCTGTATTTGAGGCTTTGTTTTATCGTAGTTCTTTGTTGTTTCTATTAGGGAAAAATGTATTAAACTGAACTTCAAAAAATATCTTCTATCATAATCTTCAATATCTTAATGTATTCTGATACTTATAGTAACAATAATAACTAGCATTTATATAGCACCTGCTATGTGCCAGGCACTCTCTTGACCTTACTTGATTCTTAAGACAACTCTGCTGGGGACAGCTGGGTAGCTCAGTGGATTGAGAGCCAGGCCTAGAGACGGGAGGGCCTGGGTTCAAATCTGACCTCAGACACTTCCCAGCTGTGCGACCCTGAGCAAGTCAGTTGACCCCCATTGCCTACCCTTACCACTCTTCTGCCTTGGAGCCCATACACAGTATTGACTCCAAGATGGAAGATAAGGGTTTAAAAAAAAAGACAACTAGTATGCAAGTGCTCTTATGATCATTTTACATTTATAACTGAAGCAAGCATATTATGTGACTTGCTCAGGATCACAAATATAGTAAAATTTTGAGGTAGGATTTGAACTCAGGCCTTCCTGAACTCAGACCCCTATCCATTATATCACCTAGCTGCCTAGTAAAATCATAGAATCTTGTTCCTATACACGCAGATTTACTCTTTATTTACTTTTTTAAAAATTGGTGTGTTTATGTTGTCTTTTATAGAATATTTATAGTTTTTCTTAACTTTTATAATATTTAGGATCAAGATGGCTCTCACATAAAGGGCTTGCTTATTAATTTCATTCATCATAATTGGCCTTCGCTCTTGAAACATGGTTTTCTTGAAGAATTCATTACTCCTATTGTAAAGGTACAGTTTACATTCAAATCTTTTAAAAATAGTGCCAACCAGAAGTTCAACAAGCAAACTAAATGCTATTTATTGTTATCTTTAAGGCAAGCAAAAATAAGCAGGAGCTTTCCTTCTACAGTATACCTGAGTTTGATGAATGGAAGAAACATATAGAAAACCAGAAGGCCTGGAAAATAAAATACTACAAAGGTTTGTGTTTCTAGTCCTATACATTTGATGAGACTGCTACTGTTTTTTATGTGAGAGTTCTCAACAGATTCTAATGCTCCTTTAATAGGTAAATATTTTGAAGAACATTTTCTTTATACTTCAGAGCATATTATGGATTTGTTTTTTCTCTCATTATGTAGGGTTGGGTACCAGCACAGCTAAAGAAGCAAAGGAATACTTTGCAGACATGGAAAGGCATCGGATTTTGTTTAGATATGCTGGTCCTGAAGATGATGCAGCTATTACTCTAGTATGACAATTAGCTCCTTCCTTCTTCTTTCCTTCTCCTTCATGGTTTTCTGTTGCTAACATATTGCCTAAAAAAATTTTTTTAACTCAAGATCTAGAAACTTTCAGGCTATGCACTGTAGTCATCATGAATTGCTTGACACTATTGTTACAGCCCTCTTCTGTGGTAAAACTAACTTGGCTGTACAAAATATATTCTAGGAGAAATTTAATTCCCCACAAACAGAAAAAGAGAAATGCTTAATAATACATTTTACAGTTAAGATTTTTCATCATTACTAAAATTTAGTTTTGGTGGTTGGGGCCCCAATTTTATATTAAATAACATCTCTAATGATCTCATATTTCAGGCATTTAGTAAGAAGAAGATTGATGACCGTAAAGAATGGTTAACAAATTTCATGGAAGATCGGAGACAGCGCAGGTTACATGGCTTACCAGAGGTTAGTTATAAAGTGATAGTATAGGGAAAGAAAAAATAAAAAGTAAAATTAATGCAATAACAATGACATTATATACCTTTTTTCTTAGCAATTTTTATATGGTACTGCCACGAAGCATTTGACTTACAATGATTTTATCAATAAGGAGTTGATTCTTTTCTCAAATTCTGACAATGAAAGATCTATACCATCTCTTGTTGATGGTAAGTATCTTTTTTATTCAAAAAATATTGTTTGATTATTCAATTAACAAGCATTTATTAAATAACTATTATGTGTCCTCCCCCCAAGTGAAATAATATCTGCCCTGAAGGCAGATCAGGGGGAAAAAACACAGACAGGTATATGAAAAATATATGCTTACTAAATATGAAGTAATTTCAAGGGAGAAGCACCTACAACTGAGGAAAGGATGTAATCAGGAAAGTCCTTGCATAAGGGATGGTATTTAGGCCAAGCTTTGAAGGAAACCAGGCAGTCCAAGTGCCGCAATTGAAGAGTGGGAGTACATTCCAGGCCTTGGGAGGGCATAGCTTGCCATGGAAATGGGAGCTGATATTTTTGATAGTTTATGTGTGAGAACAACAGGAGTTCAATTAGGCTGAACTGAAAAGTATATTAAAAAGAAGGCATCTAGAATAAGGCTGTGATGGTAGGTTTCATCCATATTGTAAAAAGGCTTTCAGTGCCAAAGAGGTTTGTATTTGGTCTTAGAGGTAAAAGGGAGTCACTGGAGTTTTTTGAGCAAGTGATTGAGATGGTCAATCCTATGCTTAAGGTTTAGCTTTTACAGCTTTTTGGGGGATAGGAAGTAAAGAGGAGATAGTTGGAACCAATCAGAGAGACTCTTGTACTAGTCTAGGTGGGAAGTGATGAGGGACTGAATTAGGACAGTGGCTATGAAGAGAGTCAGTTACAAGGGATGTGAAGAGAGAAGAGGCAGGATGTGATCATGAAATAGATGGGAGAGAGCAAAGTTGAGGATGATTTCACACATCTGAGAGGCTGGGATGCTGCTGCTGTTCTTCACAGAAAAAGGAACATTTGGAAAAGGGATAGATTTGGGGAGAAAGTTTTATTTTTCCTGTGAGTTTGAGATGCTGAGACATCTAATCTAAAACACTCGGGAAAGGGAACACCAGGTGTAGAGACCTGAGGAATCAACTCAAGACACTTAAGCACCTGGGAGCAGAGAGAGCTTTTGGACTCACCCATGGTGGGTGGGAGTGTGTAATAAGGATAAAGATCTGGCAGTAAGGGGCTGTCCTGAAAACCCAGAGAAGAGAATGTCCAGGAAGAAGGTGATCACCAGCCTTGGTTGTCGTAGAGAGGTCAAGGAGGGGCTGGCAGATTCATTGGTAACACTGGAGAGAGCAGCTGCCGTTGAATAGTTAAGTTGGAAACTAGATTGCAGAGGTCTGAAGGACAAGGAAGAGTGGGGACTATTAACTTCAGCAGTTCTTCCCAGGTTGGAGAGCCATAAAGAAAGGACAAGTGATAGTGTGAGGCAGAGCTCACCTCAGGGAAGGAGACAGCAAGTTGGAAGAGAGGATGAGAAAAGGTTGAGGGGGCAGATTTGATGATGGGGACAGTCTATTGTAGGAGACAAGGGGGAATGAGAGACCACCGGACTGAGCATGATTGAGACCCAGAGGACCATGGGCAATAGTGAGAGCTCCGCTCACATTAGGTGACAAATTTGTAGCAGATCCAGGCAACTTATTGTGGACTTCTTCTAGCCAGCTTGTGAGTGGGAGCAGAGAAGAGGAAGACAGAGGGATCACCCAGAACTAGGGCGCAGCAAGGTGTGGATGGTGACAGGAGGAGGGCTTACGGGATTAGTGTAGATGGCATCCTAATGTCATATTGCTTAATTAAGGGCAAGGTAGACAGCTGAACCATTGTTCTTTGGTACTTTCCCAAGCTGTCACCTCTAGTGTGCTTTTACTTTCCTCTCTTCAGGGGTGATGTCCTGGAAGGGTGCCAGGAGTAAATCTGAGGCCCTGGTGAGGAAGAAGTGAAGGAAATGGGAAAAATGGAGTGATAGACGTTATGGATAAAGGGATTCCAGAATTCTTGATCATGGAAGTAGATGGTAATGATAGCATTAAGAATGTGGATGTGATTGAGGTCATGGAATTGAGGGGATTGAGATTTTGGGAGGCCAGGGGGTTGGAGGTAGCAGCAGATTATACCCTGGAGTCCTAGTATAAAGGCAGGGTTTGGATGGAGAGAAAGAACGGGAGCCAAGTACTGAAGTCCTTGAAGAAGAGGGGATTCTGTGGGATCTGGTGCAAAACTGCCCCAGAGATTTGGACCGGGCAATGTACCTTATGGGAGTAATTGGGACATGGAGAGAGTCCAGAAGGGGCAACAGGGAATGAGGATAAGAAGATAAAATCAACTAGAAGGGGTGGCCACAGGTGCACGGTCTCCTAAGGAGAACCAGGCCTCCCTGAGCAAGTAGAGCAAGAGAGGAAGAGACCTCAGAAACGTGAAGGGAAGTTGTCTGATGACCAGAGCGTTGATGGGGCACAATGAGACAAAGAGGTGAGGATGAAAGAATGGAGAGTATTGGCAGTGTTCCAGTAGACATCCAGACAGTCCGGAGCCCTGAGAATGGAAGCGAAAGAGGTTAGACTGCTGACCTTGGGATGTACCCTTTGGCACATAGATCTATAGATATACTCAGGAATCTTGACAATGACAGAACCTTCAGTTCTCTTTTTTTCTTCTTCCCTCCCCTCCTCCCTCCCCTCCCGTTCTGTTTTAATATCAAAGAAAAGTGGCCAGGGCTAGGCAATCAGGCTTTAGTGTCTGCCCGAGTCACACAGCTACAGAGTATCTGGGGTCAGATTTGAATCCAGGTCCTCCAACTCCTGCCCTTTGTCAGCTCTCTTTTAAGTATGAGAGAAGAAAAGAAATTTAGCTTTTTTAAGTGATTCTTCCCAGAGGTGAGGTTCTGGCAAAAAGAAGTCCTTTTTTTCTGAGTCCTAGTCTGGGTTATTGAAGTGTCCTTGAGGTAAAGGGCCTGATTTTAGTTCTGGAGACATGGAGGACTTGTCTAAGGCAGTGATGGGCAAACTACAGCCTGCCGGCCAGATGTGGCCACCTGAAATGTTCTATCCATCTGCACTCAACATTATTCCTAATCTGATGAATACAGTGAGTAGGATACAATGCAATGAAACTTTGAAAGAGTTGCCTTAGAAACAGACTGACAGATGAGCATTTCCTTTCCTTTGGCCCCCTCTTTAAAAAGTTTGCCCATCGCTAGTTTAGGGTAAGGTCCTAAGCTGAGTCATGGAAATAAAAAAGTGAACTGAATTCCATCAGTAGTTCATCTTTAAAATTATATACATTTAAATATAGAGTTTATTAGATGAATTTAGTTGTTCGGTCTTATCCTTTAAGGCCCAGCTTTCACTACCTATTCAAAAATTGACTTTTCTCATTATTTCAACATAGAATATTCTCTTTTCTCCATATTTATATATATTTTACATACAACAAAGGTTCTAAAAGTTGATTTTAAAAAATATTCTTATATTTGTCTGAGACTTATTTAACATGTGCTAAACCTACCATTTCAAAGTAAATTACAAGCTTCTTGAAGAATGGGACTGTGTTTTATACTCTATATTCTCTCATAGTGCTGGATACATAGTGGTTCTCTTGCTTTATAGGTAAGAAATGTGGAATGACTTTGATCCTATGTGTTGGTTTGGTTAAATCCCAGGAGTGATCAGCATTTTATTCATATGGCCATAGATAAGAAATCCACAAAAAAGACTTTTGGTATTAGAGGGCAAGTCTGCATCACCAGCAAAAAATATTTTACAATTTGTACTTTGTATTTAGAATAGGGAAAAAAGATGATTAGCATGAATAAACCAAGTAAATATGCTAGTATAGACTTGAGACATCTGATATACATGGACCTCATATTTATTGCATGAGTTCTCTCAGTTAATAGTATGGAGTTAATTTACTTATTTTTGTCAGCTTTACATTTAATCAAAATAAAACTGCTTTTGTCTTTTTCTGAATTACTAAAAAATTGTTGGTGTTAAAAATCCATCATAGTCATGATTTTTAGTGAGATCGAGTTGTTTTCTTTTTTAAAAAATAGGCTTTAAACCTGGTCAACGAAAAGTTTTGTTTACTTGTTTTAAGAGGAATGATAAACGGGAAGTCAAAGTTGCTCAGTTGGCTGGTTCAGTTGCTGAGATGTCTGCTTATCATCATGGAGAAGTAAGTATTAAGAAAATCAGAAGCATTTTCATACTCTCTCCTCAAATAAATACACACACACACACATTAAAAACATATATAAAAAATAAATATTGTTACACGTTCTTTCCTTTGTAGAGTCTGTTGGAAGTTTAAAAGAACAAGAGTTATGAATTTAATAAAATAATAAATTATGGAAATTGCAAGATAATCACTATACATATTAGAGAAAATATCACTTGAAATTTAGAATATTAATATTATAGATATTACATTTTTTGTGTTTCTATTTTCTAGCAAGCACTAATGATGACAATTGTCAACTTGGCCCAGAACTTTGTTGGAAGTAACAATGTTAATTTGCTTCAACCTATTGGTCAGTTTGGAACTAGGCTTCATGGTGGCAAAGATGCTGCAAGCCCTCGTTATATTTTTACAATGTTAAGGTAACCTCTTAAGTTCTTTTTTTTTTTTTTTTTTAACCCTTATCTTCCATCTTGGAGTCAGTACTGTGTATTGGCTCCAAGGCAGAAGAGTGGTAAGGATAGGCAATGGGGGTCAAGTGACTTGCCCAGGGTCACACAACTGGGAAGTGCCTGAGGCCAGATTTGAACCCAGGCCCTCCGGTCTCTAGGCCTGGCTCTCAATCCACTGAGATACCTAGCTGCCCCCAACCTCTTAAGTTCTAATAAAATAAAAGGTATTTTGAGATTTACTAAAACCAACTAAAAGATTAATCTTTTGTGTGATATATTTTCCTTACTTTGTTGTTGTTTGAAATTAGATTTTTCTACAGTCATCCTCTAATGCCTTGTCATAGCAAAGAGGTGACTGTGGATACACACAGGTTGCATTGATGGGGTTCAAGCTCTGGCAGGTCTACCAAACAAATTGTCAGCAAGCCTTGAAGGCCTAGAGATGGACCCTTTACCATATGAGAAGCAACCAAGCTTACTGGAGAGATTCATCACTAGCATGGGCATAAAGTAATGGATTTTTTGGCTGTAACAAGCCTTGATGACTCTACTAAGTCAAAGAATGAATACAGTCTACATTAGGTTTACTGAGAAAGCCTCAGATCTGGGAGTAGATGAAGTATTGAACTAAAATGGAGACTTGTGCCTTTGCCAATGTATAATATATCATTATTTTCTAATTAGTCTCACAGTTTAAATAGCCATGCCTACTAAATTGATCCCAAAGAGTATAAAGTCTTGGGGTTTCCATTTTTGTGAGTTATTGTGGAATCAGTTTTAAGGAATGTAAGAATTTCTTGTCTATTCATTATACATTCTTACAGTAGGCTGGAACATACATTGATTGTTGGGAAAATGTTGGGAACATACTCATTCTGTTTAGATAAATCTATGCATTACTCAGCATTTTTAAATGAAGGGTTATGGATTAATAGATTTAGAGTTAGAGAGTTCCATAGAATTAATCTCTATAAATACTAAGTAGATAATATACAATTCTATTATTTTAACCTTTCATCTGAATGGAAGAAAGTATTTAGTAATGAAAAAATGGAATGGTTTGTGTATCTTATTTTAATTGAGCTGGAAATGATTATATATAATTTTTTTACTAATAAACTCCTGAAATAAAATAAATGTATAAGTAAAATGTGAAATTTCTACCTACTAACTTTTTCATAACCAAATCTCAGCAGATACTGTTTTCTGTATTTTCTTCTAATTAGCACTCTAGCAAGGCTGCTTTTCCCTTCAGTGGATGACAACCTGCTTAAGTTCCTTTATGATGATAACCAGCGTGTAGAACCTGAGTGGTATATGCCCATTATTCCCATGGTTTTAATAAATGGTGCCGAGGGCATTGGCACAGGATGGGCTTGTAAACTTCCCAATTATGATGCTAGAGAGATTGTGAACAATGTCAGACGGATGTTGGATGGCTTGGACCCTCATCCCATGGTAATGAACATTTGTTAGGTTATATTTCTAATAGTTTACAACACTGTATGTAAAAAGTTGAACAGGTTTTTTTTTCCCCCTGGGGTATGTTGTGCCAATAAAGGCTCTATGAATTAATTTAGAATGTGTATTTCAAATAAATTTGTACATACATCCAATTAATATATTTGTGTGTGTATACATATATATATATATATATACACATATATATCTATATATCTCCTTGCCTTCTGTCTTAGAATCAATATTAAGTATCAATTCCAAAGCAAAAGAGGGAGGTAAAGGCTAGGCAATTGGAGTTAAGTGACTTGCCCAGGGTCACATAGCTAAACAGTGTCTGAGACCAGATTTGAACCCTGGACCTCCTATCTTAAGGCTTGGCTCTCTCCACTGAGCCACCTAGCTGCTGCCAATAAACATATTTATACAATATTAGTCATGTAGTAGGACTATAAAGATGGCTTTATATCTCAAAGATGTAAGTCTCTGGGAAATCTGGAGTCTTGGGGATTGGGATTTCTTTTCCACCCCATAAAATCGGGGAAGGAAAAATAATTTATGCCAATTTTCTTAGTTCTCGTTGTACCTCTTTAATATACCAAATGTGATGAGCAAATTTAACTATGAATAGTAATTCATATCCCTAAACTAACAAAATAACTTGAAACCTATAAAGATATTAACAGTAGGAATACCATATAGTTTATACTTTTTTTTTCTAATTTCCCTTTCTTACCTTCTGACTCCTGTCCTTTTTCTGAATATTTTTTAAATCACTTTTCCCCTATCCAGAGAGTGTTTTTCTTCCTTCTCATGATTTAAAAATTCATTGGAAATTTTGTCCAGGGACATATAAAGAAAAAACTTGAAAAAAATTTAGAGTTATTTAAAAAGTCTTCATTGATGTATTTCTAGAATGTTTAAATTTTGTCATATTTGCATTAAATTATTTTGGATATAGGAATTTTATTAAATAATTTTAAAATATTGAATGAATCAACTAGAAAAATTTAAGAAAAATTAATTTAATAATTACAAAAATTTAATAACCTACTTTGTGCTAACTGTATGAGATAGTGAAGTATAAGATTCATTTCCTGTTCTCAAGTAGTTTGTAGTAATTAAGGAAACAGGAAAAGAGCATTTGAATAAGTAAAAGTCTTAAATACTTCTTCAAGAGATTGATAGAAGAGTTATCAAAAGGTAATATATGACTAATTGCTACAAGTGAGAAGTACCACATGGTGTTTACCCCAAGTGGGAGCTGGAGGGTTAAAGAAGTGAAAGTCCCAGGTCTAAAAGGATGAATGTCGTTTAGATGGGCAGAAAGGAGGTAGAAAGGGCATTCGAGGGAGATAGAATGGTATGAGCAAAAGTGGGATTGGTTAAAGGAAGGCATATTGGGGAACATGTGAGTCCAAAGGAGAGAATTTGGGCAAATGATTTCTAAGGAATAAACCATAAAAGTTATATTGGAGATAGATGGAAGAAGGGCTTAAATAAATACTTGGCTAAGGTGTCTGGAATTTTTCCTCAAGGTTATGAAACCTTTAATGTTTCTGAGCAGAAAGGAACATGATTAAGTATTTTGTAATAAAAAAAAAAGGTTAGTTTGGTGGCTGTGGCTTAAAGTAGAAAGAAATCATAGCCATGAAGAAAGAGCATGAGAAGCTCATTTTGTTCTCAACATAGGTAATATGTGTGTGAATTGTGATAGTGGTTTGGGGAATTAAATGAAAGGAAAAATTAGAGATTGTAGAAGATTTGACACAACTCAGTAACCAACTAGATAATGAGAGAGGGGTTCAAAGATAACCCATGTTTTGAGCCTGTACAACAGGGAGAATGGTGGCATCATTAAAAGAAATAGGTAAGTTGGTACCAAGAGTGAAATCCACTGGACATTTGAAAATATGGATTTAGAACACAGAAGAAAAATCAAGTTTCTTTGAATTTTCTAAGTTCTTTTCACTTGTGTTTACAGCTTCCAAACTACAAAAATTTTAAAGGAACAATCCAAGAAATTGGCCAGAACCAGTATGCTGTTAGTGGTGAAATATTTGTAGTGGATAGAAATACAGTAGAGATTACAGAACTTCCAGTTAGAACATGGACACAGGTTAGTATAAAAGCATGATTGTGGTTGGTATTTCTAAGTAATTTATTAAACTTGGAATTTAATTTTAATGCATATTTTAAGTTTTCTGTTGTAGAATCTGGATTTACTTGTATTGAAAGTGGTTTTAATCTGAATAAGTGATATTCAGACTGTACTCTCTCTCTCACAAACACATTACATGGGCATATGTGTGTGTGTGTGCATCTAATTAAATACATAGGTGGTTTTTTTTCCTATTAACAACTTGAAAGTTCATAGTATGTTCATAGTTAAGTTAAACTTCTCTCACTAATTTAGAAGGTATAGAAGTAAAATAATAGTGCTTTTGTTTGGTCAGGTGTAGTAGATTTTTATTGTTGTTTTGGCTTTAAAAATATGCCTACTGAAATCATGTCATGGGACATATAACTGATGATGCAAAGTTTAAAGCACTCATTTAAATTAAGGGAGAAGATTAGGGATGTGGCATAAATGCCAAGGACTTCTCTTTGTGCTCTCTACCTTTTTCATTCTGAGAATGGAGGAAAGCTAGTAAGTTGTGGCTTGAGTCATGCTATCTTCTGTTTCTCCTAAGGTCTCTTATTTAGTGATGAACAGAAAATGGTTCAGGTGAGGAGTAGATGAATGTTTTCAAAAGTTCCCCAAACTATTCAAAGCCTTATAGCATAGGAGGCCTGTGAATTCCTTAGCTACTAAATCAATAAGGGACATTTGTATAATCAAAATTCTATTATAATTTTTAAAATATTTGAACACATTTGTTTTAATTAAACTAGAAAAACAATCATTAAGATTTTTATATGACAAAACTCTTAAATTTTAAAGCTTCAGTGAAGTTTTCTTTGGTAATCAGTAAATCACTGATCTCATTTTTACATTCTTACAGGTATACAAAGAACAGGTTTTAGAACCTATGCTGAACGGAACAGACAAAACACCAGCATTAATTTCTGATTATAAAGAATATCACACAGATACAACTGTGAAATTTGTGGTGAAGATGACAGAAGAAAAACTTGCACAAGCAGAAGCTGCTGGGTTGCATAAAGTCTTTAAACTTCAGACCACTCTTACTTGTAATTCTATGGTAACTTACAATGAATTTATTAAACTCTTCTTTTACAATGTTGGAGTATTGATTTTAATGTAACTGGTGATATAGAAGTCTGATTTTTTCCCCCAAGTTATTTATGGTCCTTAATTAGCTATTATTAGGAAATATAGTAACATGTGATTATATAGAAAGAATTTCTGTCTTATATCTTGTATAATTTCTATTTTATTATTTCATGTGAAAATATTTAGTGATTTTGATAGTAAGAACTATTCAATTTTTTAGAATTATCCTTAAGAAAACATAAATGTTGGGGCAGCCCAATGACTCTGTGCACCTAGCACCAGGACCTGGGTTCAAATATAGCCTCAGACACTTTCTAACTATGTGCAAGTCACTTGACCCCAGTTTTCTAGTCTTTATCACTCTTTTGTCTTAAGGGGCAATACTTAGTATCTGTTCTAAGATAGAAGATAAGGGTTTTAAAAAAAGAAAACTTAAATGTCAGTTATACAGATGTATAACTTTAAAATTTTGATAAAGCATTTAAGTACTTAGTAGGTACAAGGCACTGTGGTCTAGCTAAGCTGTCCTTGCCATTCCTCATCTCTAATACAGAGCTTCCCCCATTTCTGTGCCTTGGTGCAGACCGTGCAGCTTTCCTTACCTGTGCCTCTTAGAGTAGTGCCTAGTTTCCTTCTAGACCCAGTCCAAGAGCCAACATCTTCTCCAGCAAGGCTTTCCTGTTTCTCACGGTTGCTCAGGCACTCCCCTTACCAAATCACCTTTGAACTGATCTTGTGTATACTCCCATCTGTACATATTGTCTCCTCTAATAGAAGGTAATATTCCCTTAGGGTGAGTACTCTTTTGGGTTTTTTCCTTGTTTTTGTCTCCCCACATAGCTTTTAGTTAATTAGTTAATAAGCAGTTAGTTTATGCTTATTCATTCACTCATTTGTACTTCCAGTGTGTAAAACAATGCTGGCCACATAATCGATGCTTAGTCAATGCATTTTTTTTTTAGACCCTTAACTTCGGTGTATTGTCTCATAGGTGGAAGAGTGGTAAGGGTGGGCAATGGGCAATGGGGGTCAAGTGACTTGCCCAGGGTCACACAGCTGGGAAGTGGCTGAGGCCGGGTTTGAACCTAGGACCTCCTGTCTCTAGGCCTGACTCTCACTCCACTGAGCTACCCAGCTGCCCCCTAGTCAATGCATTTTAATGAATTGATTGGTGTTTCTGTGGCCTGAGACAAATGTCATTACTTTATGGTCATATCTTGTCAAAAATATGTATGTATGTGAATATATTCTTTCATTCACCAAACATGAGTGGCAAAGAGCTCAACTCAACTCTGAATTTTTTATAATCCTAACAGTGAAAAACCTCAAATAACTGGAATTTTTTTTCTTTTTACTTTTATTAAAAAATATATTAGGTAAACATCTGCCAGCAAGGATTGATAAATTTTTTAAAAAAATTATTGATATCTTTGTTTTTACATTGTCTTTATTTCCCAAAGTTGTCCTCCAAGACTCTCTCAGAAAATAATCCTGTAAAATAAAGGGTGAAAAAAAAAAGGAATGTAAATGCCAATAAGACTAATGATGAATGAGTTTTAAAAAAAATGTTCTAGGAGAATGCCATAGATATCAGTTTAGCTAATTCTGATAACTGGGAAATGTAAACTGAAAACTTGGATTCAAATTTCACCTCTGATGATTATTTCCTGCCTATGTGATATGGGAGAAGACACATGAACTGTATGGGCTTTAGTTTTCCCCTCTGTAAAAGGAGAGAGCTGAATGAGATGGCCTTTGAAGTCCCTTCCAGCTCTAGATCTGTGACCATGTATTAAGTACTCATGACATACTTTGCCAAGAACTGTTAATGGAGGAGTTGAAGGTATAGAGGAAGAAAAATGCTGGGAAAGCATTGATGCATTGACTGAGTAAGGATGGGCAAATCTGAATAAAACTTGGGGTTCTAAAAAATCCATGGAAAGGTAAAAAACACACATTGGAATATGGCATACGTTTTCATTTTTAAACAAGTAATTTTTTTCAAACTTTAGAAGAAAGTCTTGGGATATGGAAATTTTTAGGCTAAAAGGAAAATTTATCTGGGGATTTTATAGAAATTTTGGAAAGTGTTCTTAGCTAACAAAGGTCACTACTGCAAATACATAAGGTTTCTTTTACATAGCTTCTACAGAAATATTTAGAGACGTGTTCTTGAAATGTTATATTAAGGGCTGTGCATGTTCATATAAAGTAGAATTCAGATGGCCAGATATAACATTTGAAAAGTAAGCAAATACACATGCTAATATAGAAATCTAAAGTCGATTGATTTTAAAACTTTTATTTTGAATAGGTGCTGTTTGACCATATGGGATGTCTGAAGAAGTATGAGACTGTACAAGATATTCTGAAGGAGTTCTTTGATTTAAGGTTAAATTATTATAGTTTACGTAAGGAGTGGCTTGTGGGAATGTTGGGGGCAGAATCCACCAAGCTAAACAATCAAGCTCGCTTCATTCTAGAGAAGATACAAGGGAAAATTACTATAGGTAAGTTGAAACATTTAAAAATTGGAACATTATTTAAAGTGGAAAAAACTTTGTTATTAATAGAAGACATTTTGATCAATAGAATATAAACATACAAAATGAATCTCTTTTCTTGATCCTAATTTTATTTTTCCCTCACATAGAGAATAGGTCAAAGAGAGATTTGATTCAAATGTTAGTCCAGAGAGGTTATGAATCTGACCCAGTGAAAGCCTGGAAAGAAGCACAAGAAAAGGTAATCATTTGCAGAAAAAGACATTCAGAGAAGTTTTTAAAAACACCCCCCTCAAGCAAACCAGTGGAAACCTCAGCTGAAACCCTAAGTATTGGCATTGTCACATTAGTGCTGCTAAAGGTGCTGCATTATGCTCTCTGGAGACTAAGTCTTCTGTTTATCCCCAGAACAGATACAGCACAAGGATTTGCAGTGCACACCTACCCTGGAGCACTCACTCCAGGTGTGCAAAGGCAGCTCAGTCTCCTTGGCCTCTTTTTCTGAGCCTGCCAATCAGGGTGTCTGTTGTGGAGGTGGTGTTGTGAGGTGCATGTCTGTGGTCAGGGAGTTGGACTGGGAGCACACAAACTTTTACATAGTGTAAAAGCATAGCCAGGACATGGCAGCCACCACTCCTTTGGACTGATCCTAGTTCACATTGGGAACATGACAAAGTACAAAGCTCAGTAGGAATGTGTGCTGAGCCCTGAGCTTGGTTTTATAAAGGATTTTCTCCAGAGACTTGAACTTTGGGGACGCAGATTAAAAGGATACTAATTGAGCCATGTATTCCAGATCATAAAACCATACAATATCCATTCAACAAATGGAATTACCCAGCAATGATCTTTTTTAAAATGTTGGTAAACATTATGATTGAGAACACAAAAATGAAGAAGTGAAGAGATATAAAATAACTAGTGTTAGGAAGCTTTGGGAGAGCTTGTGCATGTATACTAAACTAGTATAAAATTTTAACTTTTTATTATTATATCTGTGGTTATAACATTTGTAATTGAATGGAAGCTTAAATTTTCTTTTTCTGAAAAGTTCTCAACCATAATGTCTTCACAACTTTCATCAAATTAGACTACTAGTTTTTTCTATGTTATATGACTTTGTCCAATAGGTGGTCAATAGAATTCCTTAGAGTAATAAAATTTTAAGTGAATTGTGTGACACAGTTCTTGAAAGTCTAGATTAGTAGATTATAAAGGTTAGGAAAAGAGATTGGCCTGAGAGAGGCAAACCCCAAATGAATTACAATGAGCCAAGCAATCCATTTTCCTGTGATTTTGTTCATTTTGGTTTTTTTTACCCTCTCATCCTCTTAGCATTACTCTCATTTCTCTTTGCTCATGTTCTCTCTTAACCTTCTTCCTCTCCTCGTCCCTCACACTTAGGCTACACTGAGTTGCCATATTATGATATCCATCCCTATAACAGTTCAAAGTTGGGGAAATAATGGATTACTAAAATACTAAATTTGAATTGTAGTGTATAAATGGCTCGTCATGTGAATACCCACCCAGGAGTGTGGCTAGCAGCAAATTTATACACAATTTACAGTGGATTTCAACTCAACTGCATGTAATCTCTGATTTTTTTTTTAAACCATACCTTCTGTCTTAGAATTAATACTGTGTATGGGTTCCAAGGCAGTAAGGGCTTGGCAGTGGAG
This sequence comes from Gracilinanus agilis, assembly GCF_016433145.1. Classification (NCBI taxonomy): domain Eukaryota; kingdom Metazoa; phylum Chordata; class Mammalia; order Didelphimorphia; family Didelphidae; genus Gracilinanus; species Gracilinanus agilis. Next base: position 29,106,528 of record NC_058134.1, read on the forward strand.
GTTAAGTGATTTGCCCAGGATCACACAGCTGGGAAATGTCTGAGGCCTAATTTGAATCTTGGATCTCCTGGCTCTAGGCCTGGCTCTCAATCCACTGAGCCCCCTATCTCTGAGATTTTGAGGTAGTAGAAGGGGACTGCTTTATGTATCTAATTTTAGTTTTCCTAAACCATTTATACTAATGAGTATTTTTAAAAGTAACATTTGAGGAAGAAAATCAATACTCAAGATTGAGAGGCTGCCATTTAGTAAACAAACATAATTACAAACTTTTAAAAAATAGATGTCTAAATGTGTCAGAATAAATTACATTACTGGTGTCACTCACTGGTAATTATACTTTTAAAAAATTCTCACAAAATTTGCTTTGTGAATCACCAGAATTCAATCTAAATATTGTTTTAGTGGTCTTTATCTAAATCTGATTTGGTAGCATACTGTGAAATGAATTTTAGTAATGACTTACAACCAAGTATAACTTTGTTATGTTTTTTACAATGTTTAAAAAAAAATTCAGAGTTGCTGTAGTTGATTAACAGCAAACTATTATTGATAGATAATTTTCATTCATCAACACAACAACATTGATGGATAAAGCCACATCGTATTTCTTATTTTTTCTTTCCACTTTGATTAATAAATATACTTATAGAGAGAACCTTATATGAAGAAACAAACATATACTTTTTTTAAAACCCTTCCCTTCTGTCTTGGAGTCAGTATTGTGTATTGGCTCCAAGGCAGAAGAGTGGTAAGGGTAGGCAGTGGGGGTCAAGTGACTTGCCCAGGGTCACACAGCTGGGAAGTGTCTGAGGTCCTGTTTGAACCCAGGACCTCCCATCTCTAGGCCTGGTTCTCAATCCACTGAGCTACCCAGCTGACCCCAAAACATATGCTTTTAATTAGATTACCCTTCTACATTTAAAATGACATTTATTAACACATACAATGGCAACAAAAATTAAATAGAGAAACACATTTTTTAACATTAACTATTATATATACAATATTTGCTAGCTAAAAATTAATGACCAAAATGTTTTATTTAGGTCTTTTTGGAGACTATTCTTTGTAAAAAATAATTTTACAAATATAATTTTAGTATAACTCTGCTATTTCTTATTCTGCTAACTCATTAATCTGGTTCTTAATCCCCTTCTAAATTTTTAATGATCTTTCTCTTGTTTCTAAGTCATCAGATGATTAATAAGAGTTCTATGTTAGGTAGAAAATGTACCTGAGTATTGTTATAAACACTATAGGAAAGCATTTTCCATTTTATGATACACAAGGTAATTTTTCAAATTTGAAATTGCACAATCACTCCTTGATATGAAAACATAACAATTTTCAGGGGGTCTATGTTTAATTGATATATACTGAGGCTCAGCTCTGCCAGTCATTAGATTTTTTTTCATGACTTAATAGCTCAATTAATTCTATGTAAGCTTTCTAAATAAATTTCCTTATAAACATATTCTTCTTAAGATTGAGTCTCTTTCCAAAATATACTTCTAGTTACTCTTCTTTCCCCTACCTTCTTCTACCCAAGGGAGAATATTAAGTCATTAGGATGATTATTTAGTAATTTAAATATATATTACTAATGTACAGGAGACTATGGAAAGTTTAATTGCATTTTTTCTTTCCAGGCAGCGGAAGAGGAAGAAACACAAAACCAGCGTGATGATAGTTCCTCTGATTCGGGCACTACCTCAGGCCCTGATTTTAACTACATCTTAAATATGTCACTTTGGTGTCTTACTAAAGAAAAAGTTGAAGAACTAATTAAGCAGAGAGATTCAAAAGTATGAATTTTGCATAGTAAATATTTTCAACCTATTTCAATGTTCAGTATCCCCGTTTTCTATACATACAGTATTTCACGTTGTGTTTTATTATGTTTTTAAAGGACTATGCTAAACTTTGTAGTTAACTGTTATATTTTTATTGTAGGGAAGAGAACTCAATGATCTTAAAAGAAAATCTCCATCAGATCTCTGGAAAGAAGATTTAGCAGCTTTTGTTGAAGAACTTGATGTATGTTATAGTCTATGTGGAAATTTATTTTGAAAATGAATTTTTAGAGGATAAGGATCAAACTTAATTTCGGATTAGATCATTTTGGAGGTGCCTTACAGTGCTGCGTGTACAATTTTTTTGGCTTTGTTTTTAATAGAGGTTTAATGTGCAACAGAATTGAGCTTAAAGAAATTTCAACTCGAACATAAAGTATATTTCCATTTTGATGAATGTCCAAACCATATAAATTGAATTGGTATTAATTGCTCTCTCATAATGTCTTTCTAAAACATGTAATTTAGAAAAAAAGTAATGCAGAATTCTGAGTCAACCTGATTAATCTCTGGTGGCCAAGAAATTGCTAGTAGGAACTTCTAATTGAAGGAATTGGTCACTGAAACAACAAGCATTTATTAAGCACTGTCTGTGTATCAGGCATTGTGTGTTAGCTTCTGTGGGTACCAATACAAAAGTGAGAGTTTCTGCCTTCTAGAAACTCACATTCTACTGTATCATTTCAGTTACATTTCTTACATAATTTTAGGTAAACTCAAATAAAAAGTAAAAGTAAAGCTTTCCCCTAAATGTTAAAAAGTGATAGTTTCTCAAAGATCTTTCTTATAAAGGTCCCAACAGATTAAAATTTAGAATAAAGCATAAACTTTTGAAGAATTTTATAAAAATAATGAATCTTTTAAAACTTTAACCCATTAAAATTATAGTTAATCTGAATGGCATGTTATCTGACTTAAATAAAAAGCCAGAAATATAACTTTTGTTTTTTTAAACATTGATCATTTACAAAGATATATTTTACATTTTTAGCTATATTTATCTAATTTAATTCTTGTCATCCTATTTTTGGATTACCAGACTTCTTAGATTGAGAAACATTCATAAATTAAATGTGTATGTAAATGAACTATAATTTCTCATTGATTACAATAGTAATCTCTCAGAGCTGCCTTTCCATTGAAAATATATATTTGTAAACATCACAAAGAATGAGAGTCCTTTGAAAATATAGGGGAAATGAAAAAATAAATTCTGATAGTAATAATTTAGTCTTTAAATTTTACCTGATCTTATGAACATGGTGAGATGATGACTTTAAATGCTTCAGCAGTTTTAATTTATTTATTTTTTATTTTGTCCTTATGGAGCCCCAGGGAAAACCCCTCTGTTTCCCTTTGAGTTCAGAGCAATCTCTTGCCACTCAAAACAATTTCTTTTCCCAAGATTTAATGGTTTTGGGATTTGTAGCTCTGCAAAGATGGTTTTTTATTGAGTTAAGGAATGTTATACTAGTTCATTGAGTCTGATGATTCGTAAACAAAAATAAATCTTATATGGGCCAGTCTGTGAAACATTTAAAAGTGTTCCTTTCACCCTACACTTGGAAAAGGAAATCTGCCAGGCCGCTAAAAGGACTCCTTTTCCCAAGATTTGGAAATATTCTCCTCTGCAGAATTTGCGTTATAAAAGGAAGGATTCTATTGTAATGTGAATAACTATGATACAAATAATTCTCCCATTCGGAGCATTGCTAGATTGATGCCTTTTCATTTTGCTATAATTTTTCTTACCACTTTATCATTAGAACATGAAATGTTTTATGAAACATTTTATTTTAGACATTTTCTTCTTTTCTTTATATCTAAGTAAAGAGACAGAACTTGTCACTGATTAAAGTTATATTTGCTCATCATTTGCTGGAGTCTGGTAAATCTAGATAGTGTTTTAACATAAAATCATGAAATTAAGTAATTTGAAGGATTTTAGAGATCATCCCACCCAGGTTTCTTATTTAAAAGATTGGAAGAATAAATGCCAGAATGGGTATAACTGGGTGGCAGAGCTGGATTAAGAATCCAGTTTGCCTGACCTCTTGTCCAATGTTCTTTTTATTATTTTATGCAGGATGTATTTAGTATGTAGTGTAATGGAATCCTTTATTGCTTTTTTTGTAAGGTTTAAATTTTTTTGTCTTATTATATTTATATTGATTTTTGTTTAGAAGGCAAATTTTCAGTTTTGTCACTACTTTATTGATTTCTCTTTAGAAAGTGGAAGCCCAAGAACGAGAAGATGCTTTGGCTGGAATGGCTGGCAAAGCGATAAAGGGTAAAGTCGGCAAACCTAAGATAAAGAAGCTTCAATTGGAAGAAACTATGCCATCACCTCATGGCAGAAGGATTGTTCCACAGATTACCTCTGCCATGAAGGCTGATGCCAGCAAAAAACTGCTAAAGAAAAAGAAGGTAGATAAAAATATGCACCTCTTACTTTAACCCATTATGCCATTAGAGCTCTTTGGAATTGTGTTACATTCCTTTGTTGATCATTATCTCTAAGTGAGATAGAGGGAATTTTTCTTATGAGGTTCAAAAAATAGCTAACAATCAGATTTCACTAGCTTGCTTTATCATATCAAGAATTTTCAATGTAAGACTATAAGTTGACCCCAAATCTCATTAATATGACTATCTCTTGGTGTACTATGTTTTCCTATAAATATTTCATACAGAATTTGCCTACTTCATTGAAGACCTTCCAGTAAACTATTTAACATTCTTCGGTCACCCAAGTAACAGTTGGGTTGTCCATCCTTTGTTCCTTGCTCCTGGTAATATAATTGACTGCCTTTATTCCAACATTTCCTGGATGATATCCCTAATGCAACCTTAGCATATTTAAAGCTGTACTTTGGAATCTTAAAGTATCTAATCAGTTTGCATAATTACCAGCCCCAAAGTGCCTTTCTTGCTAAAAAATCCAAAGGCCTTATTTTTTTTTTTTTTTTTACCCTTGTACTTTGGTGTATTGTCTCATAGGTGGAAGATTGGTAAGGGTGGGCAATGGGGGTCAAGTGACTTGCCCAGGGTCACACAGCTGGGAAGTGGCTGAGGCCGGGTTTGAACCTAGGACCTCCTGTCTCTAGGCCTGGCTCTCACTCCACTGAGCTACCCAGCTGCCCCCCTTATTTTTGCTTTAGAGAGGAGACCTACTATATCCAGAGCTCTGAACGTTGTACCAATCAGGAGCATCATTTGCTGTAGTGGCCAGGTCTTCAGCTCTTGGTCTCCATCTGACCATTCTGGTCTCTGGATGCTTTTCTTAGACTGGTGAACTCTTGCATATGATGAATCAGACATAAGAACATCCATACAGCATACAATGACAGCACTGTTTTCTTGTATGTCTGTTCATCTTCACTCTCCTTTCTCCTATTTAGGGGGAACTTGATCCAACAGCAGTCAAAGTGGAATTTGATGATGAATTAAGCATTGCCCCTGCAGAAGGTGCAGGAGAAGATTCTCTGAACACATCTACTCCTGCACCAAAAGGACCCAAGCCCAAAAGGGAGAAAAAGGAGCCTGGTGAGCTGCCTGTGTATAAAATAATTGAGTTGTCCCAGCCATTAAGCATTTATTAAGTGCCTGATTGAGATGGCGAAGGGGAGTTATAATGTTGGAGATGTGAGTTTGGAGGTCACCAGAGAAGTTAGGGCAGGATAGGTAGATTTGAGAATCATCAGCACAAAGATGGTGGTTAAATCCATAAGAGCTGAAGAGATCATCAAGTGAAGTACTATAGAGAGAAGTTGAAGATGTAGGACAGAGTCTTGGGGGCTACCTGCAGTGAGAAGATGTGACCTAGATAAAGATCCAATAAAAGACTGAGAAGGAGCAGTCAGGTAGGAGGAGAACTAGGAGAGAGGGATGCCTGAAAACCTAGAGAGGAGAGAATATCGAGGAAAAGAGAGTGATTGGCAGTGTCCAAGGTGGCAGAGAGGTCAAGGAGAATGAGGACTGAGGAAAGGCCATTAGATTTGGCAACTAAGAGTTCACTGGTAACTTTGGAAAGAAGAGTTTTGGGGGAATGATGAGGTCATAAACCAGACTGGAGAAAGTTCAGAAGTGAGAGAAGAAAGTAAGTAGAGGTTTCTATTGTAGACTGACTTCCCCAGAAATGTAGCCACAAAAGGGAGTAAAGATATGGGTTGGTAGCTAGTGGGGATAATAGTGACAATCAGTAATTATATTGGAGAAAGAAATCTATGTTTTATTTGAAAAGAAGTACTTCAGTACTCCAAAGATATGAGCTGGCGACCCATCCTCAGATGATATCCCTAGTAGTACTTACTTGTGTTCATCTTTGGAAAATAGATATACAGCCTTTGCTGGGCCCCATTCTCAAAAGACTACTATCATTTTATTGATAATGGCAATCAGAACTTCATTCCACTGATCAACTCTGAAAGACTTAGTTACTTAGCAAAACCACAACCCAGGACAATTCTGGAAGACTTGAGACAAAGAATACTATCTACCTCCAGAGAAAGAACTGTTGGAGTTAGAATGCAGATCAAAGCAGATGATTTTTCACTTTCATTTATTTGGAAAATTGTATTACATGTACTTAGTGAAAAAAATATTTTTACTAAAAAAGGGAAGAAAAAAAGAGAACCTCATTTCATCTCTGATTGGAGAAAATCTTCAATGGAAGTCAGTTGGAATAAGTCTTTCAAAGTTTATGAACACTACATTAAAAAATAACATTAGTAATATCAAAGGCCAATAATGCTGGCCATTATTATTGCTTTGCTTTCTATTGTTAATTACAAAGAATTACTGATTATTACAAATTTGGAATATTTAACTACTATATGTTAATCACTTGATTTTAGGTACCAGGGTGAGAAAAACGCCTCTCTCTTCCAATAAATCCAGTGCAAAGAAAGTGAAGAAAAGAAATCCTTGGTCTGATGATGAATCCAAGTCAGAAAGTGATTTGGAAGAAACTGAACCTGTGATTATTCCAAGAGATTCTCTGCTCAGACGAGCTGCTGGTACTTACTGCTAGATATTTTATGGTCACTATAGTATTTTATAAGAAAGTGCTGCCTCTACCAAGTTGTTCATGTCCAAACAGTAATTTAAAAAAATTTTTTTTAAACCCTTACCTTTTGTCATGGAATCAATACTGAATTGGTATTGGCAGAAGAGTGGAAAGGGCTAGGCAATGGGGTCAAGTGACTTGCCCAGGATGACACAGCTAGGAAGTGTCTGAGGCCAGATGTGAATCTAGGAACCTCTCCGTCTCTAGGCCTGGCTCTTAATCCACTGAGCTACCTAGCTGTACCCCTTCCCCCTGAAAAGTAGTCCTTAAAGGCTATATCTCTTTCAGCCAAAGAACTTCACTCATTTTTCATATAAAAATACACCTGAAATTAAGAAAATGAGTTGGGAATTTCAAATTAATTTACATTAGTTATAGTAAGAGAGAAACTTATAGGAAAGGCAAGTCATTATAGAATTAATCATGAAAAGGCTAGAATTTCCAGTGGGAAATGCTATTTCTTTGGGAAAGAATATCCTTCACTTTAATAAAGAAATTCTTTCTGGCCTGAGTTGGCTACACAGTATATTTCTGTGGAATTAATCCTGGTTTTTAAAAAGTTCATTATAAAATTGGAGCTGTTCTCACAATACTGAATTGAAACATTTTAGGAAGGAAAAAACTCATGTGGTAACCAGCCTAGTGCCCTGTTCATTGTATAACAGATGTAGGGCTTCTAAGAGGTCTTTGTACTGTCTTCCATTTTTAATATCTTCTTACCCTTTATCACATGAATTTCTTCTGTACTTAGTAAATCTTAATACGGCATATCCACAGCTCTTAGAACCTGGCTTTCAATCAGCTTTGAGCAGTGACAGTGACAATACTTAGGAGTATTTGTCACTGTCTAACTCAAAGACAGTATGGTTTAGTGGAAGGAGCTCTTATTGGATCTGGAGTTAGAGAATTGAAGTATAAACCTTAGGTCTGTTGCTCCTTAACTGTATGAATTTAGGCAAGGCCCTTATTAGCCTCTCTGGGCCTTAGCTTCCTTATCTATGAAATGAAGTGGTTGGATCTGATAATATCTTAAGAGTCACTCTAACACTCTACATATGTTCTAGTATAAATATAATTTAAGAAAAGCAGTTCACTAAAACTAATTATCAGGCCATTCCAATAGTACATGCAGGCTTCCCATACATAGTCATTCCCGGCCTTCTGCAGAGAAGGTTCATTCTCATCTCTCTTCTTTACAGTCAAACTTTATGGTTATAATAGGGTTTTTTCCATTTTGTTGATGCTACTGCTGTTCTTTCTCTTTTCATTGTTATGTTTATCTTGTTTCGAGAAAAAGCATTTTCCATCAAATGAGGGATAGCTCTGTGTGTGTGTGTGTGTATATTTTTTTTTTTGCTCTAGTATATCTATTTTTGGTTGGATGTCAGTATTTTTTCTATTACACTGATTCCCAAATATGTTTAATTTAATAGTGTATTAGAAAAGCATTTTTTGAATTTCAACTGCATTTAAGTCAACTAACAACCATTTCTTAAGTCCTTATTATGTACCCAGCCCTGAGAGGCTTTGAGGACATGAAGATATATTAAAATATCTTGTAATGCTCCGTGTTTTGAACTAAAACCTTGGGCTGGTCTTCATACCAAAAGCAAAGGGAGAATAGGCTTGCTAGATAAATCTAAAATTTTGCACTCATGTGAAAAATAACAAAACTTGCTATTTGTACCACCTATTGATCTTTTTTTTTCCCCAAAATCTGCATATCCCCCCCACCTGGGTCTATTAAATTCCCATATTGCAAATGTCTTAATTTTCACTTCCTAGTTTTCAGGCCTGTCTTAGAGATGCTTAGTAACTCTCCTTGCTACTTTATGGACACTAATCCTGAGGAGCAGAGAGATTGTGCTTATGAAATAAAAAGTAATGCCCAGGTGTGGGGTCCAATCCTATCTTTGCTGCCTTGTTCTGCCCTGCTGTGACATCTTGGTCAGATCACTACCTTTCTCATCTTTAAAAAGAAAGTGTTGGACTAAGTGATCTCCATGTTTTTCCTCAGCTCTGGCATTCTGGGGTTCTTAGATGGTCTTTAGAGCACTTCCTGCCAGTCCCTACCAAAGAATGAAAGAGGGGCTTATGAAAATATTTATATGTAAGTTTATTTATTCATGTAATTGTCTCACTTTTGGACTTTATACTGGATATACATAGACAGCCTGAAAGCATGACATGCTTTTAAAAGAAGCATTTTGTATATATTAAGCTCGTGAATGTTAATGAGGCTGAGTGCTGACATATCCTAATAATTGTGGCTTTTGTTTATTTTTCCTAGCGGAAAGGCCTAAATACACATTTGATTTTTCGGAAGAAGAAGATGATGCTGATGAAGATGACAATAATGATTTAGAGGAATTGAAAGTAAAAGCATCTCCTGTGACAAATGATGGAGATGATGAGTTCGTTCCCTCAGATGGCTTAGATAAGGATGACTACACTTTTTCTCCAGTCAAACCAAAAGTAATTCCAGAGTAAGTAAAGAGCTATTTATTTATCTGATAGGGTTTTCTTGGCAGTTACTTTTTTTTTTTTCTTCTCGGTAGTTACTTTTTCATGGACTTTAAAGTGCTCTTTTTCAGACATTCTTATCCTCTCTGCCATTCTTTATATGGTTTGTCATTTTGGAGAAGGGAGGGTTCTCACAAAATAAAGTAAATGTTATATGTTGAAGTGATAAATATTCTTCCATAGTCAAAACTGTGATTAAGGGGAAAAGCACTGAAACTAAAGAGTTTGGAGCTCTTTCCCTTTTGGAGCTTCAGCCTTGATATAAGGAATTGTCTTGCTTCATTTACCCTGTTTTTGCAAAACTATGAACTTAAGTCAAGTTTTTTAAAAAATATCAAATTTAAGGAATTATTCCTTTGCTTCCTCGTTACAACTGATATTGGCCAAGCTCCTAGATTAGTCTTCATTGGCAGTTATCTGAGCTTCCTTTGACTCAGGACTAGCCTGAGAGCCCTGTCCTGATAAGGGGGCTCTCTTAGTTATCCCTAAAATATCCTGTCCTCAGCTACACTGAGGCACTATATGGAAGTCTCTCCAGAGAAGTTTTCTGGGAGAATGGGGGGGGGGCATGTACCCACGTGTGTGGGTGGTATCTGAAACACTTACAGAAGTACTCTCTTTTGGGCTCCAGTAATTGGAATACTTTGAAACTATGGCATGAATTTGAATTAAGCTTCAGTGCTGCAGATCAATCTGAATTTGAAGATGAGATGATTCTTATTAGAAATCATAGTGTTTTTATGCCTTTGTTGAACTTGTTTTAACTTAAGGTGAACAGACAACATGGCTCAGTGGAAACTTGGACTCACTCCCCAACATTGTTGCTTACCAGCTGGGGGACCTGTGGCAGGTTCTTAATCTCTTTGTGACTTTGTTTCCTCACCTTTAGTGAAAGAGTAATAACTCAGATTGTTATGTATATCGTGATTTTATTGTTCAGAAGGAGCTTTTGCAAATCATGATGCACTGTGTAATGTGAGCTGTTCTTCTTAGCCTCTTATCAGTCTTTACAGGAATATGAAAGTTCATTAAGAGCTTGTTCTGCTGATTCCAAGAATAAAGCAGCAGGCATTCTGTTTGCTAGAGGTAAAGCTCCCAGTTTAAGAGACAGCCTCTCTAGGACTTACTTTCTCTTTTTCATATTAGAAAATCCTCACATGACAAGAAAAACCAGGACTTTGGGAATCTGTTTTCATTCCCTTCTTATTCACAGAAGTCAGAAGATGGTATGTTCATTTATTCCTTATTTTCATTTATTTTTATTGGGGATTCTTAAGAGTGTAAGATGTGCCCTTGTCACTGGTCAAAGCAAACCAGTGGGGGATGAGGAAAAGCCCACTTAGATGTAGATGCGTGCAGTGAGGAAGACTCCACATCTGCAGGGGAGCACACACATGTACAGGGATACATGCATGCATGTCTGTGTATCTGCATGTGTATGGGTACATGTGAGGATGTGGGAAGATACAGACTCCTCCACACATGTGTGCCTGTCCATGTACCAGCATAGGGCCTGCCTCTGATGCTGAAGTCCATCTAATCATCAGATGGTCACTTAACTTCTTTGAGTTTGTGTGCTCCTGGGCAAAACGAGGATTAAAGCATCTAAGTCACAGTGTAGGGGAGAGGGAAAGGCTCTGTCAGCCTGAAGTGCCAGTGTGAGCTGTTATCATGAACAGTTACCCAACGTGCTGTAAGATGTTACAAGGAGATGGGAAGTTTGAAGTTGTCAAAAGTTGTCTTTTGAATCACTCATTAAATTGGGTCTCGGATGGGTCTGACCTTAGGGAGCTATAGCATGTTTGGGGATAAGTAAATGAAAAATAAATACAAAGTGATGTTAAGGTGGGTGGGAAGGTGGCTGACACTCATATCTTGGAAAATCAATGATAGATTAGTAGCAGCTGGGTGGTGTGTTGGACTTAGAGAGTTAGGAAAACCAGAGTTCAAATCCAGTCCCAGACATTTATTAGCTGTGTGATCCTGGACAAGTCATTTAGCCTCTCCTAGCATTAGCTATCTATAAAATGGGGATAAGAACACCTTCCTCCCAGGATGGTTGTAAGGATTGAAGAAAATCATATTTGTAAAGTACTTTGCAAGGAGTGCATATATGCAAGCTTTATGCAGATATGCTAGCTGCTATTCTCAATAAAAATACTAGAAAAGGCCTTTTAGAGGTGGTTGCTTTTGAAGCTGGGTGTGGACATGAGCAAGAAGAGTTGATAATCACTCCTGGGTTTTGGACTTGGTATAACCTGTCTGAATAGGGGTTTCCTGCTTAAAGAGAAGTAAGAAGGATGGAGAACAAATAATGCTACATAATTGAAAAACTTAATATTCTTCCAGAAAGCTCTAATTTTATTCAGATATTGCTTGTATATTCAGTTTGTAGTCTTATTAGTTTATAAAGGTGAGAGAATTTTAGCTACCTAATGATTTATTCAGCAATGCATGATTTCTATTCCTTTTTTTTTAAAGAATCTCTTTTGATCAAGTAAGTCCACACTCCTTGATGATCTTTCAGTAATTTCTAGCAATGACCTAGTCTTTTTATCAAAAATGCCTCCATCTCTGTAAAAAAAAATCCATATGATTAAGCCATCTGTTGGTTGAGCTCATGTGGCTGTTTTCCACGAAGGGCCTTTGAATTCTACTGGTAGACCTTAGCTCTTTTGTAGTGCCATTCAGAGCTGAACAATAAATAGATCTGGTGGTGGGTGTCTATTGTCAGCTTTTATTATTGCTATGTGAAATGATATTTCTGTTCAAGATGTATTTTTGTAAGTTTTTAACCTTTTTTGTCATGTGAGCTAGATACATTATATCAATCAAATTGTTGATGTTAATATGGGTTACACTTTAAACATAAAATCATGTTGGTACTTCTTTTTCCTCCTTGGTCAGTGGCTCCTGTTAGACTTAAGGTATAACTGGGTAATTCCTATTAAATACAGAAACATCTGGGTTTCTGAAAGGGTTCTCTTAAAATAAGCTGGTATCTAGCCCCTTTCAAGTATGGAGGCAGCTCTTATTAGAAAGCATACTGGATTTGGAGGGAGAAGATCTGAATTTAAATCTTGATGCGTCTACTTAATAATTTCCCTAGCTGTAAACTGAGAGTGTTAAAAGAGAATATCTTTTAAGATCTCTTCCAGATTAAATTCAGACAAGGTCCACATTTTCTTTCAAACCCCTCCAATAGTATATCACCTTTCTGGAATCTGAAAAAAGATTTCATACCCAAAGTACCAAAAGTTAAACTGATGTTTAGAGATACTCTAAAAACTCTGGTAGAAAACAAATATTGTCACCAGGCTCATACTTAAAAGCTTGGTATAAGGTGTCTGAATTTGTGCTCTTTTGGAAGAGACTTCAGGAATGCAGGGGAGGAATTCATACTAGGATGAAGCATCAGAATAGAACTTATAGTTACAAGTAAGAAAGTTCAAGTACTATTTCAGCATTTGAGTTCTATTTATTCATATTCCTGAAATAGCACAAGTTTGAGATATATTGAAATAACCATTATGTATTACTTTTACAGAATGTATTTTAACAAGGAGTATTGGAGTATTCAATATTTACTAGCTTCATTGAATTTCCACTATAAATATCTTGAACAATTGGAATTTTGTACTTTCAAAATTAGAATAATGTACATTCTGAGATAAAGGATTCAAATGTTACAACCTAAATTGATATTTTGGTTAAATATTACATTTCATTTTTATCATGACTGTTTTTATGTTGCTGCCTAGTGATCTTAGAAAGTAGGAACTCCTGATTCCATCACCTCTGTAGGATTTTCTCTAATACATTTGTTTTCTAGCTCAAATTTTAGCAAGGGACATCAGTTAATGGGTAACAATAAGGGGAATTGTTTGAGCTCCTTTCCTGAAAAAAGCTTTATTGTTTATAGATGGAACAAAATTTGACAGTTGTGAAGAGGATTCTGCCCCCGTTTTTTCACCTTCATTTGCTCTAAAATCAACAGAAAAACCTCCAAGTAAAACAGTGGCTGCCAAAAAGGGTAAGTGTGTATATATGAACTTGTTAGGCATTTGTTAAATCATAGAGACATGTCAGAGTAGGGTATGAACCAGCTCACTTTGAAATCACAGACAGTAAAACATCATAGTGACATTATGATATATAGAGACAAATTTGGTATAAGCAGGCTCTTTGAACTCCAGCAGCATCTCTGCCTTCTCCTGTTGATATCCTCCTAGTTCAGCATCTTTCAGTCTTTTATCTTGTATAGTTATTAACATAGTTCTCACTGGTTTCTCTGACTCTATTTTCTCCTTATTTCAGTTTAGGTTATAGACCACTGACAGAATAACCTTCCTCTTATATAATTCTTCCTTGTTACCCTTCTCAAATTTTGTTGGCTTCTACTGACAATGGGTTCAAGTCCAAACCCTTAGCCTGGCATTAAAGCCTGTCAACTGTGTGATTTCAGCCAGCCTTTCTGGTCTTATCTTTCACTCCTCCCCCTTGGGACTTTGTGTAGCAGGCATTCATTCAATTTCTTTTATAGAAAAGAAAAAACCTTGCTTTCAGGGAGCTCCCATGTAGCTGAGGGAATACAGTCTTCTCTAGAGAAATACATACAAGATAATTGAGGGGAAAGATCATTAAGAACCACAGGGGGATCCAAAAAGGTTTTCTGTGACTTAAAGGAAGGGAAGGGAGTCAACCTGTGCAAGGCCTATAAGAGGAAAGTGGAGTGCTGAGTTTGGGGAGCAGCCAGTAGGCCAGTTTGGCTGTCATGAATAGTGTGAGGAGGAATCATGTGAAATCCATCAGAAAAGTTTGAATCCAGTCTTGAGGGCTCTCAAGGCCATTCCCACAAAATAGAATTGTGTCCCCACTTAAAAAAATTACATTTTTCAAGAGTCAGTGAAATGAACAGACCTGGCAGCTATGTGGAAGATGGATTAGAGAGGGGAGAGATTGGAAGGGGGGAACCATATGAGGAAGCAAATGCAGTTGTCTAGGCTAAGAGATATGAAGTGCCTAAATGAGAAAGGTAGCCAAGGGAAGTGAATTACCTTCCATTTCTGAATTTATCCTAGCCATTCTCACTTTGGTACTTTGGCTTATGCTATCTCCCACATTCAGAATGCACTTCTTTACCATTTCTATCTTTTGAAATTCTTTGTGTCTTCTTATTTTAGGCCCCAACTCTTCTTAGAGGTCTTCCCTGATTTCCCTTAGCAAGAAGTAATCTATCCCTTGTTTTTATCTTTTCTGATACTAGACCTTTAAGGGCCTTTCTATGAACCAGATCCCTTGTTCAATGAGCTGTCCCTAGAGTCCTCAGAGCACCTGTCTCCACCTTCTTTAACCTCCTCAGGAATCCCTCTTATTTTTTCCCTTTTCTGTTCAGTAGAACTCTGACAATGAAGTTCCAGATTGGAGGAGGTGCCTCTAATCAACTCAGCTTTAGAGAACAGGAAGGAACAACTATTTGGGACTTGGTTTTGATCAATAAAGAGAGTATAGTTGGGGAAGTAAAAATGATGGGAATTCAGAAAAGCTATGATCATAAAAGATTGGGAGGAATTCTGGGCATAGCCCAACAATTACCAAGGACTTTGGTGGAAGGCTATTTCAAGAAATCTAGAGAAAAGATAGGCAGAATTCCAATGGGCTATTATACTGAATGCCTTTTGACCTAGCAATACTACTACTATATCTGTATCTCAGAGAGATCAGAGAAAAAGGAAAAGAACCTATATATACAAAAATATGTATGGCAGCTATTTTTGTGGTGGCAAAGAATTGGAAACTGAGGAATGTACAGCAACTGGGGGATAGTTGAACAAGTTGTGGTATATGATTGTGATGAAATATTATATTGTGCTATAAGAAATGATGAGCAGGAAGGTTTCAGAAAAACCTGGGAAGATTTATCTGAACTGATGCAAAGTGAAAGTGAGCAGAACCAGGAGAACATTGTACACAATAACAGCAGCATTGTATAATGACCAACCAATTGTGAATGGCTTAGGAATTCGAATTCTTAGCTATACAGTGATCCAAGAACATTTCAAAGAACTTATGATGAAAAATGCTATTCACATTCAGAGAAAGAACTGATAGAAGCATACTTCTAAATTTTTCTTCCTTTTTGGTCTGTGTTTTCTTTGGCAACATGGCTAATATGGAAATTTGTCTAGAAGACTGCACATCTATAGTATATACCAAATTGCTTGCCTTTGGAAGGGAGAGATTTTGGAAGTAAAAGTTTTAAAAATCTAATGTTAATTTTTTACATATAATTGGGGGAAAATGAGAGGAATAAGAAGCATATTGTCATACCAAAAGAAGCTGCCTTTGAATTGGTACTCAATAAAGAGAGATTATTTTATTATGTAAATAGTATTTTAAGGAAGTTTTCTATTTGATCTTTACATCTAAGTGGCATATATTATACCAATAGAATTTCTCACTTCTTGATAAATTACTATCCTAAATTAATAACCAATCTAACTTAAATTCGGTTAACAGCAAAGCTATCTTCTGATGTACCACCTAAGCCCAAGAGACTCCCCAAACAGAAGAAAATAGAAACTACAAACTCTGACTCAGATTCAGAATTTGGCATTCCAAAGAAGACACCACCACCAAAAGGTATGCATTATTTTCTGTTACCCTTTCATTTTTTTTTAAACCCTTACCTTCCATCTTAGAATCAATACTGTGTATTAGTTCCAAGGCAGAGGAATGGTAAGGGTTAGGCAGGGGGTTTAAGTGACTTGCCCAGGAGGGTCACACAGCTGGGAAGTGTCTGAGATCAGATTTGAACCTAAGACTTACTGTCTCTAGGCCTGACTCTCAATCCACTGAGCCACCCAGCTGCCCCCTACCCTTTCATTTCTACAAATGAATTGTAGATTTAAAGGAAGGCAAATATATTAATTTTTAAGTGTTGTCCTTCCCATACTTATTTATAGTCATAAAATAGAACTGTAATTTTGGAAAAAACTTTAAGAAATCATCTGATCATCCCTTCATTTTCAAATGGAACAATGAGGAAACAGATCCACAAAGCCTAAGAGACTTGCCGGGAGTCAGAAAGCTTGTTGGTTGCTGAACCATGCTTTCTTTCTCCTATACTTTTTCCATATACACTTTACCATTTGTATCAGACTTATATAGAGATAGGGGGCCAGCCTGTGACTTCATATTGACTTGGTTTTAAATTGTGAAATTATATGTTTTCTTATATTTTTATTTTATTAAATATTTACCAATTACATTTTAATTTGGTTTGAGTTGTACTCAGGAGTATCATGGGCCACATTGTATTTGTTGCTGCTACACTACACTGTCTTTTGTGATCCCATATAATAAACAAGATAGGGGTTAGTGGAGAACAGCATACATAGGTTCAGTACGTGTTCTGTCTCTCATTGGCCCCCTTTTTTCCCTTCATGAGATTTGTCAGGCCCTGCTCCCCACATTTTTTAAATAGATAATCAGGGAAATTTCATGCTCCAACAGTAGTTACTCTAGTTTTAAACTTAGATCCACCAGAAGGAAATTACTAGATAGTGGGGGTTTTTTGGTTTATTTGTTTGCTTGATTTTTTTACAAGTATTTTGAGTTATTTTCAAGTTTGGAGGAGGAAAAAAAGATACCTATCGAAAATTGTTATAGAAATCTCTTGCATTTGGGTATTTGTTTGTACTAGTGATTACTCAAAATAAAGTTAGCCAGATTAGAAATCTTTTAGTTAATATAGACAGATATTGTAATGGAGTTTACTATAGAGGATTTGACCTATACTTTAAGTGCAGCTGCTTTTTCGAAGGCAAGCCAAAGAATTTCTCAATGGGTGATTTGTCAGTATATATATGCTAGTAGACCCATGTTGGCAAACCTATGGCGCATGTGCTGGAGGGGGCTGCTCCCCTCCCCACTCTCCACTGCACCTGAGGACATTTTTCCCATCACCCACCCCTCTGCCCAGCAGCCCAATGGGAGCATTTCCTTCCTTCCCTGTCAGGGGTAAGGCTCATATGAGGCATGAGGGTACCGTTTGGGCATTTGGTCTCTAAAAGGTTCACCCTCACTTCAGTAGACTTTCCTATTAAAGTGCTGGTTTGTCAGCCTCTAAATTAGTTTATAAGAGCATTTGCTCCTCTACATATAGAATTAACAGTTTCAAACAATCAGTAATCTCTATTGTTGACTCACTACTCATAGTGCTTAATGTGAACCACAAGACCAATTTTAGGGAGTTTCCTATAAATGTTTGTTCACACTCTACTGCCTGTTCAGCAATTCTTCATATAGACACAGCTTAATTTTTTTAAAAAGAATCTTGTCCCCCTCCCCTTGAAATGAGAAAAAAAAATTATACTTCAGGTAATTTAGGGATTTACGGCTCTGAGAAAATAGAGGGAATGGAAAGCAAAGAAAATGAAATTGGAGCCATGGTAATTAGGATACAGTGGTATATAGTATATCATAAAGCATTTAAAATTATATGTTAATTCAGTGACATTGGGAGTAGTCTTCCATAATGCCCCCTTGGCAGCCTGTTCTAGTGCTCCAAGACTCTAAAGAAACCTTTTTTACAAATCCAAATAAATTTTAGTATAATCTTTATAATTTTCATAATTAAAGATAAATATTTTTGTATCAACTAAGAACAAAGTAGAAGGAACATTCAAATAATTTTTACATTCATCACTTATGACATTTAAAAAAATCTGATTTCCCTTTTAAGGTAAAGGCCGAGGCGCAAAAAAACGGAAAGTGTCTGGCTCTGAAAATGAAGGCGAATACAATCCTGGGAGAAAAACGTCCAAGTCAACACCTGGCAAGGTAATCTGTGACTTTATTATTCCATATTTTTGTTCAAGATTGTCAATGAGTGGTTGACTCAAGCTATTAGGCTGTTTTTTTTACTGAAATCAAAGTAGTCCAGTTGGCAATTCAAATTTCAACCATGACAGTAGGCTAGTAGTAGACATCACTAATTAGGAGAATTTTTTTGATTCCTTAGCAACTTTTAAATGGGTAAAAGTATTTTCATGAATTAAATAATTTGCTCATTTTGAATTTATATTTCCTCTATGTTAAAGATGAATGTGTTTGGAATACAAGTAATGCCTCCTACGCTATCCCTCTTATAGTTGTAGGTAGATTCTATGAAGTTGCGGAGACATACAGCTAGAAAGGCATCTTTTCTTGTTGTTTGGCGTGTCAATTCTCCATGACCCTGTGGACCATGTCACACCACTGCTGATCATGGGGTTTTCATGGCAAAGATACTAGAGTGCTTTGCCATCTCCTGAGAAGACTATCTTAGAGATCATTTAATCCAACTCCTTATCTTGTAGATGAAGAAACTGAGACCCAGGGAAGGTGTGACTTTTTCAAGTCACATAGTTAGAGACAGAGTGTGGCTCCCTTATCCTTTGTAATACACCAGTTTCTGCTACAAAATATCCTCCTTTGTGACAAGTGAATAAGGACTCTAGCAGAGGTGGATGGGTAACATCAAGTGCCTTTTTTTTTTTTTTTTACACAAGAGAGGAATCACAAACTTTTTTAAGATTAAAAAAATTGAAATTGCTCATCTCTTGTCAACTTTTAATTTTATAATGCCCTTCCTATAATTGGTAGTATATTCATTGGTACTCAACCATTTGTTTTTTGCTTCCAAAACTGATATCTTTGGAAGAATTTGTGGTTTTATTATAAGTTTAGTATTGATGCCTTACAGATTTTCTCTACAGCCTTAACTTCACCATGCACTTTAGGTCTATGTTTACATTTTTCCACAGGGCATTTGCTTTTTGAGTGGCCTTACGTGCTCTCAAACTCAAGAGTTCAAAACTGAACTTGCCATAACCTCATTCCCCAACCCTAAAGAATTCCAGCTTTCCCCCCAATTTTCCATTTCTACTCAGAAAAGAATCACTGTTCTTCTGAACTCCCAGGAAACTTTTCATCCCTAGGGTCTCCATCTTCGTGTTCTTTATTTTGTTAACAATATTTAATAAATTTTTAGCTCTCACAGGGGCCCAGCATTCTCTACCAGACCTGTTAACATGACTATAATCCATATAATTTCATAGAACTAGTTTTATAGATATCGTAATCCTGGGATACTGTTGATAGCATGGCTTGAGAGATTGCATCAAATAAATTACAAATATATATTCAAGTTTCTCCTTAAAAACAGGTGTGTGTGTGTGTGTGTGTGTGTGTGTGTGTGTGTGTGTGTGTGTGTGTGTGTGTGTGTGTGGTGTTNTGTGTGTGTGTGTGTGTGTGTGTGTGTGTGTGTGTGTGTGTGTGTGTTGATCAAGCTGACAAGATTAAAATATACATCAGTTACTTTGGGGAGAGTTTTAGCAGAACCAGATATGCTAGACTAGCAGTTACTTTGTTTGGATGGGGAATTTTACCTCTAACAGACTACAGAATCTTAACCAGCCTTTATCTTTAACAAATGTGCCTATGAAAAGCAGAAATAGGCGTGTTTTTCCAGACATTCCAGTAGATCTTGGATACCAGGGGCCAGGGTAAGGAGGTTCAGCCAAGAAAAGAGTTACAGAATGAGAGTGCCTTACCAGGGACTTAGAAATGGTTGAGGTCCAAAAAGATAGCTCCAGGAGAAGTCTGGAAACCCCAAGCCCCCAAAGCCTCAGCCACAGTAAAGAGAGTATCGTGTTTTCTAGATTTATACCTCGCCACCTCTAGCCTCCTATTCTTTTCTGGATCATCTCCTAGGGTCTTTTATCACTACAAAAGAAGATAGGAAAATGCCTCTTCACCCCCCACCCCTTTTCCTGGCATTGGATATATGGACCAAGTTAATTTATTTCTAGGGTATTATTAGCTCATCTCTATATTTTTCTTCATCACTTGCCTTTTCCTTCAGAAGAAGAAGTCTGTGATGAGTCCATCTACATTGTGAGGTGTGCTCCTTCTTGAAAGAACAAAACTAGTGAATATAAAAGAAACTCTACTGCCCCATCTTGCAACCGTTCATTTCTGCAGTCCCTTTTCAAGGAGCCCAGGCACCCATTCCTGAGACCTTTATTCTGGCTTAAGCCTGTCTCCGGAGGTAGCCAGACTACAATAAGATATTAGCACATTCCCTTTGCGACCACATTAGTTAGCAAACTAGATGCCAACAATATACCTAGTTGGTCATCAGTTCTAAGTAGTTCTTCCACAAAGTTGTGTCTTTGATTTATCCCTTTTTCATTTTTACTTCCACCAACTTAGCCCAGAATTCACCATCTGAAACAGCTTTGCTGGCACTAGCCTCTCCACCTTTAAGTTAGTCCAGACACCATTTATCTTGTTAGACCTTTTTTTTTATTTGTGTCACTCGTCTTGTCAAATGGCTCCTTCTTGCCTTATAGGACATTGTTTTCTTTTTCTTCAGGGTCCTTGAATGTTGTCTCTTCCTTCTTATTCAATCTTAATTCTCACTGATGCACAACAGGAACTGCTAGCTGTCAGTGGAGGTTTCCTCCTGCTTCTTATCTGCATCCATGTTCATTTTTACTGTCCAGACTTTGGTGCTCCCCACACCTGAGTACTCTCATTCTTTCCACCTACCCAAAACTTTCCCATCCCATAAGGCCCAGTTTGCCTATCACACAGACTCCCTCAGCTGGAATGGACCTTCAAGAGTCTGACTTTCATTTGGCAGAGAAGCACGTGGAGAACCATGTCTACGAAACCTGTAGTGACTACTCTAGCTCTCAGGAGTTAGAATCACACAATTTAGCACTTGATTATAAATTATTTTATGCTCATTATTTCTGGTATTTTCACAGTCTCTGGTTCTCCAAAAGGGCCCAAAGTGAAATAGGTAGTGAGGGTACCTTTACCCTCCTGGGCCAGAGAATCCTTTATTTTGTAAGGTGGTTTTTAGTGATGGTACCTTAGGTATCTCAGCAGGGCTACCTGTTTCTTTTCCAAGTCCAGTGTAGAGCCTGGGCCTATTTAAGGCAAAGAGGTAGAAGAAGGATCTGTGAGATGTGGTAGAATGGGTTTACATAGGTACGTGTTGTCATTGTCTTAATAATAATAATAATAATAATAATCATTGACACTTATATAGCCAAGCACTTTACAACATTTAATATTCACAGCAGCCCTCTGAAGTAGGTGCTGTTATTATCCCTGTTTTATGATGAGGAAACTGAGACACATAGAGGGAAAGTGAATTAGCCAGGGTCATGGAACTGGCTAAAGCAGGATTTGACCTCAAGTCTTACCAAGTATCTTTCCATATCCACTGTGCTACCTGGCTGCCTCTGGCTTGGTACTTGGACATCCTAGGTCTTAATTCACTACTCTGTGGCAAGTTTTATTTCCCAAATAGATTTTAAGTTCTCTGCCTATGAGAATATGACTTACACTATTTATATTTTGCCCAGCAACAATGGGAATATTGGAGGGGTTTGATAGTTGTTGCTGCCTTGGGTTTTTTCATTTGTTAGCCTTTAAAAGTGAATTGTGGGTGGTGACCATGTTCTAACCTCTTCCCAGAGGCCAGCACACGCCTCTAGCTAGTGTCTGTGGGATAGGTGAAGCAGGGAGTTGCTTTAAGAGGAAAACATGATTTGTTTTCTTCATTGAACTTAAAGTTCTCTGCCTCTTAATAAAAACTCTAGATGCCATGGATGCTTCTAAATGTTAGGTGCGATGTGAATAGTCATTTTTCATGAATCATGAAATTGAGAGTTTTTCTTATTTTAATTTTTAGAAATCCAAGAAGGCATCCTTTGACCAGGATTCAGATGGAGACATCTTCCAGGCAGATTTCCCCCCTGAACCACCTTCTCTTCCTCGTACAGGTCGTGCCAGAAAAGAAGTAAAATATTTTGCAGAATCTGATGAAGATGTAGATTTTGCTATGTTTAATTAAGGTGCCCACTGAGCACACAAAACATTTTCAGCGACTACCTTGTGTTGTCCTTTTGTCTTTTCTGTCGCAGACTTTTGTACATTTGGCTTATTTTACTGTGATGATGTAATAGATGGTTTTTATTATTGTGTGTAGGCCTTTTAACATTTTGTTCTTACACATACAGTTTTATGCCCTTTTTTACTCATTGAAATGTCATGTATTGTCTGATTGGCTTGTAGAGATGTTCTAGGCTGCTGTGCTCAAGCACACATTTTAATTGTCATGGTTGCAGACTAAAGACCTGCTTTTTGAAATGAAATTTAAACATTAAAAATGGAACTGTGTTTTCTGTCTCTTTAATGAAGCTCAAACTGAAGCTCCCACACACTTTTAAAATAAATATATTTTATTCTTTGCCAGGAGACTCCATGGAAAAAGGTAAACAGTTTATATGAACATAGAAAGCATTGTTAAACAATCTCAATGTACAAACAGAGCCAGTGAAGGTACGTCACAGACTTCCTAAAATATTGGGGGAAAAAATCCACTAGTGCTTAAACGAGACCTAAGAAACTGACCCTTTCTTCTGTCAACCACTCGATCACAGCCAAAAGAGACAGATTCTTTGCCCGGGCCTTGGGGAATTTGTGATGGCTCCTTCACATCAAGGAGGTTGGAAAATCCCCACCCCTGGCATGACTCACAAAGGAGGGTGGTTGGCCAGCCTACTTGTTGTCCAATGACTTTCCCTAATGGCTTGTGAACAGGTAAACAAAGACACCCCAACACTGAAGGTGCTTCTGCCATGTAGGCGCTTTCCTGTGACGACAGAGACTCTCTTCTCCCTCCGCAGTGTCGTTCTGTCTGCAAACAAGTGAGAAACCACTTCTCATTTAAAGTGACACGAACAGTGGGAGAATGGCAGTGACGCTGACACACAAGTCCGTTCTGTTGGGGTGGCGCCGTTGTCTGGGGGGGGGGGGCAATACGGATTCCAAGATGCAGTTTGAGACGTTGAAAAGAGAGCAAAGGACAAGTTTCCATACAAATTCCACCCGAAACTCTCTCCACCTCTCTTCCCTGGAGCTACGTTCCAGGCTAATCTTATACCCGGGGGCCAGAGCGCCTCTTTAGTCCTTCTTAACTGGACACGTCCAGTCGCCTCGTTTTTTTTCACAACCTCCGCGTCGTGGTGATGTGGGGTTTGCAAGACAAAGGGGAAGCACCAAACATCCAGGTGAGAAAGAGCGGAGCCCCCGTCCCTATGGACAAAGTCCTTTGAACTCTAGCCAGGGTTTCAATCAGGTGGAATTGGGCTTGTCATGCAATCTTGAGTGTTTAGAAGAGAAAACAGAAGCTGTTAACTAATTTCTGGTTGCATGAAATGGCCGATTTAAAATTGTTTAAGTCTGTATTTCTAGTTAGGAATCAAACAGTGAGGAGTATATATATGTATATATATATATATTTATATATTGGTACATATGAAAACTTCTTGGTCCTTCTTGAATTTTAATATATCTTTTCAGTCCCAAAACTAAGCAGCAGTAAAAAAAAAAAAAAATTTTTTTTTTTCCTTGCTTTTTATATCCGGGAACAGAAGGTAGGGGGGAATGTCAGAAGTGACTGAAAAATGTCTTATTGCACCAGTGGGGACTGGCTGACCCCACTGTTCTCCACGGAGCTCGGTGAGATGCTAGGACTGTGCTCTGCTGTATTGCCACTGGAGCTTGGGGTCAGGGGTTCGTGTCCTTCGGAATTCTCCAGCATTTCCTGAATGAGAGGGGGCATCGAGCCGGGGATTTCCATCTTCAATGTAATCACACGTTCTGCACCTTTGGAAAGAAAGCAAAGAGATGAGCTGAAGTCACGCCGTTCAGCCTCATCTGTCCTCTAGGCACGCATGCCAGCAGCAGGGACACAGGGACGCCTCTTCCGTCCCCCCCAATTCTGCCTGGGTAGAGTCTGGTCAGGAAATGTGAGCAAGCAGATGCCGGCTCATTTCTGAGTTTTAAAGAAAGGGGCCACGAATGAAAAACAGAAGCCCACAGAAGGGTGACACAGAAGATGCTCTACAATGACTCCTCATTTTGGAGTGTTAGCAGAGGATTTGGCCATCACTTAAGGCGCCTTTTTCCTATTCTTTAAAGAGAGGCAATCACTATTAAGTTCTCAACTTAGAAGCCAACCCAAGTCAGAAAATGGTTCTGATAAATAACTTGCCCAAAGCGTCAGCCTTAGCCACATGAATTTCACAACTTCAGTTCACTTATTTATAGTTTCTTAACTCTTACAAACCACACAAATGCAGAAAAACAGGCCTGACCCAGAGTGAGACGTGTGATACGCTCAACCCTGCAATCAGAAGACTTGAGATTTCCAGACCTTTAACGGCACCCAAAAAGAGGTGTTAAAAGAGAACGGGCCCGGGTCGGCTGGGTGGTTCAGGGGATAAAGAGCCAAGCTTGGAGACAGGAGGTCCCAGGCCCAGATTTGGCCTCAGGTACTTCCCAGCCGGGTGACTGCCCTTACTGCTCTTCTGCCCTGGAACCTACACTTTGTATTCATTCAGTCAAAGATAGAAGGTAACATTTTTAAAAAAGAAGAGGGAGAATGGACTCAAATCCAGTTTCTCTTACATATGATAGGCCTTAAGGGAGAAATCATGTAGTTCATTCATGTATATAAGAATGCTGGCCTAGAGATGAGTTCTCCATTCCTTTTTCCATTTCTGTGGAGTAGCCCCAGAGTGGATTCCAGAGCGCTCAGAGCTCCTTCATCTTACCCATGATGAAACACGTGGGGAGGCGGGGATTTTCCTTCAGGCGACACGGTCACAGGAGAGCCAGGATTCACACCCAGGGCTCTCCCATTCTGAATCAATCCTAAGGCTTCGCCCCAGTCACAGTGTTTACAGTAGAAACACCTGACCAGGGTTCTTTCTGAGAACTCATCCTTCTAGGTGCAGAGATCTACAGATTAGCTCAGAATGGATCCCACCTGAAGAATTTGATGTTAACTATGAATAAAAAAACTTCTGTCTCACAGTGGGCGAGGAAACTTCCAATTCACAGGCCTAAAAAAGCGCTGTCTAATGAAGTGGTACCTGGTCCAACCCAGAAGGTACCCAGGAGTCGAAGGGCAGCCCCTTGAGGCAGGTAATGAGCCTGCTGCCCCTAGGCACTGCTCTAAACCCAGGAGGACATGCTATTTATTCTCTCCTGTTTATGAAAGTCCAGAAGCAAATGAGCCTGGAACAGAGAGTACCACTAGAGCAAATGGTCAAATGAATCAAGGGAGAAATGGAACCTGTACCCGTGGCCCTAATGTGCACTCCATCTGTTTGGGGGTTCAGGTCCAATCTTGGTTCTGTCATATACAGCCTATGGAACCTTGGGATCTATGGACCTAGAGTTCTGGGAAAGTGTTTATACTGTAAACTCCTCCTTTCTAAGCCTTCAAAATGAAGGGCTTGGTTCTTTCTAGCCCAAGAGGGTTTTCCATAAATAATGTGTGAAAAACTAGAAAGAAATGGACAAAACAAGGGAATTAATATGGCGGCAGTGTAGTATGGAGAGGGGGTTCAAAGGTAGGGAGGCAAGTTTGGTTCCTGGCTCAGGCACCTTCTAGCTGTGTGATCCCAGGCAAGGCATGTCACCTCGGACTGCCTCAGCATCCTCTACTGTAAAATGGGGATAAATAGCCCCACTTTACAGAGTTGCTATAAGGATCAAACGCGATCATAGCTACGAATTGCTTTGCAAATGTTCAAGCGCTCTGCAAATGACCATTTATTAGCTATCGTTAAAGTTAACAGTTATAAAATGAAGCACCTTCCTTCCAGAACACCAAAGAACCATTCTTTTTTTTCTTTCAAATTATCCTTATTTCTCAAGCCTAGTTCTCTGAATTTTAGTGTTCTCAGTGTTCTGTTGCAATTATATGCCATCGGTCAGCCTTGACAGATTTTTAAACAATATTTTCATATTTTTTTTTCATCTTTGGTCAGTAAGCATTTATCAATACTCTGATGCGGAACAAAAGCCCCTGTTCTCTGGGAGTTTGCAGCCTCACCCTTCTTCCTTTCTTTTATGCCTTATCTTTCTTCTTTGGCCTGGAAGCTCCCCGTCAGGACCCTGTGAGACATGTCAGGCAGTCCAGAAGGGCCCTCTTTTAGAGAAGGGGAGAACGGGCCACACAGAAGCAGAGCCAGGACCTAAGAGGGCTGGCTCTATGCCACACTGAGGAGAAGGCACAGGGCTTTTGAACGGTCACAAAACTGGCTGTTCCGGCTTACTGCAAGAAAAAAGCAACCTACGCTGCCCTACCTTTTGCACTAATGCTGCGGAGATCTGTGATTTTCATAAGGATCTTTGGAAACATGTGAGGCTTGTTGGGGCGTCTCTTTCGGATGTAAATCTTGAGGGCTTCCAGCAATGGTTCTTGTAGCTTATCCACTTTTGTTGGTTCTTCAAGGTCCTGACGATCTGGAGACCAGGAAGAAAGGACAGTTAGTTATTGGGGAGGCAGTGGGGCAAGGCTCTGTGATTTCATTAGAATGGGGTGAAACCAGCTGGGTGTCCCTTGTTTGCAGGATTTCATCCATAGCCCCCCAAAAGCAGATCCCACATTCACTCCCTCTTGGCTTTACGTGATCGTTCCTCTTAAAGCCAAAACAGAAACTTGGCCCCTCTGCATGCAGGGGTGCAGGCCCTTTCTACCTTCAGAAGGCATGGGCCAAGCGGAAAATCGGATCAAAGATCACAGAAAGGAAGTTGGATTCTGGTTTTCCTGTAACTTCCACCAATCTTCCTTCCTTGGGGGTAGCTGGTTTAAGTGATGAACTACCTCTACTGGCCGGAAGATGGCAGTACGGAACCAAGAGACCGCACACCTCTGCCTGCTTTAAGGAAGGAAGCCCCATCCTTAAAGCCAGTATTATTTGTTAAACCATTTGTGATCCAATGACTTGGAAATGCTAATGCCTCACTCTGCTGGGACACCCAGGGGCCAGCGAACTCAAGGGCTTGGCACCCCTCCTTGAGGATTAATTTAATATCACACAAATTCACCAAGCCATCAGTACAGCATTCCACGGTGGCAAAGTCCACACAAATGGAATGAAAAAAGAATAAACCCAGAGCCAGCAACCAAATAGGGTCTCTGAACCTTTGCGGAGCAGAAGGAGCTTAAATACAGTCATTTTGCTCCTAGGAACAGGGGAAAGTCAAACAAACAAGACCCTCCGATGCTCCTGCTTCTCTTTCTACGCCTCGTCTAGGCTCGAGAGGTAGACGAGGCTCGTTTCTCCTTATCAAAGCTCCAGGACAAGGGACCCTCCCTGGGAGTACCTCCACAGATTAAGCAGATGGCACTGAGAAGGCCTGTTTCTGTGTCATCCATTTCCAAAGGCAGGAGCTGATTGGCAAAGGTGAACACCAGATCGGTGAGAGGTCCAAAGCCAGCATTGTGCATCTGGGTTCGGTTTAGGGTAAGGCCGTCGGAGAAAGTCATCGTGTCTTGTTCGGGTGTGTATCTTGTGCAGATTCTAAGAATCTGTGGGGGGGAAATGAAAAGTTTGGAAAGAAAACTACCAAAGAAACACTTTCTAGAACTGGATGAAATGATAACAATATATTTGTAGGAACAAAGATCTAGAGCAGTGGTTCCCAAACCTTTTTGGCCTACCGCCCCCTTTCCAGAAAAAATATTACTTAGCGCCCCCTGGAAATTATGAAACTATTTATTGAATTCAGAATAGAATGTAATACAAAAAAAAGCGTGGCCATCACTGCTCCCCTGGATCACTGCAGCACCCACCAGGGGCGATGGCACCCACTTTGGGAATCACTGCTCTAGAACATGAAGGAAAATAATGGGGGGAAAAGATACCGTCAGAACTCATACTGTATTACCAAGTAGCAATCATCAAAACTATTTGGAATTGGATCAAATGAGAAGCCTGTAGGCGCACAGTAGGCACCTAATAAATGCTTGTTTTCTTCTCTCTCTTCTTTCTCCATAGGTTAAAAAATAGAATACTACATCAGTAGAACAGACCCCCCCCCAAGGGAGAATTGGAGATATTGGAACTTAATAACCCAATATTCAATAAACTCCAAATATAAATTTCTTGAGAAAACATTCCCTTTTGGATAAGAATTGCTGGGAATACTAGAAGGCATTAGACCGATATTTTATGCCATACACCATTATAAATTCAAAATGGAAACTTGACCTGCACATTAGAAATCCTATTAAAAATAAGTAAACAGGTTATACACCTCTTAGTGCCCTGCACAGAAAATGAATTCTTAACTAAACACAGTTAGAGTCCGTTACAAAAGACCAAATGATTAACTCTGAATGTGTGAAACTGAAAAGCTTTTGCATGAACAAAATGAATGTATCTAGGACGAGAGAGGGAGCCAACTGGGGGGAAAAATCTTCCTTGGGTAAGTTTGGTAGTGTGTGTGTGTGTGTGTGTGTGTGTGTGTGTGTGTGTGTGTGTGTGTTGGGGGCAGTGCATATGCACAGAAAGAGACAGAGACAGAGAGAGACAGAAAGACACACAGAGAGAAAGAGAGAGAGGAATGGAGGGAGAGAGAACACTAACAGAAATATATAAGACCAAAGGTCAAGCCCCTTTTTTCAAAATAAGAACTTAAAACGATTAATAACCATAGGAAGAAGATGTTCCAAATCACAAATCAGAGTAATGCCGGTCTGGACTTTCGGAAGGAATTCTTCCTCACTGGAAGACCTCAACTGGCCTATTTCTTCTACCCAAATGACAAGAAACTGGATTAGTCAAGCATCTTCCTTAGAATATATATGTGGCTAAGCAACCAGAAGGAGAACCCAAGTTTTAAGATATAGCTGACCTCCCCAAAAGCATAAATAGTGCTTTTGACTTCCACTCTTCCATGGATCTAACCTATCAGCTCCATCAGTCACCTCATTGGTCATTTAACCCCGGCTTGAAGATATCCTCATCCTTCCCTAACCTTCTTAGGATAGAGCCCACTATTTCCTAAAGCAGTTCATTTTGAATAACAAAGAATTGTTAGAAAAAAAAATTCCCATTATCAGGTGTAATTAATTGGCCTCTTTTTAGTCTCTCCTATTGCTTGTGGTATTGTTTTCTGGGGCCTGAAAGAACGAATTTAATACCTCTTCCATGACAGCCCTTCAAATACTTGAAGATACAGGCCACAGCCTGCCCTCATCTTCTCTTTTTTGGGTTAAAAATGTCCAATTTCAAGGGCTCAAGACCGTTTACATCTGAGTCTCCTAAAGCCTCTTCCTTCCTTTGTGACCCAATTCACAGAACGTTCTCTTCCATAATATGTTCATTTATAGACCTTCCTCCCAAAAGAAATCACATCTTCCCTCTCAAATTTCTAAGAGCATCTTGCTTAGCCCAATGCTTCCATCACATCATGCCTCATATTGTACTTGGCTGTCCAGCTGATGCTATACAACAAAAATGCAGAGAAACAGCATGCTTTTCAGGGCAGAGTTGGGGACATTTTCTACCTTTGCATCCCTAGCACACTGGGGAATTTAAAGAGTTACCTTCCTTGGGCGATGGAAAGTCATGCAGTAGGTGCGAATCGTCTGTAACACATAAAGTTGCTACCAAAAAAAAAAAAATAAACAAAATGAAAAGAACTGCATGACTAAAAAAATAAGGTGGAGGAGTCAGATAGGGAGAATGAGAAAGCCAAAGGATAGCCAAGAGAAATCAAGGGAAAGCTGAAAACACTGCATGAACCTTCTGTGGCAAAGTGATAGGAAGACATGAATAAGAGCCAGGAAGGATGGGAAAGCATGGAAGGACTGTGGTCTGTGTCATTGGAGGATAGGCCAGAGGAATGAGAATTCAGAGACACAAAGCATTTGGAATATTCCAGCACCCAGTATTTCCCTTGTATGGATGCACATATTTAATAAATAAAGGTGGAATGGACCTGTTCTTTCAACAGATTTCCTATTCCTTATACTCAAAATTTCTACATCTTAGTGAGCAGCCAGTGGGAGATTTTTATGGCTGAAAAGAATTTGAACCTAGTGGTCATATAACTGGCAATGAATCATTTCATACTTAGCTGGCCTGGTCATATAGTCAATAGTCATAAAACCAGTCTGTATTCAAAGGGTTTCCAGCTTGACAAGACCCACCATCAACCAATCAATCGAAAGACATTTGTTAAATGCCAGCTATGTGCCAGAAATGTTCTAAGTGCTGAAAATACAAAAGCAAAAATGAAGCATTCCCTGCTCTCAAGGAGCTTATGTTCTATTAGGAGAAACAGTGTGTGTTTATGTGGTTGGGTGTAGACAGGGAAGACAATCAGCATCTGGAGCAATCAGGTAAAGACCTACTCTTGAAAGTGGCCTTTGAGCTAAGCTTTTAGGAAAACTGGGGATTCTAAGAGAAGGGACTCCATTCCAGACAGAGGGGACAACCTATGTAAAGTTATGGAGATGTGAGAAAGATTAATTGGTATTAGTGTTGGACCTAGCAGGAAGGGCTGGAGGATTCCAAGATGGAATGAAGGAGCAGGAAGTGGGGCTTGTGCTCTGAGAGACTCCATTAGTGGTTGGGACACCTGCTAGGTCCAACACTAATACTAATTAATCTTCCTCACAACAGATAGAGATGGAATAAGCTGAGAAGAACAGCAAGAAGGCCATTGGGTTAAAATGAAGAATGTCTGAAGGAGATAAACAATATGGCTGAACATCTAGGTTGGAGTCAATTTGAGAAGGACTTTAAATCTCAAACAGGGAAGTAACCTTGTCAGAACTCTGCTTCAATTATATCCCACTTGTAGCTTCTGCAGATACTAGATTAAAGAGGGAAGGGCCTTGGGGCCGGGAGACCAATTAGTTGGAGATTCCAGTACTCCAGGCTTACAGGAAGACAAAGAGAGACAGAAGAGGTTGAGGATGAGAGAGGGGAGGGAAAGAGAAATAGGAGGGCAAAAGGGAGAGAGACAGACAGAAAGAGAAAAGGAAACATACATACACATAAAAGAGACAGAGACAAACAGAGAGAGAAACAGAGAAGAGACACAGAGAGACAGACAGAAAGGGAGGAAAGAGAGAAGAAAGAGAAAAAAGAGAGACAGGAGATGGAGACAGAGACAGAGACAGAGAGAGAGAGAGGAAAGAGAGAAAGGAGAGAGAGATGGAGAGAAAAAAGAATGAGTGACAGAGAGAGAGAGGAGGGAAGAGACAGAGAGAGAAGAAAGAGGAAAAAAGAGACAGAGAGAGGAGACAGAGACAGAGAAAGAGGAGACTGAGAGAGAAATAGCATTAGCTATCTGGCTGAGTCTCACCCTGGACTACCTTGAGACATTGGCTGCTTCTTCTGTTTGCTTCTCTTTCCCTGGGTGTAGAGAACTAAATGAGGATGCCAAGATACACATTTCTAGCCTTGAGGGTAGTCCCTTGAGTCACCTAGCTTAGCCCCCTACCTGTCCCTTCTCCTTCGTTCTCTTCTTTGGATTCATCAAGATACTGAGGCCAGGGAAAGGACTTACTGGGTAAGAAACCAAGGCACAAGAATTCTTTAGGGGACCAGATGAGGAAAGCAGTGGGAGATTATGCCAACACAACTCCTTCGAGTTAAAAAAATAATTCTTGGGATGGAGAAAAGCTAGGGGACTCAGTAGATGAAGAGCTAGGCCTAAAGATAGGAGGTCCTGGGTTCAAATTTGTCCTCAGACACTTCCTAGCTGTGTGACCCTGGACAAGTCACTTCACCCCCCATTGCCTAGTCTTTACTGCTCTTCTGCTTAGAACCAATGGTTCTAAGGCAGAAGGTAAGGATTTTAAATAAATAAATAATAATAATAATCCTCAATGATGCAGCTCTATTACAAGCTCTATGATGGCCAGAAGAACTCGGACTAAAATTTTAGAGGAATACTCAGTTTACTTTGAACGGTGATGGGCAGGCAACTTTGCTGAAGAAACAAAAGTGGATTCTCTGCCCAGACAGCATACTCTCAGCATCCCTGAGATGGTTCTGTTTCTCAAGAAAAACCAAACATTTGATTTCTGTCACACCACAGTCAAATGCCACTGGCAGACCCACAGTTCTCATTCTCAACTCAAACGCCCTTTGTTTGAAAGAATGATGTTTTCTCTGGAAACATCTCCATGCAGACCCCGTGAGTTGACTAAAAATAGCAGAAGCTCCCCAGACTTGCCCAAGGGGGTCCTCATCCCACAGGAGGATCTTCCTAACAGGAGGTCTATTGATCTACAACATGAATCCCTCTCCAAGATAAAAGGGCCATCTTGGCTTTTGTCAATGGCCAACCAATGAGGGTCCTTTGGGTGGAGGCCAAAATCCAGGAGTCAGAAAGTCTGCAGCAGGAGGGATCCTGAGCTAAGACTCCGGGCATCATCCCATTGCCATAATGCATCAACGTTCCCAAATCTTCTCACAACAGTCTTTTAAAAGAAATTAAAAGGCTGCAACTCCCATCTTACAGATGAGAAGACTCAGCCCCAGAGAAGTGGAGGGCCATTAACACAGCTGTTAGGGTTCAAAGCCAATGTCTCTCATCACACAAATATGCAACAAAGTCTAGGTAGGATCTGTAAGGTCTCATGCAGGGAAAGATGTCAAGTTTTTGTGATATCTTTACAGGAGGGAGAAGTAACAGTGGTATGGTTAATAGAGAGCTGAGTTCGAGTCTCATTGACTCACTGTGTGGCACTGGGCATTTCTCAGTGTCCTGAGGCACTAAGTCTGTAGGTCACATAAGAATTGCTGGTGTGCATCAGAGGAAGGAGTTTCCACACCAGGAATTTTCTACTTGGATGAAATGATGGGTCAAGAGCAAAAGGAAATGAAAATTACATTTCCAAATGATTCCCAAAGTTCTCACCACCATCCTAGAATAGACTGGAAGCTTCTCAAGGGCAAGATCTGTGTCTATGCCTAGTAATTATTCTTATTCCATAATGCTTGGTCCAGTATTATGTATCTGTCCAAGAAGTAATTAAAAGCATGGAAGGAAGTGTGGTACACCAGAAGGAGCACTGATTCTGGGATCAGAAGACCCGAGTTCAAA
Source organism: Gracilinanus agilis (assembly GCF_016433145.1). Taxonomy (NCBI): domain Eukaryota; kingdom Metazoa; phylum Chordata; class Mammalia; order Didelphimorphia; family Didelphidae; genus Gracilinanus; species Gracilinanus agilis. The sequence continues at coordinate 29,139,969 of NC_058134.1, forward strand.
TCCTTGGGCAAGTCCAACCTCCCGAGACCCCCATTTCTTCATCTATAAAATGAGGGGCTTGGACTAGCTGACTTCTGAGTTTCCATCCAGCCCTAGAGCTATCGAATCCTACAACCCCATGAGAGGGTGGACCCAGATGGTCTTGAAGGTACCATTATTCAATTCAATAGTCTACTTGGTGACCAAACGATGATGGGAATGGAGCTTGGCATCCCTGTTTTCCTGGTAAGGGAATCTCCTTCACACAGGAAGGCGACTCCATCTGACCCATTTACAAGGTGCAGGCGTGCACAGGACAAGAATGAAGTGAGACAGGCTGCCCCATGGGGTAGTGAGCTCCCCTTTATTTAAGGTCTTCAAATGAACGCTGGGTGATCCCCTCTCATGTGGAGGGGATTCTTCTTCAGGCACAGGTTGGTTCCAACTCTGAGATCCTGGGAGTTGGGGAAACAAAGCACTTACCTGGAAGGCCAGTGAGTCATTTGCCAAAACACTTTCTTGCTCAGCTGAATTTTAACAGACACCTCCCTGCCTGCTTGGAAAAGAAAACCTCATGTATTCCTGGGTTTTATGAGCTACCGTGGGATTCTCTCTGGCACAGGAGACTCAGCTCCAGCCTGAATTTACAATTCAGGGGAAAGAAGGGATCTGTCCTAACGGCATTAGAGAGCAGCATTTCATTCTACTCCATCAAAGGGGTGACGTGGAGCTCGGTCCTGCTGGAGAATGGGGAACTGTCTGGCTTTTTCAGCCTAGAGCCTAAACAGGAGGGGCTTGTTTTCGGAGTCTCCAAACTAAGGCTTCCTTGTTTCCATGTGTCTCTGGATATTCCAAAAGCCAAAGGGAGGCTTTGAGTCAACTTGCACATCATAAAGATATGCAATATTCTGGGAAACACCACGTGGCTTGCTGGTCTACCAAGAGCCGCATTTCAGCATTTTCTTCACCAATTTCAAGGCCAGGGTTGGACGGTCACTCACTGGGCAGTGGGGGCAGGTCCCCCTGTGAGACTCATCTCTGAAAGACAACACCTAGCACTGAGACGGAATGACATGGAGGCTGGAATGGTGTCAAAGGAGAGTAAACTATTCAAGCTAGTGGAAAACAGTACATTCTACTGTCATTTGCACATAAAAGAAAGCCCAACCTACAGGTGAATGCAAACTTCAGCAGTTTAGGGATTATGGGAGGAAAGAAGGACACGGGAGAGTAGAAGCCGATAGGATGAGAGGACAATAGGACTCAGCTTATCAGAGATTGAGAACTCATCCTCATTTTACAAATAAGGTAACTGAGTCCTGGAAAAGTGAAAAGGCTAAGTTAAGATCATAGAGATGTTAAGCAAAGTGACTTGGAATGACCATCATCATGTTAGGGGCCTTCTTAAGGATCACTTTTATTAATGCTTTTTGAACTGAATCATCATCATCATCATCGTCATCATCATTGTCATTGTCATCATCATTGTCACCGCCATTTTGGACGGTGTCTTCCTATTCCCTGTCCCTTTCTAGCTTTTCCTAGGGGATGTCCCACCTTTTTTTGAAAAGGTCACAGTCACCGCTGATGCCTGTACTTCCTGTACCTCAGAACCTCTGAGAAGTTCATGGGAAAGCACTGAGGCATCAGCTCTCCAGCTGACACTAGGAAATTCAAGGGTTTCCTCTTACTTCCTTCATCTCCAACTGCTGCATCATCAGGAGAAGGCTGGGGAGAAATCGTGTGCACATCTGGACCCATGAAAGACCAAAGCATGGGAGCCACTTTCTATTCACTTCAAATGACAGAAATGCAATCTTCCAAATTCAAAACAAAACCAACCAAATAAACAAAAGCAAACTAAAAAAAAAAAAAACCAAAACTATCCCCCTCGGATTCAAATACCCTGAAAAAGCTAGTGTGTGGGTTAAGTCTCTACGTGCCCCTGTTGGGAGGGAGGGCCACTAGAGTCCCACTACAGATGGATGGTAGGAACCGAAATGGATGAGCGGGGTGTTTTTGTACATCGTGGATGGGCCACATGTTGCTCCAGTTGTTATGGTAATCACCCCTTTTTCTTTTTAAGCAGCCCATAAAACAGTCACATAAACCCTGGGTAAATGGGAAGAGAGGATGCTTGAGTTCTCCAGAGAAGCCGCAGCTGATTATCTGGTGGGTTGTATTCATCTATTATGGGGAGCTTTGTCCCTGTTAATTCCAGGGGCTCTTCATTCTCCTCCCTGTTGGGTCTTTTCCTTGAGCTTTGCCACATTCCCTTCCCCTGGGGAAGGTGAGTCTCCTGAGGGAAAAGCAGGTGGATGTAAGAGAAAGAAACGTACACCAGGGTTCCAGTCCCAGCTCTGCCTTTTATTAGCCAGGGGACCTGACTCCCAGGGGCCTCGGGTTTCATTTCATAAAATAAGATGATCAAATCCCAGCTCCATTATTTCCTGGCTGTGTGTTCTTGGGAAATTCTGTTGACTTCTCTGGGAGTCTGTTGGCTCATCTGGAAAATGAGGGCGTTGAAAAGACTGATCTCTCTCCAGATCCTTCCGTGTTCTTGCATCCTATGATCCCATGACTAGGGCACCCTTCAGGTTCCTTCCTGATCGATGATGCTGGGAGTCTGGAGATTCCCCGATCCGTTCTAGCTTTTCCTTGGGGACATCCAACCTCTGATTGAAAAGGTTGCAGTTGCCCCCGATGTCTGTACTTCCTGGGACTCAGAATATCAGAAGAGTTAAAGGGAATGAATGCACCAACGCACTGACATTCAGCCCCCTCCATCCTGCCCATCCCCAGATCCATCCACCCGAATCATTCTAACCATGCACAAGGGCAAATCCATCACACAGAGCGCCATGTGCTTGGTGTCCAAATACCAGTCCTAGATATCCAGGAAAGCACTCGGATTCAGGATAATGAAAATAGATGATAATTAGCTAGCATTTGTAGCATGCCTATTATGGGGAAGGCCCTGTATGAAGAGTTTTACAGTGATCTCATTGGATCCCCACAACAAACCTAGGAGCGATGGGCTACTATTAGCCTCATTCTATGGTTGAGGGAACCAAGGTAAGGAGCAATCAGGTGGCTTACCCAAGGCCGCCAGCTAGTAAAAGTCTGAAACTAGATTCGAACTCAAGTCTTACTGTCTCCAGGAAGGGCACTCAGTGCCTCTAATGGCAGCAAATCTTAGATCAAGTATCATGCCAATATGGGAAAGGGGGAAATCCTAATCCTTCCACCCACACAAATTGCAATTGTCTTCTAATTTGGTAAATAAGTCCCAGGGAGTTAGAAAAGGGGATAGAATTATCCATTTAGGTCGGAAAAGACCAGAGATGTCCCCTAGTCCAAATTCCACATTTTACAGAAGGAGGAACTGAGGTCCACAGAGGGGGTTCTTGCTTGCACTGAACCAAGGACTTTTGCCTCCAGAGTCCCTTTCCATGGGATCACATTGCCTTTCAATGACTCGTCCAGGGTCACACAAGGAGTAAGAGTCAGATGGGACAATGTGACCCTAATTCAAAGCTCAGCAGCACTGTCTATTAGACCAAGAATGGAGAAACAAGATGGCACTGTCCACTGGAGTCAAGGGATCTGGGTACAAGGACCAGTTCTACTGCTTACTACTTGTGTGATCTTGGGTAAGTCACTTCCATAGGTCTCAGTTTTGTCATCTGTAAAATGAGAGAGTTGGCCTGGGCAAGCAGGCAGTCATTGAAAGAAAAGATGCAGTTTAGTGATCGGATGATACATGTTTATTATACTACGTGCTGGGTACTGGGCTAAGAACGGTCAGGACGCAAAGAAATAAGGAACAAGACAATGCTGTCCCTGCCCGCTGGGAGCTCCCCTTCTAATGAGGCAGGAATCATAAACAATATAGATTCAGACTAGATGAAGGGGATTCATTAGCAGCCAGACTAAATCAATTCTCTCCGCTCAAAATCTGTGCTCCTGAGGACTGGGTTTTCTTATTTTTCCAGAATCCATATAGAATAGCTCTGAGACTGGGATGCTTAGCTATTGTGTACTGAGCATAGCTAGCGCACAGTAGGTGCTTGATGGAATCACCTTTGGGGATTTGGCCAACACCAAGGGAAATCCTTCGTTCTGATGTTTTCATCGGGCAATGGCAGGTGGCTCTGGACCAGATCAAATGGATGATGATGATGATGGCAAAGAGAAGTGATCCGGCGGCGTGGCCAGGGTCGATGGCTAAAAGACTGTGGGTGCCCCCGTGATATGGGCAGAGCCCGCTGCCTCTCTGACCCAGTGACGTATATCAATCCTCTTCCCTGGAACGTGGCAAAGAGGCAAGCTAGGGAAAGTGTCACCCTTTATAAATGACCGCCTGCCTTCCGGCACCTCATCCTCACAGCAGTAACAGTGGCGGGCACACAGCTGACCATAAATGCCCGTCTGGTCAGAGGCCACACGGGCGGCAGGGAAGGAGCACCTCTGAGGAAAGGGACAGAAAGGAGGGGAGGGCGGGCAGCCCCTGGCCTGCCTCCACTTCCCCTCCCGCTGCTGCTCCAGGGATGCCTCTGGCTCTCCTGCTCTCTCTCCTCCTCCTCTCTATCAGCCCTGCACAGTTGAAGATGCTTCAGACCAGCTTCTGACCAGGGCAGGTCAGAGCGATGAAGGCTCTCATTCCAGTAATGGGCTCTGGAGGGAACCTTTTCAGAGACTCGGGGAGTCACTCTCAGGGTGACGGATCTTGGGAATAAGCTCATGTCTAAGGCGACTGAAACATTTCCCAGAGATTTATCGCTAGAAGGGAGGAACCTCAGAGGGGCGCTAAGCCACATGTAAGATGCCCTGCTAGCTACAAACTGCCTTCGCTTCAAGGCTCTCCAGTCTAGCTTTTCCCAATTCCATTTTCCTTTGGCCGCAGGCAGCATGGCTGACATCTCTGGTCTGCCCACGGCAGCCTGGATGGTATAACCCCCTGGGGGCTCGGGGAGAGCTTCACGACTTCCCGAAGGTGACAACGAAGAGTTGCCATTTCCGTAGGGTGCCGAGGTGTGCAGAGCACTTGATGGACGTTTTCTCATCAGAACCCCAGAAGGGAAATGCTCGTCGCCTTTGTTGAATTTGGAGAATTCAGCACCATGCCTGGCACGTAAAAGCTTTACTCAGAGCTCATCAGGACTGTCAGGGAAGTGCCGTGGGCTCTAAGGAAGGATTGGAACACAGATCTTCCTGATTCCATCTACTCTGGCACCTCGCTACCCACAGAGTAAACAGGAAGGCAGAATGTGAACTCAGGTCCTCCGGCTCTAAGTGAAGTCCTCTTTCCTGTCATCTGCTGCCATAGCTCAGCCCTGACTCATGTCCTTGGAGCTCCGTGAATTTTATTGGTTCCAAGTTTGCATACCATTTCTTACATTCTCTTAAGACCTAGGCTTAGAACCAGGAGGTCCTGAGTTCCAATCTGGCCTCAGACACTTCCCAGCTGGGTGACCCTGGGCAAGTCACTTAACCCCCATTGCCCAGCCCTTACTGCTCTTCTGCCTTGGCACTGATATACAATAGTGGTTCTTTTTTCTTTTTTTAATATTTACAATACACAGTATTGATTCTAAGATAGAAGGTCAGGGTTAAAAAAAAAAGAATGTAAGCTTCTTGAGGGCAGGGACTTCTCCCCTTTTGCCTGCTTCCTTAGCAACAATGAAAGGTACCACTAGAATATGAAGGCAAAGTTAAAAAGATCCGGCCTTGTGTGGCAGAACCTTTGGAAGAATGTCAGAGTCCTACAGGATGGGAAGGCACGGATAGGCTGCGAGCTGCGTTGGTGGAGAGACTCTCTGAACTGAGATGGAAGACCCATTTGGAAAAAGGGCATCCTCAGCATCGAGCCCAGGGTCTGGGATACTTAGTAACTTTTGCTAGAACCGGCTCAAAACTTGCTCTCAAAAGCTGATGGTTAAATTTTCTGTAGGAGCATTTAGTCCAGCGGTTCCCAAACTTTTTTGGCCTACCTACCGCCCCCTTTCCAGAAAAAATATTACTTAGCCCCTGGAAATTAATTTTTAAAAAATGTTAATAGCAATTAATAGGAAAGATAAATGCACCCGTGGCCATCACCGCCTCCCTGGATCGCTGCAGCACCCACCAGGGGGCGGTGGCACCCACTTTGGGAATCACTGATTTAGACCTTGGAAGTCAGCAAATGCCACCAAGCTCTGAGGCCTTGATTTACTGTTCTGTTCATTGTCTAGGCTCAAGAAAGTGATGGAGAAAATGTTAATCATGTGGAATAAACCTGAAAGGGGGTCCTGTGCCTTCACTGAGTAAGGAGGCGGCCGATGGGTAGACGAGGGCACCAGAGGAGTGGAGGGGCCCAGATGGGAGTCCTGAGGACAATTCCCTCAGCTAAACCAGAACAGAAGCAAAGAGGGGGAGGGGAACAGGTGGATTCCCCCAAGGAGTAATTGCCCCTCCATTTCCCTCACCCCGAGGCTGGCACAGCTAGGACAAGGACTCAGAAGCTGGAGTTTGTGCTAGCTGTATGTCAGTGTAACTGGTTTCCTTGGGAATCCTACATATTTGCTTTGGGGCATTTAAGGACAATATTGTGGAAAGGGTGGCCACGGGGGCCCGTGCCACAAGAAGCCTGAGCGTCCCTGGGCTGGGTTTTTTGAGGAAAATGGAAGGCGATTCTCATTTACAGAGGAGAGAACACCAGCTCTGGCCTTGGTACCTTTGGGGATCTCAATTGATGAAGAGAAAGGAAGAGATCCAAGACGCAAAAGAAGGGAAACAATAAAGCCTTCAGCGCTGGAGCCCAGCCTCGGCAGGCGTGCCCGGATCCAGGGTCTCTCCCGTAGTGAATTCTGGGTGAATTCTAGTGACAATGGCCCATGGAGGTGGGGGAGTTAAGGAGAGAAGGGCTATGACAACCGCACCAGGGCCAGGGGTCAGTTCTCCAGAAGGCTGAGTCTTTGGGGACAGAACAAGCCGAAATGCTGTAAAAAGGACACAAAAAGATCTGAAGTTCTCCCGTCTCTCTCTAGGGATATGTTGGGGAAAGCCTGGAGCTTCCTTATTTCTCCCATCACACCCTAATCACCTTTCAAGTCCTTATTGCCTGAAGACACAGTGACTGCTTCTGGGAAGCCACAACCATGGAGGAGAAACAGCAGCACCCAAACTCAGGGGGTCCCCAGGACGAGCTCCCTCTCCCTGTCCCCCCCAGACCCCCAGCCTGAGAAGGCACCTACCAAGATGTCCAGGCAGGCTGCCTTCAGGAGGGTGATCTGATCCGCGATGGTCAAACCAGTGAAGCCAGGCAGCCTTTTAGCAAACTCCACGATTTTAATAATGCACTTTGTGGCCAGCTCGCTGAACTTGTCCCAGAGGCCCAGGTCCAGGCGCACCCGATGATCAGCGCTGGAATTCTGGCAGCGGGAGGGACAAAGAAAAAGAAAAAGAAAACCCAGCGTCAACCAACTGTCTCGGGTCCAGGGAAGCTGCTGCTCGCTCCGCAAATGAAAATAAATACATTCAAAACAGGGGCCACAACCGAAGGCTCAAAGAACCGGCTATTAATAACAGGCGTTAACATTCCAGGCATTTTCCACCAAGTTTCCTGTTGGGGGGATGTTGTCTTTAGGCAGGATCTGCCCCTAAGATTCTTGGGACATTTCACGATTCATCAGAATTGATGTGGCCACGTGGACTCCACAGATGAGGGAGTTTAAACATTTCCACATGGTACGGGACCTCCTGTTGTGGGGAAGCCCTTGAGAAAGAGTTTCCACTGGAACCCCAGGAAGGCTGAAGGAAAGGGCCGAATCGTTCCCCACCCAGGAAGGCAAACAGTCAAGATCCGAAGGCCGGGGCTTCTCTATTCGAAGAATCACAAAACATGGTCATCCTGCAACACACAAGTACCCTCTGGGAAGCCCGATTCTTCAGCCAGTGCTAGACCTGAGCTAAGCCGTGTTACCTTGCTGGGCCTCAGTTTCCCCATCTGTAAAATGGGATAAGTTCCTTCCCCACCCCAGATTTGTGATCCTATGTCATTTCTCCCTCCCTGAACCTGTTTCCTCATCTGTAGTTTGGGATGTTTCTTTCCAACTCCAGATTTATGATTTTATATCATTTCTCTCTCCCCAAACCTCAGTTTCCCCATCTACAAAATGGGATACATTTCTTTCCAGCCCCAGGTTTGTGATCCTACGTCATTTCTCCTTTGCTGAACTTTAGTTTCCTCATCTGCAATATGGGATGTTTCTTTCCAACTCCAGCTTTATGATTTATGTCATTTCTCCCTTCTTGAACCTCAGTTCTTTTCAGCACCACGTTTCTGATTTTATGTCATTTCTCTCTCCTCAATCTTCAGTTTCCCCATCTGTAAAATGGGATAAGTTACTTTCCAGTATGAGATTCGTGACCCTGTGCCATTTCTTTCTCCTAGAACCTCAGTTTCCTCATCTGTAAAATGGGATGTTTTTCTCTTCAGCTCGAAATTTAAGATTCTATGTCATTTCTTCCTGAACCTCAGTTTTCCCATCTGGAAAATACAGTTATATGACTGTGTGACCTTAGTCTCCTTCCAGATCTGGATCTCCCCTTCTATGACTACAATGGAAGTTTCTTCCTGTAAAATGAGGATGCTGGACTAAACGCTCTCTTAGCACATGGATACAGTAGGCACTTAATAGATACATCTTGGCGAGCCATCTTGGCTACTGTCACATTCTTCAGTCCAATGTTTCCACCAGTTCTTGCGTGCTGTGTTTCTGGGAGCAAGTTGGCTGACTCTCAAAGGGAAGCCCATTCAAACAGTAGCATTCGCTTAATCCAGGCTCTCTAAGCCCCCTAAGGAGCCACTCTAAGACTCCAGACAGGGACCTCTGTAAGCGTTAGCTGCCAAATAAGCATCACTAGGGGAGGACGGCACAAGGGCTCCTGGGGCACTCCTTACCCCGCCGTCTCTACCCCCCAAGAGGCAAAGGGGCTTAATGCCTAGAGAGTCCACTTTGTTGTTGGAAAAAGCCGGGTTCAAATTCTGCCTCTAGCTCACCTTTGCTACGTGACCTACTGACTCTGGGCAACTCACTTAACTGCCTGGAGCCCCAGCAGCTCTCTAAGACTAGATGGGGCAGAAGAGTCTCTTCTAGAAGTGGAAGGAGTTTCCACATTGGAAGTCACCCATCTCCCCTGACTCCCCCAGAGGAGCTCACAGGTCCAGAGCAAACAGAGAGCATGCTGGGAGGCCAAGTGGGCATCTGGCGTGGTTGGGATGCTGGAGGACAAGACTCTACCCATCACGATGGCGTGTTCTTGGAAGATCGGAGGGTTATGGGTTAGGGAGCGTTTGGCAATGGCCGAGACGAGTAGTTTGAAAAGGAAGGACCCCGCAACTTGGAGCTGGACACAGCCTTGGGGCGCGCTGAGCCCCGAAAGGGAAAGGGAGACCAAGGGACAAAGTGGAGGAGAATTTCCAGGATCCTCATGCCTGGATATTTCTGGTGGCTTTTCTAGACAATTCATCAAAATGTCCTTTCTGGGTTTGGGGCTGTCCCCGGGGAATAGCGAACCCCAGGGAAGAGCAGGCTGGGTTCTTCTGTGTTGGGCCCCCCTCCTCCCCTGGGGTACATAAACAGGCCCAAATTCAGATCCCTGCCGGTCTGCCTACCACTCGTGGAATTAGCTACAAGCTGCTCCCTCCTGAATGCTGATATTCTCATATGTCATTATACACACCGTGCCACAGAGATATAATCATATATTAAGTAATTATAACATATAAACAACCTATATGTGCACAATACAAATAGGTTGCATAGAATTATTACATAGAAAATGACAAAACAGCATATCATTATGTTTATATATAATATAGAAACGTGTATAATTCATGATATATTATACATAAGTCCATATCCATGTGATATATAATTGTATTATCCATTATATAAAACATAATGTATCTAATTATAGTTATATGTTATATAATATATTTATATATCACATATATTATATACCATGTATATCACATAATGTAATATAATTAGATATTATAATTTATATAAAATGTAATATATGGTTATATATTTGTATGAACTATATTCATAATTTATATAAAACTTTTACTCATATGAAATAATATATAAGCAAATATATACACATGTGGAAATCTGTATAATTGCATATATGCAAAATAGAAACATCTTTATAGATAGGAATATATAATAGATAATATTTTATATCACATTTTGTGTATGCTGAGCCACAGACTGGAAGTCCACCGAGGGCAGGGACCGTTTTGATTGCTGTCTTCGTACTCTGCCTGGCACAGTACTTGGCCCATAAGAGGCATTTAATGCATCATTTGTTGAATTTCGTGGAAAGGAAATAACACCAGAATCAGGAGATCTTCGAGTGGGTCCTGTGCATTAAGTAAGTGCCTTCTGTATACAGTCTCGTTGCAGCTCTGGCCTTACTTAAGGCAGCCTCCTCCCACCCACCCCACGATGTGGGAGATGCCACATAAATAGCTGAGTGCAGTAAGGCATATCTAGAGGAGACCCAAGACGTTGTCCAAGGCAATAGGGGTCGGGGTGTTAAAGGCCCCAGAAAGACTTCTTACAGAAGGTGGGAATCGGTCGGAGTCTTTAAGGGAAACTAGAAGGTGGTGGTGAGGAGTGAGAACATTCCAGATACAGGAGCCAGTCACTGCAAAGGCACGGCCGTGATGGAAGGAGCGCCATGTTTAAAGAGGAGCCAATGGGCTGTTCTACTGGAGGAACAAAGAACATGGAAGAAATGAGGGGTGAGGTTTCCCTGACCCCTCTGCCAGGATTATTCTCTCTCCTTGCTCAAATGATCTACTATTTATTTATCCACAGACACATCTGCCCATGAATTTCCATTTCCAGAGAAAAAGCTCTGCTTCGTTTTTGAGTCTTAAATCCTTTCCTTTCCTTTGGACCTGAGATTTCACTGGTGGTCGGGTTCTGCCACTGAGGAAACTCCCTCTCCCATTGCAGAGGGGCCCTTCTCTGTAACTTTAGAGCAAATGGCTTAGAGTTTTAAGAGAAAGAAATCACGTGCCAATATGGGCTAGAGGCAGGACTTGAACCCAGCTCTTGACCTTGAGGTCTATCTACCACACTATATACTACATGGCACACAGAAGATACTCCACGAATGTTTCCCCCCAAAATGAATAAATACTTGGAGACCCGTCGTGTTCTATCCTTAAAGGACCTGTAAGATCTTTTCCTGGTTTACCATCATTCACTTTTCTACTCAAAGAGAAGCCGATTTGTCTCTAAAATTTGCAGTTTCGGTTAAAAGGCCTTTAAATGTCTTTCCCTGATTCCATCTTCCTACCAAAATATTTCCTGGATGGAAGAAACTGTCCTCTTGGCCTTCGCAGGTTCTCCTTGGATTTCATTTGCTTTACTGTAATCTTGAAGCCCAAGACACAGGAAATGGCCGAGCCTTATCTTGTCACGGCTCCCAGCCTGTCAGATGGGTGGAGCTTCCTAGTGAACTATTGTCTTGGGCACCGAAGAAAAAATACCCCCCTGGCTCCCACGGAAGGCCTGCTAGTCAGCCTCCTGGGAGAGAGAAATACTTCATCATTTACTGCATTTATTAAGTGCCTACTAGGTACCCAGAAGGTTGCTCTGCATTGGAGAAACCAAGACAAAAAACCCAAAGGAGTCTCATTGCCCTCGAAGAGCTTCCATTTTGATGGGGATGGAGAACACTATGGTGGACTGGAAAGACCATTCAGTAGAGAGTCAGAAGACCTGGGTTCAAACAAGAGCTCTATCGTTTTCTACCCATGTGGTCTGTTTAAGGTCTGTGGGCCTCAGTTTCCTTATCTGTAAAATTTAGAGTTTGGTCCAGCTGACTATTTCCTAAAAACTGAAAAAGAAACTGCACAGATTTTTGCAAACTCTATTAGCTTCGCTGTGGCTACTGGCGAGGAGGTGGAACAGTCCGTGCTGAGAGCGCCCCGAATTCAGACGGATGGCAGAGCTCTGACGCTATGAAGGAAATCGGCAATATGTGCAAAGTTCATTTTGATGGGGGGGTCGGGAGGCACCGGCAGATTGGAGGATGAGAAAAGGCCTCCTAGTGGAGCTGAGACTTGAGCCAAACACCAGGACAGAGATTCTGAGAGAGAGTGTAGGAGGGAGGGAGTGCATTCCAGGCATGGATGAGGATGTGTACGAGGAGAGGAGATCGGCTTCTTCCAAAGGCTTGGAGGCTGGAGATGGAATGTCATCCATGAGTGTTCAATGATGCAAAATGATGCCATCAGTTCTAGGCTTTCCTCCGCCACCAGCCTTGGGAACCAATAAAATCAGAATTTTCTTTTTCTTTTTTTTCTTTCTGGTTTTTTTTCCAGTCAAACTAGCCAGCAAGGAAACCAGGGAGAAAAGTTTGTCTAATCTCAGAGCCCACCACGCTGACTCTAAGAAAGAAGCCGCCATTGGCTCGTCCTCTTAAGCCTTCCTTTTGGGGAGTGAGTGTGTAGCCTTTAGATTTATTTTATTTCCTCCTCAAGGACCTTGGTGAAATACAGTCCACTGGGGGGGAAATAAGATGAAGATGTGCAACCATTCAGACTGTAATTAAATTTAATAGGCAGTTTATACAGTTCATAGAAAGATGGCGCGCTCTTGAGCCGCGGTGAGCAGAGCCCCAAGCAGGAAATCATCATCCAACAGGGTATCCATCTGGAAAAAAAGGCATCACACAGGAGCAGCGAGTGTGAACGAAATCTTCATCAGCATCGGAAGAGGCTGCTTCATCATGCTACGGTGCTGGCCAAAGGGACTCAGACGCACCTTCCATGAAGAATCATGCCCGACTGTCTCGACGGAATGTAAATCCACTCCCGATTATGCAAACGGAAGAGAAGAGGCAGTTAATAAAACACAGAATAAGCCGGTGCTTTAGGAGACTGGTGGCTGGATCCGTAAGCCTGGGATGGAAAATAACTTTTATTTTATCTTCTAAATGCCCCAAATAGTGAGCTTTTGCCCATTTGTGGCAGTAACGAAGGAAGGCAGAATCTGCTAGAAAGAGCCACTTTTTTTTAGCGTTGTTCTTGGGTCCATAAGAGTGAAAGAGGAGGCCAAAATGATGGGAGGGAAGAGGGGGAAGGTGGAGGGCACAAGGAATGGGGAAAGTGAGCTCAAAGGAAGTCATGGCAAAGTCTAAGGTTGCCACCAATTGCTCTTTTCCTTCCCGATGAGGAGAGAAGGTGAAATACTCTCCTGCAATGGCACAGACAGGAGGTGGGGGCGATGCTTTCCAAGAGTGCTCCAGTTCAGGCTTCTGGACCATCTTTCCCAGAATGCCCTGCTACTGCACATATGGCGCCGTGCATCTCGACAGCACCCTGGTGACATCTTTAGCAGCAGAAAAACCCGACCACGCCATGAAATCCAATTAAATGGCCGTTTTTTGCCGCACAAATGGATCCCTTCCTTCCATCATTTCCTTCCTCCACTGCAATCTGCTGCCTTCCTGAGGAATATTCCTTTTGGAATGCGGTCGTCAGAGAGGCCCATAAGCAGGCATGGAGTCGCTTGTGTCTTTAAAATCCAGTTTACAAAGGCTCCCACGTGTCCCTGGGCTTGAACCGGGGCTGCCGGCTGATGGAGGCAACAAACTCCTTGCCGGCAGGTCGAACGGGCCAGGCCGGGCTTGCTTCCTCCTCTCTGTTTCCGCCCTGGGACCACCGACAATGGCGCTCTGGGGGCTGTCATGGCTAAATGCGCCTGGAGAGATGCCCCGGGGGTGCTCAGAGGACATTATTCAGCAGGCGCAAAGGGTCACAGGCAAACCCCCAACCTCCCGGCTCTACTTCTATTGCTGCAGTCACGCTACCAAACCAACGGGGGTCAACAGCAGAGACTGCCGGGAGGAGGGAGGATGCACCCACTGCCTACTCTGTCCATCACGACTCCAGGCAGACCTAACCAGGGCAAAATGGCCAGGGCTTTCCCTCAGGGCACCGGAATCCAGAGGGCATTCATCACCGGCCCTCCTTCAGCAGGGAGAAATAACCGACTTATTACACAGTTCATTTCCTCCCCGTGGAGACTGGACTGATTCTGGTAGCCCGAAGGGATCTGAAGATCTCCACCCTCAGGGGTCGCCATCCAGGGTTTCTGTCTCCCTCCTGTTGGGGTCAGTGTTTGTCCTGGGACACTACTGACAACTGAATTAGTCTTAACTCTGACTCCCCTGCAGGTGAGGGCTCACTGTCCTGGGCAGAGGCATGGAGGTCAGGCAGTGTTTAGACCCGTAGCTTGGGAAGAGAGCTTTGGAAAATCATCATCAGAGCACAGCTAACAATAGTATGCTGCTCTGAGGTTTAAAGAGAAAAGCGATATTGTTGGAGAATCACAAAAACCCTGTGAAATGAGTAGCAGTGTTATTATCCTCATTTTACAGATGGGGAAACTGAGTCAGGCAGGGGTGAAGGTCACCTAGCTAATAAGTACCTGAAGCCAGATTCTAACTCAGGCCTTCCTGCCTACTAGACCAGCATTCTATCTACCAGGCCACCCAACTTCTCCTTTTACAAATGAGGAAACTAAGGTCCAAACATATTAAAGTTACTCAGTCAAGGTCACATAGGGAATTAGTGCCATGGCCATAATTTGAACTCAGGTTCTCTCTGATTCTACATTCAGTGCTCTGTTCACTATACCACTCACCCTATGTTCATACTCAGTCTCAACAAACCATGGGAAGACCCTATGTAACACAGTCCTAGGCACACAGTAATCACTTCAAAACTACTTTTCTTTCTTTTTCCTTCCTTCCTTCCTTCCTTCCTTCCTTCCTTCCTTCCTTCCTTCCTTCCTTCCTTCTGTTCTTTCTTCTCTTTCATCCCTGCCTCCCTCTTTTC
>NC_058134.1:29159677-29176444 GCF_016433145.1 Gracilinanus agilis
AGAGAGAGAGAGAGAGAGAGAGAGAGAGAGAGAGAGAGAGAGAGAGAGAGAGAGAGAGAATAGTACAGATATTTAGAAAACTGTGAATCGCTTAAAATCAGTCCCGGCCCACGAACTATTGAGAGAACTTTCCATTCAGAAGGCCTAGTTCCAGTGGGAGATTCCCTAGAGTATTTCTGTTTCTAATTTTCCATGGTCAAAGAAAGTGTATTTGGTTAGCTTTCTCTTCCTAGGAGACACCTAGGCCTTTCTCAAGGGCCTTTCCAGTTAGAAGCCCTCAGTTCATTAATGCATTATTAAAGGATGGTGGAAATGGATTGTGGGATATCTGTGGAACATTTCACTTGGGAGTTGGCTTCTTAGGGTTGATCCAATTACCTGTTAAACAAGTATCTGTCTTCCCAAAATATATGTTGGCTAGATTTACAAACAAGCAATATTTTGGGCATGTCCTCTTGGAGGAAGACAGCTAGAACCATGGATATATGCGGTTTCAGAAGGTGATAGAGGGGGATAGTGAAGACCAACGTTGAAGTTCTGCCTCTGATTTGAACTAGACTTGGAAAAAAGAAGAGTTAGATTCAGGGGGAGCTGGGTGGCTCAGGGGTTTGAGAGGCCTAGAGATGGGAAGCCCCGGGTTCAAATGTGGTTTCAAACATTTCCTGACTAGGTGACCCTGGGCAAGTCCCTTGACCCCATTGCCTAGTCCTTACCACTCTTCTGCCTCGGAAGCGATACATAATATTGATTCCAGGATGGAAAATAAGGGTTTAAAAAAACTTACACTCAAGTTCTGCCTTTGATACTAGTTGTGTGACCCTGGATAACTCCTTCTCCTGCTCAGATAGCTGGGTAGCCCAATAAATACAGTGTTGGACCAGAGGTCTGGAAGAACTGAATTTGAATCTAGTCTCAGATCCTTACTAGTGGTATGACTTTGGGTGAATCACTTTACCTGCTTGCCTCAGTTTCCTTATCTCTTAAAAAATGAATAATAGCATCTCCTTGGAACTGTTATTGTGAAGACAAAATGAGATTAAGTTTCCAGTCCACTAAGACCCCCTGATCATCTTCATACAAACTGCTCTCTAACCTTGGTCCACCATCTTGAATTACAAAGTGGATTTATTTCTACTCCAATGGAAATTTTAATCCTCATCTTTATTGAATTTTACCTTCTGATAATGTCTTTCCTGGCTAGATAACAAATGTTTATTTTGGATCTAGTATCCATCCTCCAGCTAGTAGCCATCCCTCCTGGCTTGGGAGCATGTGAAAATCTGATCAGCCTCCCCACCCATACCCTTCTTCATAGTCACTGATATCCCGGAGGTTAAGCAGAAGCATCCGGAGTTCCCTGGACTCTGAGCCATGAACAACTTTTTGAGCCCAGTTACGCACCCAGTTTTGAATCCATCTAACTGTATTCTTGTCCAAGCCACCTCTCCATCCTTTCTAGAAGAAAGCCGGAGGTCCTTTTTCAGAGGCCTTGTTGAAATCTAGGTCAACGCCATCAAGAGCTCATCTAATGATGCTCTCTGTGGGAAGGACTCGGTCCTCACTGCTTCTCACCCAGGTCTTGAGTAGAAGAAGGGCCAGAACGTGAGCCCTTCTGATTCCAAGCCAGCTCTCTGGCGAGGGCCTCCCATTTCGATCTGATCAGAGAGCCGAGTTTAAAACCACTCCGAGGGCTGATGACCAGCCCTGGGATCCCTCTCCAACGGTCATTGCCCTCAATAAAGCACATTCTCCTCCCGATGGCTCCCGAGATAAAAGGGCTCCTTAGAACATTGGGCAAACTGTGCTTTGTTCAGCACGAGGCTGTCCCCTCCTGAGCTCATTAGCTCAGGGCTGCTCCTGGCACAGACTTATTGTGGGGGGCCAGGCTCACAGAGGGCTGCCGAGGATCGCCAGACACAAGGGGATGATTCACGTGGGAAACTTTCACGGCCCGGCGGCCAAAAGGGTCTCTGGGAGGCCGCTTTCCCGGCCTTTCTGCTACGATCTGGGCTCTCAGAAGAACTCGAGGCCAATGTCTGTTCGGCCCGAGGTCAGTGATGCAGAAAGGGGCTAATGGAACGACAGGGAGATTGGCTCTAATTCTGGGCATGGAGGAGGCCCAGCCCAAAGGGATGGGGCAGAGTTTCACTGTCCTGGGGGGGACATTCCTTTTACATTCTTTATTTTAGGGGGGACGACAGCCCCGAGGTTAGGCCCAGCAGTTCTGCAGACTGTTTGGCGATCCAGCATCAGAGCCCTTCCTGGGGCACACCGAGGGGTCCGCTGGGAGAGCAAAAGACGAGGGGCCTTGAGCTGGCGCTGGAGTCGAGGGCAGGAGGCTCAGCTGCATCCCCTGCTCTCTCAGCCTCAACATCCCATCCTCGACAAGGCAAGGCAGGGAGGGTCTGCTCCCACCCCTGCCACAACCGCCTGCTTCTCCCCTCAAGGCCATTCAAGTCTACTCAGATAAGTTTGATCGTATAACTTGGGAAAACTTGTGTGGAAATGTATTACGTGTAAATGGTTAAAAATATTAAAAAAGAAAAAATAAAGTCTATTCAATTTAAAAAGCATTGAATTAAGTGCCAAGTACATAAATTATATACACACGTATGCAGGGATACACACATAGATGGCATAAACACACACATATGCATATATGTATGTATGTGCACAAAGAAATCAATTAAGCAACCCCTTCCATTAACGTGCTTCTAATCTATTCTAGAGATACACCATCTCTCGGACCACACAGCTTGTCCTTATGTTCAGGTCTGATTTCTTTGCTAATTCAAGATTGCCATTGAATGTCATTTAAATGAGATTTTCCTGGTATACAAAGGGCTAATGGGGAGAGGGGGACCCGCAGAGTAGAATTTATCTCATATATCACTCTAGAATAATGACTTTGCAGCAACAACCCAATGAGGCTGGTCATAAAAATAGAAATTCCTTCCCCACCTCTTCCCCCACCTCCCCGATTCAGTCTCCTGAGTTAGAGGTGAGGCTCAGAGTTAGGGGACTTTTTGAGCCCAATTAGGCATCCAGTTATGAATTCATGTGACTATTCTTGACCAATCCATCTTTCCATCCTTTTGATAAGAAAAGCAGGAGTGAGTATTAAAGACAGAATTCAAACTCAGATCGCCTGATGCCACATCTTCCATTCTCTTCCCTCCACTCAATAATTCCTTTGGCACCATGGGAATTTGGCCAGAGGCCTGATTGGTGAAGAACAATGGCAATAATAGTGAGAAGAAGTCACAAGGCATAATGGTCTAAAAGGAGGCTTCAGAGCCAGGAAGATCCAAGTCCTGCTATGTAAAATATGCTGGTTTGAAGGCAGGTAGGTGCCTCAGTAGATGGAGAATCAGGCCAAGAGTTGGGAGGTCCTGGGTTCAAATCTGACCTCAGAATGTTCCTAGCTGTGTAAATCTGGGGAAGCCACTTAACCCTGTTGTGAGGAAGATTAGTTAGCAAGTATTAAGGTTGACCTAGCAGGAAGGACTGGAGCTGGAGCATTGCAAGATGGAATGAAGGAGCAGGAAGAAGTGCCTTGTGCCCTGAGAGAGACTCCATTAGGGGTTGGCATAAACTGTTGTTAGCCCTGGGAGATCTCAGAGTAAAGGACACCCAGCATCCTGATTTCCCTGGGATCCTGAGTGGTGGTGGTTTCTAACAAAGAGGACAAGACCTACAGAGCAGCACCAAGAAGAGAAGTTTGGGATCTGGTGGACAGCATCTCAAGCACACTCTCTCTACTTGGGTACCTTGGACGACTTTGGCTTTTGGCATCCTGAGATCATCTGTGGATTACCGTGAGAAACCCCAAAGCCACCCTCAGCCTTAGCTGTACTGGTCAAGCCTGGCAGGAACCAGGTTTGATGCAGCCTCCCAGAGATTCCATTACTGCTCCTTTGGCCCTGTCTGCTTAGATCTCTGAGATTAGAGTAGAGAAGTCCCTCCCCTTGCCCTGTGGTTTTGCCCTTTACGTTTTAAGTATAGAAATCCTTTCCCTACCTTTTAGTTAAAAATAATTGAACCTGTTAAAACCTTTTACCTTGCCTGCTGGTTTCTAGACTCTGGCCTAGGGAAAGCTGGGTGACAGTTAAGACCAACTGCCATTCCTGTGTTAATCCAGCAAACTCTGGTCTCCCTATCCTGGTCCAGTCTCTCCTACAACCCAGTGTGTGTACCCACAACCACTTAGATTTATTGTAACATCCCTGGTGCCTACCACGACCCCCACGGCCTAGCGCTTACCACTCTTCTGCCTTAGAACCAATGCACAGTATAGGGTTTAAAAAAACCATGCTGGTTGATCCCTTGTGAAGTGGAACGAGTAGTGAGCTGGGAATGAGACGACCTAGGCTTGGATCCATATTTGGCTCTTTATCCTCAGAACAAGATGGCGCCAGTCACTTTGCTGTTCATGGGTAAAATGAGTGGGGTGGGTCAGCGATGATATCTTTTGACTCACACATAAATTGACATTTGGGTCAGTGGCCTGAAAGGTCCCTTCCCACTCTGAACTCTTCCCCAACAGGCACCCTCTCGGAATAAGACACTCAACTTAATCAGCTGTCTACATTTCGACTGCTTTGGAAATGGTAGGAAACAGGACGAAGAAGAGCTGGGTAAGAGGAGCGCAGATCCCCGTCCTTCCTGGTCACAGTGATTCCATGTCCCCCTCGACACTTAGTACACACTCCCAGCATGCGAGATTCCCAACGTGGGAGAAGCACCCAAGACGGGGAGAAAGAGAGAAAGGCCCAGGGCGTAATAAATTCCCCTGGCAGAGAATTTGGCTCAGTGTTTGTAAAGTACTTCTCCCCTGAAAGGTGCTCTATAAACACATGGTGCCTCGTGTGAAGGCCTAAGTGCTACAAATCAGATGGGGTGACAGAAAAGAACATATTTATGATCCTGTATCATATTGCAAATGAAATGAATGTCATAAAAGTGTCACTTGTACAAACACGCCTGATGTACAGATGTTGGCCATGCCTATGAAAACAGACATCCAAGCACTTTTATTTGAATGTCTAATCACTGAAATAAATGAAGCTGGGTTGATTTTACTGGGAGCACTTGGGTGTATATATATATCCATATATATGTATATATATATATCCATATATCCATATATATAGGGAATGCTAATGCCAGTACAAAATCCTTTTCAGTGGGGGCACCAGAGAGAGGCAAAATCAGGGGATTTTTTTCCAAAAGAAGAGCCTAGACAGACCCCAGATCTTTCACACATAAAAAAAGTCCCTGCTGGAATGAATTCCAGGTACGCCATACCCGGGTCCATGGCATCCCAGTATCAACTGCTGTGGGAGGAGTTCGGGGGGTGAGTCTGAGGACTGTCTCCTCCACTTAGCTTCCTTCTACCTTGAGTCACTTCCCAAGAATTCAGAGTCTTTATTTGTCAAAGCAAACCAAACAAAAATCAGATGTTTTCTAAGGTTCTTTCTCATTCTAAGTCATAAGACTCAAGAAGACTTAAGAAATGAGGAAGCTGGGAAAGGGACATCCTCTGAAGGTAGTTTCCTTTTTTTCTTTGTAACTCTAGTTCCTATTCGGCTCGGCTCCTAACCCATAATGGTGGCCATCGTCCTTCCAAAAATACTCCGAGAGGACCAAAATGACATCACTGACTCGCACAGATGCTGAATTTAAGGGAGGCAGAATTGCACCAAATAGGTAGTCTCTTTCTCTACCAGAGCTGTCCAAGGTCAATGGCACGACAAAAAGTCTGGGTGGCTGATGATGGCCCCGGATGCAGGAGATGAACTTGGTGTCTTCTGCGTCTGACCAAATTCTCAGGGCTCCACAGTGCCACCTTCTGCTGCCTTCCTGGAACAAACTGTTTTCATCTGCCCATTCTGTTGGGGGGGAAGTCTTCACACACCGGAGGTAGACAACTGCCAACATCACCCATGAGTTTGAGGCTTATTGGTTACCCTCTACCTGGTTTAACCTGTCTGCCAAGACCGTTTGCCGTGGTGGGACCACTGTGCATGCTACAGACACTTGGAACCACAGGAGAGAGCTGGGTGGCATGTGAACGCCAAAGGAGGTTGAACGACCCTGAAAAGAGCTGGGCAAGCCCTCCCACCAGAGGAACTGGTCCTCCCTAAGGATACCAACAGTAGGTACTGATTGAATGAAGTAGAGTCAAGGCCTTCAGGTAGAGTTCGCCATTCCTGGGCTGGTACCTG
Organism: Gracilinanus agilis; assembly: GCF_016433145.1. Lineage (NCBI taxonomy): Eukaryota > Metazoa > Chordata > Mammalia > Didelphimorphia > Didelphidae > Gracilinanus > Gracilinanus agilis. Next base: position 29,165,905 of record NC_058134.1, read on the forward strand.
GCTCTGCTTCTCACTACCTGTGTGACTTGGGGAGAGTCAATGAGCATCAGTCTCATCCTCTGTAAAATGAGGAGGTTGGACAAGCTACCCATAAGGCCCCCTCTCATGTCTAGAACACAGGATATATTTGTCTGCTTGGAAAGAAGGGAAAAAATCCCTGAATTGAACTTGTTCTGAGTCTTCTTCCTTCCTACCAAAGTGGAAGAGATTGTCTTTCACAAACGGGGAAGGGATCATGACTCCAGTGTACAGATATATCTAAAAGCAGAACGTGAAATAGAATTGCATCAACTTTTCTGAATTCAACATACAAAATGGCATCTACGGATTTGGAAACAAGTTGATTTCTTACTAATAAAGTTGGGATTTTCTCATCATTTAGGCATTTTCATGCATTGGACAATATCAGAATACGGCAGGTGCCAGAAATGAAGAAGGGGCCACAATGCCAAGGAGAGAAAGAGGTAAAATGGCGGCAAGGGTGCCTGGGGAGCCAATGGGGACCTTCCGCTCCTGGAGAGTCATGTCATTGCAAAGACAGAGGCCCCTTAGGGCTGGAGAAGCTGACTCCCAACCAGAAATGTCCTCACTGTCGAATCCACCCATTCCCATTTGTTCTGAAGGCTATTAAGGGGAGTTGTTTGTAGAAGACTCATGGGAGAAGAGACAACATCCTTCAGAATCCAATACAAAATGCTTTGTGAGGCTTTCCAAAGCCCTTCTTAACGGACCCTTCCCCTATTCAGTCAGACTTTTTATAGCTTACATCCCCCAACTCATCACGTGTGTATATATGCATGTATCTGTATGTATGTGTGTTTATACACACAGATACACACACACAAATATGTGGCTTGTATGTGTGTGTGTGTGTGTGTATTGCTGTAGTTCAGTTGCCTTCAATCATGTCAGACTCTTTCTTGGCAGAGATACTGGAGTGGTTTGCCATTGCCTTCTCCAGTTCATTTGGCAGATGAGGAAACTGAGGCAAACAGGGTTAAGTGACTTGGCCAGAATCACAGAGTTAGTAAGTGTGTAAAGCTGGTTTTGAGCTCAGGAAGACTCCAGGCTTGGCATTCCATGCATTGTGAAACCTAGCTGCCTCGAATGTACACACACAATGCAGATAATAACCCATGGTTGTGACTTTTACCCATATTGCTCCAGAAAGTCACCCCCAGGTTTCTACCCTACGTGCTGAACAGCTTCCTGCTGACATCACGAGGGTCCCAGTGGATCTCCCTGCCATCTGTCTTTCGCTCTGGCCAAATGACCAACCCATTCATGTTTGGGATCCCACATGTCTTCGATGACATCCTTCACCCCAGTTCTCCCTCCTCGTTCCTTACTGGAATGTGCTGTGAGCCTCCCAGCTCTGCCCTCTGAGTGGCACTCAGCTTTAGTTCTTTGAGGACTCTACTGTTTTCTAAGTCACTTAATGAGTTAAGTGCTGTGAATCACTTGACTCTCCTAAAGTCAAATTTACACATCTATACGAACAGGCAAAGGATGCCCATGTGCGTCTGTTTCATTAACAAAATCACGCACAATTGTAGGACCGCTGAGCAAGAGTTGGGATGGATCTTGGAGATCCTCTACACCATCTCCATTGAGGGAGTAGGTTGTAGCCCATGAAAAGGTGGACGTAAGTTTTAGGAAGTCCTCAGCCTTGAATCCTGCCTCCAATGACAAATCATTGACCTCCTTCAGCCTCAGTTTCTTCAGCTGTAAAAATGGAAGATTGGATTCAGCAACTTCTAAAGGTTCTTTCTAGTTTTAAGTCCTTTTATTTTACAAATGTAGAACTTGTGACCCAGAAAAGTTAAGTGGCTTGTCAAGACCACCCGGGTGATAAGTGAAAGAGATAGAACCTGACAACGTACCCCAACATTCTTTTCACTCTTGTCCAAGACAAAATAGATGAAAACTTCCATTTCCACAGAAGCACCAGAACTCCCATAGCCACGGATTTCTTTTAAACACCGGACAATGAAATTGTATTTATGAAAATGACTTCAGAACACTCAAAGATCCTTTCAAGTCCTCTATCCTCAGATTAAAGATTCCCCTTTTCCATAGAGTTTTAATATTCGTGCTGATTTCTATTGAATTCCTGTTCACTGAGAATCAGTAAAAGACGTATGCATGAAATACATGGGATAAATGTGATCATTATCTATTAATCAGAACACTGAATTAATCAGAGCACCCACTCCCTAATCTTTCTGGATACATAAAATATTTCAATGGTTTAAAAGGGGGAAGGATGGCCATCAGGGATACTAGGTGGCACAGAGAGAACACTGGGCTTGGAATCAGAAAGAGCTGAGTTCAGATCAGGCCTCAGCCATTTACTAGCTTTGTGACCCTGGGCAAATTACTTAACCCTGTTTGCCTCAGTTTCTTTATCTGTAAAATGAGCTGGAAAAGAACATGACAAACCACTCCAATATCTTTGCCAAGAAACTTCCAAATGGGGCGCAAAGTTAGACACAAGTGAAATAACTGAAAAATAATAGGAGGCCATCAGTGAGAATTAAGGGAGAACAGGAGTTCTTAGCCTTTTTGGTGTCATAGACCTAGGACCTTTGTCTGCCTATGGATCCCTTCTCTTAAGAATGGCTTGGAGGGGCAGCTGGGTAGCTCAGTGGAGTGAGACCTAGAGACAGGAGGCCTAGAGACCTAGAGACAGGAGGCCTAGAGACCTAGAGACAGGAGGTCCTGGGTTCAAACCCGGCCTCAGCCACTTCTCAGCTGTGTGACCCTGGGCAAGTCACTTGACCCCCCATTGCCCACCCTTACCAATCTTCCACCCTATGAGACAATACTCCGAAGTACAAGGGTTTAAAAAAAAAAAGAATGGCTTGGTGCCTACATTCATAATCAAAGGAAACTCTACATTTCAGCTAGACTTTAGTGATAATGAAGATGCAATTTTTCCCATCCAAGTTCACACATCCCCCGTGGACTATCGACAGATGCCCTCCCCTAAAATCCATCCATTGACCCATTGGTTAAGAACCCTTCCAAGGGAGACAACAGAACTTCACTGGGTAGAAGGGCTTTTCCAATTCTAAGTAGAAAGAATGAGGCTTGGTCAGAGGACCTGGCTTTTTCATCATCATTGTTGCCAACATCTCTAAGTGCCAGGTACCATGACCTGGCAGGTGGGGACTATTATTGTCCCCATTTTACAGATAAAACAAAGGCTAAGTGACTTGTCCAGGGCCACATAAGCTAGTAACTGCCTGAGGCTGGATTTGAAGTCAGGTCTTTCTGACTCCTATCCCCTGCTCCATCTGGCTTTGACTAATACACCCCTCAAAAGGGTGTCATAAGGAACAAACAAGATTTTATTTTTTATAAATGTATATAGTTACACATAATTATAAATTTGTATATATATGAATAAAAATAAAATCTTGCTTGCCCCTCATGACATCTCTTTGAGATGGGTGCTCTCCCCATTGTACATATATATGGGGAAACTAAAGGTGTGTTCCAAAACTTGTTCAAAATCACCCAGTTAATATATGTGTCAAAATCTGAACCCAAGTCTATAGGCCTCCAAGCCCACTTCTCTTTCTGCTACACTTGTACACTGGAGATGTTTAACTTTGGGCAGGGAAGACTTGAGGTTGACATGAAAGAATATGTTGATTGAAGGCAAGGACCATTGAGCTAAAATCAACTTTAGAAGTCTCTTAGATGAGGAAACTGAGTCCCAGAGATTGAACTGTTTGGCCTGAACTTGGGGGTCCTTTGACTCTTAAGCCCTCAGGTTCTTTCACTGTATCACAACAGAGAAGAACTCCTTCCAGAGCATGAACTAGATGTGAAGAACAGAGGAACATAGTGACTAGGATGGGCTGTGGTTATACTGACTCTGTGGTAGGCCAGGCAGGAGGGGAGAAGTGATGTCTTCTGTGACCCTTGAGCTCTACCTTCCCCAGATCATCCTTAGCATCCTCGGAGTCTTGGGATTTCCACTGATCAGCCCCTGGGGGTAAGGGAGGGATGGATATAGCCAAGGTCCTCCTGGGAATGTGGGAGTTGGCAAGATGGCGGAGAGCAAGGGAGCTGGGGAACAGACAGCTAGAGCTCCCGTAGAGGGGAGCATCCCCCTCCCCCTAAATGTTGGCATCTGGGACAGAAACTTTGTCTTTAGATAAAAGATAGCAATTCGAATGCTGAAAAAGGAAGGATGGACAAAAACAGCAGTCAACTGCGAGTCAGCCACTGCACGTGGGAATGTTTGTCCTAACCATGGCCAATCCTGCTGGGCCCCGGTCCAGCTCATCAGTCATCACAAGAGAGCGGAAGAACCTAAAACAATCCTGTCCGTGAAGAATGATGGACTCCCATTGACCTGGCGCATCATGATGCTTCTGGCATATAGAACTTTAATTCCCAGGTATTTATTCTCAGGGGATTCACTGGAAAGGAAATGATTGAATCATCACCATTCCCTATATAGCTCATGGCCATATGCGGAGGCTTGAAATAAACAGAAAACAAAATCTCCATTCCGGGGAGGGTTCAGTCAAAAAGGTCAAAAAACCTGAGAACACACACACACACACACACACACATACACACACACACACACACACACACACACACACACACAAACACACACACACACACACAGATAATCTCTCCCACCAAAAGAGCAAGTACTCTGATGACTCTCCGTGAGTTTTTGTTTTTTTTTTCTCTCTGATTAGATCCCTAAGACATTCTATCTCTCTCTCCCTGACTTTCCTGACTGTCTGCCAACCTCTTTCATTCTTTTCTTTGACACTCAAGTCTGGCATTCTTTCTCTCCCTGATGCTCTATGTCTGACATTTTCCCTTTCCCTGACTCTGTCTCTCTAGGCCACATCATATTCTCTCCCTTCTCCTTCTCCTCCTCCTCCTCCTCCTCCTCCTTCTTCTTCTTTCTCTCTCTCTCTCTCTCTCTGACCCTCAATCTCTGGCATGTTCTCTCCCTCTCCTTCACTCCCTGTGTCCAACATTATCTCTCCATCACTCTTTAGATTATTTCTCTCTCTGATATTCTCAGTGTGACATTCTCCCTCTATGCCCCATTTGGCTCCCTTCTTCTCCAAAGCCTGAGGACTCAGACTGACCTTGAGATTTCAGTAGCATAGCAAACTCCCAGGTAAGGAAAACCCCCTGATCCTCTTTCCTGTAACTTAGAAAACAACCCAGAGCCATGCAGGGTTAGTTAAGTGATTTCCCCACTCTCACACATCCATTATGTCTCAGAGGCAGAACCCAAAGCCAAGTCTTCCTGGTTCTCTGGCTGGTTCTCCCCAAACCTAGTTTTGTCATGGAAAAGGTCTGTTTTTGGTATAACACCTTCAGAAATGGAGGCATCTCCTTCTACACTCAACACCAGTGATGGGCAAACTATTCCCCGTGGGCCAGATCTGGGCTATAGTTTGCCCATCACTGCCTTAAGCAATTCACTAAATCACTAGGCCCCCACATCCAGATATAGTGACCACCATTGAGTGGTCATGCCTTTAGAAAAGAGCAAAGCTGGGAGCAGTTCCAGGGGCTCTGAGCTGACCCTGGGTTCTCACTAGAAAGGCTTTTTGTACATTTTTTTTTTACCCTTAATTTCAGTGCATTGTCTCATAGGTGGAAGATTGGTAAGGGTGGGCAATGGGGGTCAAGTGACTTGCCCAGGGTCACACAGCTGGTTTTTGTACTTTTTTTTAAAACTTTTACCCTCCATCTTAGAATTAATATTATGTATTGGTACCAAGACAGAAGAGTAGTATAAGTGAGCCAATGGGGGGACTTGCCCAGGGTCACATTGCTAAAGTGTCTGAGGCTAGATTTGAACTCAAGACTTCCCATCTCTGGGCCTGGATCCTGTATCCATTAAGCCACCTAGATGCCCCCTCTTCCATAATTCTTAAATTTCCTCATGAGGAGCTCCGACTGTTTCTCTTACGTCAGCCCAGAGTATCCCAGGGGACTCTTTACTCTGCCATTTTACAGATGAGACACTGGCAATGGGAGACCCAAATCTGACTTACAGCCCCAGTAATTATTACCTTTGTGACTCCTTTCTAGGCCTTAGTTTCTTCATTTGTAAAATGAGGGGGTTGGACTGGCTGGTCTCTAAGGTCTTCCCCGGCCCTAAATCTTCAATCTTGTGCGTAATTTTCCAAAATGAAGGGGTTACACCCATTCAATTAAAGGTCAAGGAGAATCTCATAAGCCCAAAAGCTCCCCCAGGAGGGTAGAATGTGTGCATGTCACATTTACATAATTGTTTCCAGAATACATGTAGACAAGAGCAAAATAAATGGCTCTCACCCCCCTCCCCAACCTCCGCCAAGGACAAAATCTTTCCAGTTCTTAGCCACTTTTATTTTTCATTGGTTACTTTTCACAAATCAACTTAGTCAAGCAGCGTAATTCATTAAGCCAACAATTTGAAGGTATTTCCTGAATTGCATGACTCACTGTTGCTGAGATCTTAAAAAAAATTATATCGGAAAATATACGTACTCTATTAAAGAAACGAAGTTGTCCAGCAACTAGAATTAAAAAAAAAAATAATGATAAATCGTGGGTTCTTTTTATCTGCAAATTGATTCATTCCACCTTTTTCTAGGTCTCCTCTTGGTTAAGGATGGATCCCCCTGAAAATCTTGGTGGGGAAACCTGACGCAATGAAAGCAATGTGGGTCTTTCCCAAACGCGAGACCTTCTCTGTATCCTGTGTACTTGAGGTGGAACTAGCCGTACTGGAAATCTATGCAGAGAGGTCAGGTTGACCTAACCTGCCACTGAGAAGATGACTTTTTGTTTCTTCCTAGAGAAGTCTCTTCCACTTAACTCGGAGTTCTCCATGAAGAGGGATGGCAGATATCCCCTTGCTACAACCTCCCTGTAGGGTCACTACGCTGAAAAACATGCGGGATAACTTTGCACGCATTAGAGACTGAACAGGGCTGAAGCTGGAAAGGAATGCTGGAATTGGAACATAATATTTTTCTCATTAATTTTACAGGATGCTTCTCGTCCCTCCAGCCTCATTCCCCCTCCTCACCCCAGAACCATCTGACAGAATTCAGGAAATTGCACTAAGGACAGACATCTCTAGGGGCTGTCATGTTCAATAACAGCGAATGATCTGGCTGTTCTATCACTTAGCAAAGAGGTTCTGCCTCGCGTCCTGGATTCCTGCTGTTTCTCTATTTATTCCAACCACCTCTCATCCCTATTTCATTCTCGACCTATAGGAAGAATAAGGAGCAATGGAACCCCTCTCCCCGATAGCTTCCCTTGACTTGTGTGAAGGAATAACAATTACAAAATACGATTACTGAAAAGTGTCTCAAAACTTGTTGAACTTAAGAAGCATGGCCAAGTCTACAACCTGGTCTTCCTCCCCTATCCCGTCCCATCTAAAGCTATCATCGACTCCAAGGGTCATGGCAAAACAATGCCCTTTCGTGATGAATGGAAAGCCTGAAGAATATTTGCTTTTCTTTGCTGCATCTGCATTCTAGGAACCCAGCTTGATTTAGTCATAATATACACAACTGGTTTACCATTAAAGAGTCGGTAAATAATAGAATCACAATGGGAAAGACCTCAAGAGTGAACTAGTCCAACTTGTAACCAAAGCAATTCAAGTATCTAGAATTAATAATAATAATAATAATAATAATAAGCCATGGATTTTTTTAACTCCAAATTGTTTCATTCCACCGTTTTCTGGGTATCCTCTTTTTCTAAGTGTAAGGGAGGTATGGATCCTCCTGAAAATCTTGGTGGGGCAACCACGAAGGAAGGAAAATATATGGGCCCTTCCCATATGGGGAGGCCTTCTCTGTATTTCCTGTACTTGAGGTGGAAATAGCCCTGCTAGAAACATCAGAAATCTATGTGGAACCCAGTGGAATTGTGTGTTGGCTACGGGAGGGGGTAGGGGGAGGGTAGGAAAAGAACATGAATCTTATAACCATGGGAAAATATTCTAAATTAATTAATTAAATAAAAATTTCCAGGGAAATCTATATGAAAAATATCTGAATCCCTGAAAAGAGTTCATATTCAGGAAATGCAATTTTTTTAAACAAAAGCATCAAGTGTGATAATTAGATTAAGTCTACACTGCCCATCTTTAGATTTAATCACCAAAGGTGAGAGCACCTCCAATTTTGGGAAGTCCATAACCCACGTGTGCTAGAGTGGGTGACAAATCAGAATCCACTGACTGCCCCCTAGGCCGTCCTAAGAGAAGCGTCTATTGTGATTGGACACGCAAACCAGGAGGGAGGCACAGGAAGTGACGCCTAAGTGACCCCTTTAAAAGGAGAGAGTTGAGTCAGGCTTCTAGCTCTTCTGGTCCATGGAGGAGTGCTGGCTGGAACACTGAGACCTTGGTGAGACTGCTTTCAATATTTTCTTTAGAAGTCCACATGGTGAGTTTAAAGACTGAATCTTCCTGAACTTCCCTTAAGGAACTTCCCTTTAATAGACTCTGTGAATGAAGCTTTGCTGGCCCTCTGATTCTTGGCTAAGGGTTAATTAAATCTACCTGGATTAATTAGAGGATCGTAGTAATTTACCTGCTGTGTTACATTCTTATTTCCTTATTTCCTCTCTCTCTTTCCTCAATTGTAAATAAAGTTTCATAAAAGTCAATTTTGACTAGAGATTATTCTTAATTGAGGATTGATAATAGTTCAATCCTCTGGTGACCAACTTTTAATATATTTGACCAAAAAACCCTTTTTCTCCCTTACACAAGACCTTCAGAGGCAGAGAGTTCATCATTTGGTAGAAATGCTGGTCAAAATATTAGTGTTGGTTTTCTCATGGGAGAACAGAATTGTGCACCTAGGACCCCATTTTGTGGGGTGTAGAATAAGCAGAACTTAGCAATGTAGTGATTTTTTTCCTAGAATTGAATAGCAAAAGAAGGATTCTCTAGATGGATAGTGAGCCCTGGGCAAATAGAGGTAGGGGAAAATAAAGGTAAACTATGGAGGAAAAATTTCTGTATGACCCTGAATTCTGGTATCAAAATTCATAAGACACCTTCCTTTATTCCTTTTAGAGTGTACTGAAAAAAGATGTGGAGGGATTGTAATCTGCACCAGTTGTATGTATCCCCAAAATGACAAATTCAGAGACCCCCCCCAAAAAAACATCAAAGGCTAAAGTTGTGTTAGTTTTGGTTGCAGCTGTATCTTGCCTATGGTTCATACCAAAATTATTATAGTCAAGAAGAATCTTAAGTCATTTTAACCTGAATTACTTGTGGCTGGACCTGTCTGGAGAAACCTGGGTCTGAATCTGGTTAGATGACAATACAGAGGTCACTTCACTCTGAGACCCAATTTACTCATCTATAGAATGAAGACAATAATACCTGCAGTAGCTAGATGGAAGAGCACATGTGAGGTTGATGGTCAAAAGAAATGATGTTGTTGACTTTTAAGGCATGATATAAATGTCAGCTATTATTATTCTATATCTTGTCCTTATGGATTTTTTTTTGGATCTAAAAAGTGGGCTTTAAAAAAATTAGAAAAACAAAAATAATAAAAGTGGGATTTTATTTTTACTTCTGTTGAATTTTACTTATAGCTGTAATCAGCCATTGCCTCTCCATATTTTCTTTTGAAACATCCCTTTATCAGGGCAGTGAAGTGGTCCAGGGGATAGAATGCCAGTGCTGAAGTCAGGAAGACCTGATCTGGCCTCAGGCACTTAACTAGCTATGTGATCTTGGGTAAGCCACTTAACCTCTATCTGCCTCAGTTTCCCAATCTGTAAAAAGGGAGTAATAAGAATATTCACATCCCTGGGTTGTTTTGAAGGTCAAATAAGATAATAATTGTAAAGTGCTTGGCACATAGGAAGCACTCTAAAATGTTAGTTGTTATTATTATTAGCTATTATCATCCATTAAAACCCTTCACACTTTTGAGTCCAGCCTCCCTTTTTAGCTTATTTCTCATCACGTTCTTTCACATCCTTGCCTTTTTGGTCAAACGGAACCAGCTATTCCAGATTCAGTCGTCGTCCTCCTCTTCTTCCTCTGTCCACTTTCTTCCAAGCTGTTCCCTAGACTCGGAATGTGCCCTCTTCTCACCACCACCCAGGCTCAGTTCCATAATCCTTTCCCATTGCCCCAGGGATCCAGGATCTTTCCTTCCTCAAAATAGTCTCCCTTTTCCTAACCTGACCTCTAGTCTTATCAGGTAGCTACATGACATACTGGAGAAAGGATTGGGAAATTACAAGTCTGAAAGGGCCGAGTTCAAATTTTGCCTTGGACTCTTAGCTGGTAGATTCTGGACAAGTCATGAAACTTTTTGAAAACTTCATTTCCTCGTCTGTAAAATCAGAACAATGGCATCTACTTTGCAGAGTGTCATAAGAATCAAATGGAAAAGTAGATGCCATTGTTCTGATTTTACAGATGAGGAAATGAAGTTTCCAAAAAGTTTCATGACTTGAAAAAAAAGTTTCATGACTACATATATATATATATATA